>NC_133352.1:35488893-36088893 GCF_030506205.2 Paramisgurnus dabryanus | reverse complement strand
ATGTAAAAGGATGATGAAATAGTCTAGAGCTGTAACACATTAGCAGCTGCCCACCCGATTGGCAGGATATGTACTACGTTTGACTGAACACCCACATGCTCTTATTCTAAAAATTCAGACAGAGAGGTGTGGATCCTAAATGCTTAAGAATCATTAGTGTATTAAAAATGTCAATCTACAATACTGATGATTTAGGTCTGTTCTGCAGTGTGTGTGTGTGAGAAAGAGAGAGAGAGAGAGAGAGAGAGAGAGAGAGAGAGAGAGAGAGAGAAATGGAAAGAAAAACAAAATGGAGAGACCAGGTGAATGAAAATCAGAGGGTGAAGGCAAACGAGAGAGAGAGAGAGAGAGAGAGAGGGGGGGGGGAATGAGGAAGAGTGAGAACTGCACAAAAGTGCTACAACGCCACCCGAAGGCCGATAATCACACTGCAGTCTATTGATCTGATTAGTCATGTATGAAGCATTCATACCCCCAGCTAACTGCATCTCAGCAGGAAAACGCCACCATACAGATTTATCCTCTTACACTATAAACACAGCGTGACGTCTGCAGAACTGAATCCTCTCTCTGAAACTGTGCCGTACAGAGGGAGTGTCACCAGCTTACCACATTTAAGTGTTGCACTTTTAATATCTATCAATGCATTGATAGCTGGCCAGCTGATTTTGAATACTTGGCATGTGGCACACGCCATCCTTTACCCGGTACGTTCTTTGAACAAGGTTTTGTTAGCGCTGACGACGTATAGAAAAGGTTGCATCACTCTCTGGTTATGTTTGACCTTGTACACCGTTTCTGTCTGCAGTATTGAGCTGCCTGCAGATACAATATCAGAAAGTAAAGGGTTAGGGTGAGCTCTTTCCTCCGGTTTCACATGCATTAAGAAAAATATACAATGCTCTTATCTCCCAAAAAACAATTGTTGTTAATGATTATCATGATCATATTAAGCATTATAGTTTAACAGTAGCAGACACAATTAACACAGGATAATTAAAATCATCTCGAAAGGGTGATTCACAAAGAATGTGCCCACAGACAGTCGTAACATGGTATATTTTTGTGCTGCGCACATTTATTTTAGCTCTCTATATCGCCAACAGAAATTATGCAAATTGGCAAATAATGCCAACGTGGTTTTTAAAAAATGAGCACTGTGCAATTCCTCATTGCTCTGAGTTGTGGAGGATGTGACAGACCAAAATCGATTCATTACAATGCAGAAAGAGCCCTCGACTACAACACACGTCTGGATATATGCCAGTGTACAACACTCCCCTCCATCATCTGATCAGTTAACCCCTTAATTCATCAATGCTCTGTAGTGCTTCTGTATCAGACTATAGTGAGATGTCTCTTGGAAAAGCTGTACGCCTTCCAAATGCTTTCATGTTATCCCAAAATCTTTGATTTGGAACGTCTGCATCTTTTCATTCCCTGAAAACATATTTATCAAGTGAAAGAGGCAGGCAGCAACGCAGTAACATAAAGCATCCGAGAGGAAAATTATGACAAACGACAATGTCAAACTAGACTTAGCAGGAACTTTTTTATCCTTGGTGCAGTGATGTCAGAAGCTGGTTAGAATTGCTCACACACCGATTTTGGATAAGGACATGATCAAATGCCTTAAACTACCCGAGATTTCACTTAAGCTCGACAATCGACTGCATTACGAACACCTCAACACACATCACACGCAGCAGGATCCTCATTTTACCTCAATTTCTCTTGGCGGTTCTCGCCTCTTTCTTATTACTTAATTTGTATTTTTGGCTACCTGCTGAAGTAATCTAAACAATGACATACAATATGAATGCTTTTTTATAAGAAATCTTCTGCCAAGAAAACAAATGTAAATGCATTCCTATTCACATGCTAACAATGGAGGCATTTCTCAGTTTCACGTACCAAACAAAGATTCTCGGCTGGCATCACTTTGAAAGCACAGCTACTTTCTCTGTGTGTCTGTATTCGGAGCAAAGCTTTCATGTCTAATGCCGGTCTTGTTTTCATCTGAATGTTTTGCTAGCAACAGAATTCATATCTGAGATCTAAACAGGCTGTATTTTTTCCTATCATATGAGATGTTAAATAATCAGGTACCTGTAATAGGAAAATAGTTTTCTGTCTGTGGTAAACAATGTTTGTTGAAAACAATATTGAAAACATTGTTTCTACATCATATCCTGATCCGCATATTTTTGCATGAAAAAATATCTTTATGGTATAATATTTAGGCCTGTCAAAAGCTTAAGCAAAATTAAAGTTTGTGTTTGCATATATAATATAAAATATATATACAAAACAATTACACACAGTAAACGTGCACATTATTTGCAATTTCAAACTTTTATTTTGTATGTGATTAATCACGATAAATTTTTGACAGCCCTAATATTTATATTGTTTTCACAGAACAACACTTTAAATTTTAAAGTTTAAAATTTGCAGCATAAAAGTCATTCATAAATTCTTTTAATCACATGATGTAAGGTGCACTACTGTATGTGCGAGGTACAGACTTAAATTGACCTCATCACAGATAATCTTTCTCTCTAGTGAGCAGTTAAGCTTGTAAACCACTGCAATTCAATCAGCCTCTTTGATTTTTGAAGCAGTTCAATTGGTTAATTGAAAAGAACTAGCTAAAAATAATCAATTTGATCACTGATCCAGTGGTTTATCTCACTGACTCAGTGATCCACAGCAGTTAACAGCTTAATGATGTGACTTTCGATACATAGACATATATGTGACCCTACTTGTGAAAAAGTCTTTTTTTGGACCTTTACAGTTTTTGTTTTACATAAAATCATTTTATTTAAAGTAGAGAATATTTGGTGAATATGTCATCTTGATATCTTTAATATTGACTGAGAATATTTGATGAATTCTGGTCTGAGTAAATCATGTTTCTGAGAAAATACAATGTAATGACAAATGCTTATTTAAACAGCAGCCCAATACATTTTCCTGTCATATAGGCTACTACTTTAAAGCTGAAATTCTCTTGTTTTCAGTAATATTTGACAAATTTATAGGACATTTTTTAAAGTTTTGTAGAAGAGGTTTATTTATATGATGTGCACGTCCAAAAAGCAGAGAATCATTGAACCGGGAGTTGTCATAGCATCCAGAAACTGTTTTTTTTACAGGTTGCAGCTTTAAAATGTATTTATAATAAGGTGGTTATTTGTCAGAAGTTGAGCTACAAAATAGATAAGATGTTCCTGAATTTTGAAGATGAAAAAATATCTGCACCGAAATAAAAACCAGACTAAAGTCAGAAATTTTATGCATTGCCCTGCATTGACCCGACTGTCGTTCGTGCAGTTTAATATTATGGTCTGTTTTCACTTTCTAAGGATAGAAAATAGTTTTCTAAAATAAAGGATTTAAGAATCATCATGTGTTTCTGTGCCTAACAACACAAAGACAATTCAATGTTTTAGCAAGCAAAGATCAGGGATTTTTGCGCAAAACAATAAAGCATAGTGTCAATAAAATGATTAATTTCAATTCATTTCATGTTATACATTGAATCTCGAAATTATGTTTTTATCATTTACAGCAATTAACAGTCGTGGGTGGGGGCTGCTCATCAGAATGGCGCAAATTCAAAATATGTGATTGTTGTGTCATGTGAACCATGTGCATCATGTGTTTTGTCAAAATAAGTCCCTGCTACACACGCTTTAAAACGATTTATCGAAAAAAGAAGTCACCAGCTGCCCCTGGCAATAAACACAAATTATATGCATTTAGGGGTGTGGTTCAGGTCAAGACAATCTCCTGAACTCCAAACTGAATGTCAGAATGGGAAAGAAAGGTGATTTAAGCCATTTTGAGGGTGGCATTGTTGTTGGTGCCAGACGGGCCGGTCTGAGTATTTCACAATCTGCTCAGTTACTGGGATTTTCACGCACAGCCATTTCTAAGGTTTACAAAGAATTTTGTGAAAAGGGAAAAACATCCAGTATGTGGCAGTCCTGTGGGTGAAAATGCCTTGTTGATGCTAAAGGTCAGAGGAGAATGGGCCGACTGATTCAAGCTCATAGAAGAGCAACTTTGTGGCTTTATGACCACCATGTACCCATCCTCTGATGGCTACTTCCAGCAGGATAATGCACCATGTCACAAAGCTTGAATCATTTCAAATTGGTTTCTTGAACATAACAATGAGTTCACTGTACTAAAATGGCCCCCACAGTCACCAGATCTCAACCCAATAGAGCATCTTTGAGATGGGGTGGAACGGGAGCTTCGTGCCCTGGATGTGCATCCCACAAATCTTCATCAACTGTAAGATGCTATCCTATCAATATGGGCCAACATTTCTAAAGAATGCTTTCAGCTCCTTGTTGAATCAATGCCACGTAGAATTAAGGCAGTTGTGAAGGTGAAAGGGGGGTCAAACACAGTATTAGTATGGTGTTCCTAATAATCCTTTATGTGAGTGTATTACTATAATATAGTTACTATAATCATCAACACTGTATATAAAGACCTTAAAAAATGTACTGTTGTAATCTATTTAAAGAAAAAATGAAAGCACAGATGTATGGAATGATATAAGGGTGAGTAAATCATTTTGGTTAATCTGTCCCTTTAAGGCCTGCTGTTCCATCAAAAATCTACTTTTCCATATGGACAGTCAGAAATGATGTTTAGTGAAATGAATCTTGAATCTGTCATTTTGAATATATAGGCAGCCTTCAGTGAATCCACTGGGATATTCCACAGGTTTACAGCTGTGTTCCCAAACATACCATGCAGACTAATGTGACATTTGAAGTTCCTGTGGGCTGATACGCTGTTGACGACATCTGTTGCCAACATGTTGATAACATAATCATCTAAAAAATGAAAAAAGGAAAAGTTTGATTTGTGCAAAAAAGATTAGATAGAGAATGAAGAATTCTGCAACACAGACTGCCTAGAGCCTTTCCTGACATTTGTTTTAACTCTTTTTGCCTATTTTACATCTATTAAAAAATGGCATTTCTTTTACTAAATTGGTGCGCGGTCATGCTGTCGCCCAGCATACAAATCCGAGCTGTCTTTTATACGGATGGGCTGTGACGTTCGGCACTACAAACAAAACTCTTCTTTGTGGCGTTGACGTCATGCTGAGACAAAACAACAGGCAGTAGAGGATGGTCACGAAAAAAAATATGCCAAGAAATCCAAAAGCAAGCAGTCTCTGTTGTGTTGATCTCATGTGACGGGTGAATGTGAGGGGTGTGAACATATGGGAGGTGTGAAGCAAACCTTTTATCTTCTGAAACGTGTGTACAGGTATGCCTTCAAAAGAGATGAACCATCAAAGACAAAGCTCAATAATCTATGGCAGACTTAAAAACAATAGAATTGCATTTCAAAGGCAGAGCCTCAATACATGCACAATAGCAAAAAATTATGGGTAAAGGCGTTGAAGAGATTTGAAAACATGTCCAACATGTAAAATCCTACATATAACCTAACAAGATGTGTCTTTAAATGTATCCTTCCTGTAATAAAGTCATTGGCGGTGGAGTAGGCGTTTATTGATCAGCTATTGCCTACGTGTTTCCTTGCGAATAAGGACATGCATTTATTCATTCGTGTGTACACTACGTGTTGTTTATAACCATTAGATACCACAGTGGCTGGCCGATGATGAGAATGCATTTTAATTTGTTAATTTGTTTACCTGTGCATGAAATATTGACTAATGTGGGTTCTACAAGCTTTTTGGACCTACACGTGTAAAATGTTGAAGATATAATGCAATATTTGTCAGCGCTGTCAATGGTTGTGTGCTAAAGATGCTGTCATAGTTTGAAATACAAATGTAATGAGGGCTTTGAGAAAATTGCTTTGTTACTTTCGCCCGGGTCCCCAATATATTTTTGTGTGGGCATTAACACAACAGGGAGTAAAAATGGCAGCATAACATCTTGTTTTGTGTTTTAAGTGCCGTGACTGCATGCTAGATGCAGAGGTGGTGCTATACCACAGTGACCTATGAAGTGGGATGAGTGCTGTCGACTTTATCTGCAGTTTTATTACCAAATTGTAAAAAGAAAAGATGTATTATGATCCATGTCTCTGACTCTTAATGGTGATTCATACCTGTCCTTAACATTCCTTAGGTGGTTTAGTGAGAAAGTGATATGTTTTAATGATTTACATATTTACACATAGTTATTATAATTCAAATGAATTTGTGCCCAGTGCACCCACAAACCGAACATTTATCATATATCATAAGCTGGGTTTTCTTCACACTGATTTTATGCGCATTTTGAAGTATCGCATAAGAAATGAGTGATGGATAAACCAAATAATAATAAAAATCCCATCTTTCCCATATATGGGGCTTGATGTCATCGCAATGCCCTTGCTGTTAGTGCCTGCATCAAAAATGCTGCATTCCTTCTTCTTTGCACAGCAATCAGTTTACTGATTATAAGCTGCACTGCTATTGATTTTACTCAAACAACTTTTTTGTGCTTTTTTTTCAAAGGTTCACTTCACATTTCGATGGAAACCCAGCTACAGAAGATTCTTGATCTCTACCTTGGTGACACTGAAATATCTTAAGGATCTCTACAGCGACTTGTAAGAGTTTACTGTATGTTGATAGTTTTTTTCTCTGATGAAGGTGATTGGCCTGTTTTTGGAAAGCGAACATACTACATTTTAAAAGGATGACATTAAAGATGAGAGATGAACGGATGACTGCTGGTTGCATAAGACAATAAAATCAAGGCCGTTCAAGAAGAGAGATACTGTAGATTTATGAGCTCGTTGAGAGAAAATGGCAACCAGCCAGTTATCGCAGAGGTCAAAACAGAAGGATACCTATCCAAAGAAATGATGCTTGTAGAAGGGCCAAGGCTTTCTGGACAAGTTTACAGTAGGGAAATCAGAAAAGAGAGTGGGAGAAAGAAAGAGAGAAAAGAAAGAGGAGGGGAAAGAGTGGAGAGCTTAGTTGAACTCATTTACATTAAAACATTTCCATAATAATGAGAGAAATTAAACATCTTGCACGTTACCGCTACGGCTCATTTTTATGGTTAGCGCTGCTAATTCATTGGTGTGTTAAGATGCACCTTCAAATCTCTTCTCACTGACAGTATTTATATGCATTATTCAGTTGTCAATCAAATCTTATTATGAGAACATTATTATACAAAAGTGCACAAAGAAAAGTGTGAAATGATTATTACAGAAATTAAAAAATGTTTGCCATCTGTCCACTATGGTTTGCAGTAACACAGACCGTGAGTACAAACACTCGAGCTGTCTAACTGAGCTTTAGATAAAAATGCTGCAGTTCAATTTATTCAACCCCATAGGCTGCAAATATAAACCTGAGTGGTGTAAAAAGGACAGGATAGTTAGCTGTGGTTTTACCTTTCACCTTTCCGCTTCCAAAAAGGCGCTCAAGGCGGTGCTGAACACACACTGAAGACGGATGAGATCTTCGCTCTGACAGAGCAATAAAACATTAACAGTATTTGGCCTTGATTTATGAGCAGTATGAAGAGTAGCAAAACTTTACTTGTGATCATCCTTAGGGAAGCTAACCTTAAATGAACTTTATTGCTTTTATAACCTTAGAATGAGACATTTTATCTACATACACCGCGGGTCCCCTTACATGGTAGTCGCCATTTTGTCCCACCATATTTCTACAGTAGCCTTAAACAGACAAACTGCTCTACAGAGCGCATTTTGTCACTACTGTATTTTGATTTAGACGACAACATGTTTGTCCTGTGGTTGCCACCGTAGCTTCTCTATGCATTTTGGTGAAGGATGGACTGGTTGCAATTAATAATCTCACTGCTAGATGCCGCTAAAATCTACACACTGCACCTTTAAAGTCGAGAGCTGTAGTCCAAACCGTCCGTCCTTCACTTGAAAAGTGAATTCTATATCGCTTGGCATTAAAGGCAAAATGTGAACGATTCTTGAGAAACGCTTTGGAAAAGGGAGTCAGGCCGAGTAGCAAAACACACTTGTAGCCAATCAGCAGTAAGGGGTGTGTCTACTAACCAACATCATTGACTGGGTTGTGTATTTGTGGGGCAGGTTGATCAACAGAAGGTCCAGATTCTATTGGGGTAGGGGCGTATTTGTTTAGGTGATTTCAAATGTCAACATTGGCTTTCAGAGATCATGCACTATGCATTTAAACTTTGAGCTTTGTAATTTTGCAGGCATTATTTATGCTCCAACAGCAACATTACAAACTAATACAGTTTGAAAACTAATAGCCGATTTAAACAGTGTAGGATTTTGGTCCAGAGTGACTCAATATTGATGCAATATTATCAACATCTTAAAGATGTCGCTATTGCTTAAAAACTCAACTGGAAAATGAGTGCGCCAGATCATCAAAAAAATAGAAAAATAAACACTGAATGTTGCATGTTTAAAACTGAATGGACAGCAAAATACCAACATCAGACAGAAGCTGGTGTGTGTTTTTTGCCATTTTTAAACACTAAAAACTGCTAACTGCTTAATTATCTAGCAAAGTACATGAAATTATTTTGCACTTAAGAAAATAAAGCATGCTTTAACTACATTAAGCATATTTCTTATTTGTTGTAACCACAAATTTACTATGGTATTACTATGTTTTTTTAATTGTAGTAAAACTAGCTCACAATCTTACTATGGTAAATATTTAACTTCGACTACGATGTAATACTACAATGTTTTCTTCAGAACTGTATATATAATTGTTTATATGTCCAGTGATATGCACAAGAGTTGCTTAGAGATTTCTTTTTGTTTAAATATGAAAGTGTGTTCAGAAGTATGGTTTAGATGAAACTGAGTGTTGATTTGGAATAAATTAAGCTACATTTTGTTGTTTACACAGCCCTTCACTTGTTTTTCAAAACCTGATGTGGCCCTCGAGTAAGATAAGATTGCCCACCCTAATTTAGACTAAATAAAACCAGTGAGCCAACAACCCAACTTAATAGCACATGCATTTAAATAAACACTTTTTCACTTCATATAAAGTAAGCTTGTGCAAAATAATAGGTTATCTAAAAATATATCCCATTTCAAAAGTAGCTAGTTGTTCCGTTTTAAACCGAGCTACTTTATTTGTTTACTATTCCATTGTGATTTTAACCTGGAATGGGGGTTTGAAATAACATTACATCTTTCTTTTCAGCAAAAAAAACAAGTTTATTAGAAAGACCCGATCATGGTCATGTCATCAGTGTTACAGAGAGAAACACACACATGTACTGTATGATGATTGCGCTTTTACTCGCAGATAATGGAGCGCTGCAGTCAGAGATGTGGTCAATGTTAAACTAAAAGCCTGAAGTTAAGCCTGAGAGAAGATCTTCAGCATTATTTTTTCTTTACCATCTGTCAAAAGCTGTGTTTCTCACTTCACTTCACAGCCTGTAGTAAATAAAGAAAGAAGCTCGTCATAAATGCCTATAGAGCTTATTAGGAGCTCTGTCGAAATCTTCCCAAGGCTAAAATCAACCAAATGAACCAAAGGAAATGTTCTGTCGGGCAAGAGCTGATGTCATACATATTCAGGTCATTGTGAGGCTGAGGAAGGAAACATTTAGGGCCCCTGCTGTGCCGCTCTGTGCCCATTGATGGCATTTCTCCACCATGATTCAGTCTTGGAGTGATGCTTAGAGAGAGAGAGAGAAAGAGCAAAGTTACTTTGGTAAAGTACATTGTACATGTAAGGTATGCATGACCAACGTGATCTCATGAGAATACATGTGTGTGTTTTACGTAAAGTGTGGTTGTACCACACATACATTTACTGACCCTGTGTTTCAATTCGTTCCCTAGCTTCCAAGGTGGTGAATCAGTTTATCGTGTACACAGGTTTGGGCACGTGTGAGGACGGTTCTCAAACTGTGGGCCGCGAGATGGTGCCAGGGGGGCCCAAGTTTTATGACATTTTATAAAATAAATTTATCATGAATTATGTGTAATTAAACCTAAAAAATTATAAAAAACTAACCAACAGCACTACTAGGAATAACACTGTTCACTTGTTTTTCAGTCACGTGGCTCAGGGACGGACTGGGGCTAAAAAACAGCCCTGGACTTTTTCCCAAATAGGCCCATCATCCGGCCATTCGCCCCTAGCCATGTGTAACAGACACAAGGATGTCCTGATACTATGACACAATACTGTCAGACTATCAGACAAGGTTATTTAATATTTTGTCAATGTCATATTAAACTTTGATGTATAATAAGGCTGTGACATAATGAAAATGGCTAGGCCCTATTAACTTTGTCTGTAAAGCTTTCACAAACAACCACCAGGTCTTTGCCAAATCCACAATACTAAACACAAATATGAAAAACTGCACTCTGATGGAAGACTACAGAAAGTGCAAGCTAGGATTTTTTGGTTAAACTAATATTTGGTCAATTATTTAGCCCCCTTTCTTGTATATTAGCACGTTTAGAGTGGTAGCAA
The DNA here is from genome assembly GCF_030506205.2 of Paramisgurnus dabryanus. Taxonomy (NCBI): domain Eukaryota; kingdom Metazoa; phylum Chordata; class Actinopteri; order Cypriniformes; family Cobitidae; genus Paramisgurnus; species Paramisgurnus dabryanus. The sequence goes on along the minus strand of NC_133352.1, from coordinate 36,078,410 downwards.
TGCATGCCTGATATTTTCCCGTTTAAAGGTGCAGTGTGTAAATTTTAGAAGCATCTAGTGGTGAGGTTGCAAATTGCAACTAACGGCTCAATACACTGCTCACCCCTCGCTTTTGAAACACATAGAGAAGCTACAGTAGCCGTCACCGGTAAAACATGTCATCGTCAGAGACAACTTAGTAAAAAAAGTTTGTCTGTTAAAAGGTTTCTGTAGAAACATGGCGGCACAAAATGGCGACCTCCACGTAAGGGGACCCTCTGTGTATGTAGATAAAAACGTCTCATTCTAATGTAATAAAAACATACTGGTTCATTATAAAAAGGTCTTTATACACCCCTGATAATATAGTTTTGTATATTATTTTGCATTTCTGTCAAGAGATCCTTCTAAAAATTACACACTGCACCTTTAATTCAATACCTAGTCTTCATTGTAGCAGAAAATGTGAGCTCACTACAACCTCTCATATACAATAAAGTCAATGAAAGAAATGAAAACCAATGCAATAAATACTATGAATGTCAACCCACAGACTGTTTTTAAACAGGGTTGGATAAATATTTTTTGCTTTGGTGTGTGTGATTTTGGTTAGATGACAGTTATAGGTTAACAGTAACAGTAGTTGCGCATTACGTTAATTTTCACACGTGTTTTATTTATTTTTATATTGTGTATATTATATTATAATGTCACGTGTCCTGCTACTACTGGCACTTAGCTCTTGCTGATGTGATGTTAACTCTGTCTGTCCCTCATCATGACCAGGCTGTGGATGCTCAGGCTCGAGAACATAGATGCTCACGAATACCGGGAATCCGTGGACCAATCACGGCTAGTAGGCCGACTCTTCTTCCTTGTTTTGTTTTTTTACACGTAGCAGCCTATAAGTGATCGTATTAGTGCCTCTGCTGTTTGCTGTTCAATGTTCATATTGCATTATTAGACTTTTTTTGCCAGTGGACTTTTCCAGAACGCACAGATTGCCAATCCGTCCCTGACGTGGCTGCTTAAGCGTGTTGTGATCACTCACAGCTGTTACTCATCAACAACCGGCAAAACCAAAACCAACCACTGTCATTATTCTCTTACATATCCGTGCATAAATATAATTATATTTTAAATATTAAGTGGATTATGGTCCCTTACTGTCTAGCGATGTGTGTTTATATTAAAACTAAAACAAACATTTGTCTTTATAAAAGTTCTGGGTAGGACTGTTTAGCGGCTCTTTTAAATGCTATATTGTTATATGGTTACTAAAAGTTTCCTACACATATTCATATATGTATAATAAAGGCTAGATGTCTCGCCCGCGCTGCTGGCCAATTTAGTGGAACGTCCACATTTGGAGCCTGTATCCACTTGTGTGTATTTAAACACTTCTTTTTTTTGGGGTCGTCAGCTTATAAAAACTTATTTCTGTGTTTTTTGGCCTGTTAGCTGTCACACAGCAGCTTTTAGGCATTGTTCTGTTTTTTGTTATAAGCCAGAAATGACAAGGAGGCAACCTTGTGTCAATGGAGACTTTGGATTGTTTCCCCCTGGTGGGCGTGGTTTTCAGATTATGATGGGTTGTGCTTTGTCTCTGTTATATAATATAAAAAGAATGCATTACATATAAGGTAAGATTTGGGGTAGGGTTAGGGTGGTAACAGCAATTGTATAAAAGGTTTGTAAATGTTTTACGTTTTGTAGCTGTAAAAAGCTAAGATTAAATGTTTACATTGTACGCTTTAGCAACTATTTAACAAAAAAGTATATTTTGTGTTTTTGAAAGTTACGTGATAAGTGAGACCAGGCTGAGGTATTACTGTTTACCTCTTTCTGGATTTTTGTCCAACTAAAGGAGATTCACACTCTTCAGCTTGCTTTAGCCAGTGTTTTTGTAAACATACTGCATCTCATATTTGATTTATGCATCCCACACTGAGTTCATTTCTTGCTTCAAAGCAAAACCTTTTTTTTTTACTTTCTCATCCGGATGGTTAATGCAAATATTATTCTTTATGCAAATAACTTTATAGCATTACTGTTCATTTATCTGAACGCTTGTTTACAGTATTACAAAGAAAAAAGGGCATGTAAACATGAGGGTCATCTGAAAGCCAAACTCAAACTTTGATGGGTTCACATCAGTCATTCTGAACAAGTGACATTTACTTGGACAAAGAGCCATTATTTGTTTATTTGATGCTACATTTAGTGCCACATAAATCAGAAATCTGTGTTTTTAAACCAAACTGCCAATTAATAGAAAGCTCAGCTTCATTTTTCAATGGCTTGTGAAGTGCCTGTGAAGGCTTGTGATATCTCTTAAAGGCAAGCTTATATTCCCACACCATTTATTTATTTATTTTTGTTAAAAATCACAATCACAAGCTTGAGGTGATGATGAGTCATGTTTGTCCTTTAACATGTAGTATTAAACCGCAGAAGATAAAGAGTAATGATTTTCTGAGAGTGGGGTACAAAAATTACCTCCAATTATTTTATGAGCATTTTCTTCTTGAGTGGCACCTTCGGTAATATATTTTTTGCTTGACTCACAAGATTTCACATTTTCTTTTTGTGTTTTTTTGTGTACTCTGGCTCTTATCTGACCCAACACTGCACTTCTCACACAATCCATACTCTTTGGGTGAATTCCCATCTCCCCAGTGTGCTGTTATAGTCTACAGTCTGCACCTAAAATCTTTAAGTCACCAGCTAAGGTTTGCGCAGTTGTCAACATTTGCCCATCCCAATAAGTCCATGTTTCCCCCGAGAGTCATGTAGCTGTGTTTCTGTGAGGTTTATCTTCTGAACAGCCTGCATGAGGAAAGATACAGTACAATACAGACCATTCCAATGAAACCTCAATTAAAAAATAATGAGAGAGAAAGTTGGTTCTGTTGAATTTGGACACCATATTTGCTCGATCCTTACATGCATGACTTTCTATTAAAATGAAATATTAATGGGATGTCTTGTCCTTCAAAAAGAAACCTGTTTGTGTTTAAGACATGGCTGTGCTTTTAGATATCAAACTCTTGAAGCTTCATAGACCTGACAGATTGAATGACATCCAGAATAATCTACTTACAGTATTTATGTGTATGTTTTCATTTGCTTTTCCTTGATGAGTGTTCATTTATGAGTGCGTTAAAGTTAAAACTTTGGCATTCTTGCTCAGCTGGTGCAGTATGATAAACGGGTTTTATAGCCTCTTTGTAGGATCAGTTTCTATTATTCATTGGGTTTCATGTGCCAGTTTGCAAAATTAATTCTGTTAAAGGGTGAAGTAAGGCTACTGCGTTTGTTCTTCAAAGAAAATGAGAGCTATATCTAAAAAGGTGCTTTGATCAGTTTATGAGGGACTATTTAAAAGGCTAGTTCATTGAATAAAAGAACATTCTGTCATGATTTGCTCACTCTTACGTCATTCATAGCTTCCATGATTTTCTTTCTTTTGTAGAAGATTTGATTTCAGTTTTTATTATTAAACAAAAGAGACTCAGAGATGCACTTTACATCTCATTATATCAGCTTTTTAAACTTTACACATGTGAAACGCACACTTGCGGATCATTTTAAACAATAAACTGACACAAAGACATTAATTGATATCATTCACATACAACATCTAAAAGCTCCTCTGGAAGGCTGTAGTTTCACATACACCATGTGTGACCTTTCCATGTGTCACACAGCTGGTGCTAGACTATAAGTTGTTGTTTAAAAGTGCTTATTTTTACGATTGTTTCACTATTAGACCCTTATGCCTCGATTGGGATCCTTTAGAGCCCTTTAAACCATTGAAACCTGTAAACTGTTGAGGTCCACTAAAGTATACTATATGGAGAAAAATCCACAAAAAAAATCATTTCTTTTGGACCGAACAAAGAAAGACATCAAAATGTTGGATGACATGGGGCTAAGTAAATTATTTGGATTTATCTGGAAATTATCTGGTAATTTACTTAAAGACACAGTAAGATGCCAATTTTAAGCGTCCTATCACTGTTATAAGTCCCGGACAGCAGGTATAAATGCATGCAAGGTCAAAAAACACTGTAATTTTCTCAAAATATAAATTTAAAATTACCCCATTTCTTAGAGATCCCAAAACGATTTGAGTGGAGCCGTTCAACAACTCAGTCTGCCTAAATCCCACCTTTCAGTAGCCTACTCTGCTCTCATTGAGTCTCTGCACAGACCACAGATCAGTGGCACAGACCAACAATAGTGCAACATGCATTGACCTAGTGCTAACATGATTTACTGAGAAGACATTATCGACAACATTCATCATTAATCCAAGCAATAGAAATGACGATAGAAACTAACAATTTTTCACTCATTTAAAAGGCACACCGCGGAACTTTTTGGCCACTAGGGGGCGCTAGACATGTATTTTTCACGCCTAGCGCCCCTAGAGGCCACAAGCGCCGCAGCACTGTCGCAAAGGAAAAGAACAAAACTTAAAACTAAACCTTTAAAAACTAAACACTAAACGATCAACATTTTGAGGCATCAGGGAGAAACGCAGTCATGTTACAACTTTCTGATGAGGAACTCGTCGTGGCAGAAGCCATTTCTCAATCTGAAGGTTGCAGCCTCCGGATTTCTAAGCTGCATACGTCATCAAGACTGTTTTATTTCAGAATATTAACAATTATAAAGTTGACTATTATACTGAGTTTATCGTAAATTGTTGCAGTATGCTTATGACTTGCGAATGTAATGCTCAGTTTACCTTAATAAACCAGGCTTGATAACGTATGCAGCCTACATATTTGACCTCCGGAGGCTGCAGCCTTCCAATTGAGAAACGACCAGAAGTATTTCCTTGCCTGGCGCTCGTTTTTCCTCTCTTTTGTGTGAAAATTGCCGCTCCAAATCCAAGTAAACTGACGTGTTTAGGTCTGCCGCTTTGTAATACGTCACGCGAGTGACAGCGGAACGCAGCAAATGAGGAAGAGAGAAGAGAGAAATGCTCAGATCTGATTGGTGAATGAATAGGGTTTGTTTTTACACTGTGTGAGTTTGAGCAAGTTTGACTGCTATAGCATCCTGGATTGTAATTGAAATACCATAGACAGTAAAAGAAAGGTAAATACGTCAACACGTGAATGCAGCATCTGAATACAGCCAACTATATCAAGCATCGCGTTAGTTCAGGCATGCCACGTCAGTCAAGCATGCATCAGCTGATAATCAGCTGTTCATGACGCGCACCAATCATTCACGACATCCGTAACAACCGACCTTTTAAATTCCCATTCATTGAGCCGCTTCCTAGCGCATTGCTCCTGTCGCTGCTGCTGCCATTTAAACTCCCTCCTCCAACCCCGACTCCACCTAGCCGGAACCTGTTGTTCGTTTGTACCAATTTAATGCTATCTTCATCTTGCATTCTTCCCTCTCTCTCTCTCTCCCCCTCTCTCTATTTTTTTTAAATCTATTTATTTTTATTTATTATTATTATTTTACACTTTTTTTATCAAACTTGTAAGTTTGCACATTAATACTATGTATGATTAGCCTATTTGTTCTGCTGTTCTTCTGTTCTATGGGGGGTCTATTTTATTTTCTAGCCACTGCTCTCCAGGCTCTGTCTATGCATGCGCATTGACAGGCGAGTGAAATCTTTGCCCAGAACAGAACCATACTGCCAACACTAACTGTATGCATATAATTTAATAAATATTTATTTGACAAAGTGGTCTTGACTGAAATGCAAGATAATCTCTGTCATTTATAAAGAAGATCGCATTTATGTATGAATCAAGATATTTATATAAGTTTATATAAAAAATTGCCTTAAAGGAGAATTGAACCCGGGTCGCCCTTGTCATAGGTCCATGAGACTAACACAGTGCCACAGAGTCACATAATAGAAGTTGCTCTCTACTCTCCTGAAGTAGCCTCCAGCAAAATTCACGTCAAAAAAAATTGTGTTGAGGAAGTGGAGGAAGTGACGTATGCCGTAAAGCAGTCGAATTTTATAGTTTTTTTGTGCTCTGGTTACTACCCGAAACCCTAAGTTTTAAAGTACGATTAAAATCGATACAGACCCCGTCAGGCTATGGTAAAAATTTATTATGAAGGTTGAAAAATTACATGGTGTCGCTTTAAGCATTTATGTAACCTAACTGGACTATAGCAAAACCATAAGCGCAGCATGCGTTAGCCACTTGCTAATGTGACTCTCTGACAGTATATTAAGAGTTTAAAAAACAACATGAATACACATCATTCATCATTAGTTATAAAAACGATGACAGACATTAACATTTTTACACTCATTTTAGCAAGTATGCAGCTATAATCATACAGGTTAGGAGACGCATGGTGTTTCCAAATAAAGTGGGTACTCAACCATCTTTTAACCACTGACCACTGATTCTTCACAACCAAATGTCTAGTAAATCCCTCCTTGAAAAAGTTTTTTTAACCACTGTTTCTTCACACTAGCTAGCAGTGGGCAGGTCATAGTTTTAGATTCTCCCGCGGGGGATAGAGGCTATAGGTGGAGATTATTATGCAGAGTTTTGGTATTACTTGAATAAAGTCAGGCAGGAGATTCAATCCATATGACGACTCGTTTCAGCGATTCAGAGTCGACTCTCTACTGTAGAAGCCAATAACTTTATTAATCGTGCACTTTTTGCTTCAATTACATTGCACATTGTTTACATTGATGGACAGCTACATGACACACTGCAATACAGGTCAGTTTCCATTTTGGATCTGTGTGGCTCTTTAAATGTTTTAATGAGAACTAAAAATGAAGTCAATTCTACTTTTTTTCAGTGCAGAAGAAAAACAATTGTAGTGGCTGTCATAAATATTTCATCTGAATGCGCGCACACCGGTACAAACACGCTTTGAAAATTAAAAGGAAAACAATCTCTACTCTCTGCATGAAAACTTTTGTTTTGATGCGAGGCAATAGGAAAAGCAAACAGCATTTTATTTGTTTCAACATATGAGGATATCAGTGAGCTCCGAGTCATAAAAGACAAAACATTGCGTTGTGATTACTGAATTATAAAATGAGTTTAAAAATCAAGATAGCGTAACACTTCAAAGTGATGTAAGTACAGAGTAAATAAGAAAAGAATGACAGAGACATAAATAGATTATACGTGCTGCATGTATACCTTCACATACAATGCACTGTAAGTGAGGTGATAAATGAATTCAAGGTTATAGTTTTACTGTACGGTCAAAAGTAGATGACGGAGGCAGATTTCTGTGCACTTGAGACTGAAGAACGTCTATGCAAAGCATATTATGCATGACTGTCATCTGATATGAGGCGAAATATCAAAGACAGACGGCTGCCTGCTCGGCACTCAAACGCACTCTCCCTCGATGCCAAATAAAAAAGCTTTTGATCTGAAACAACTTGAAGCTGCTGTATTCTCAGATGTGAATTAATATTGCATGCATACAACCTTGCAAACCATTTCTCTGCATTTCGAACCCTCAGCAATGAATCTGCATCGGAGTCTGCAGTCAATTTGTCATTCAGACTCATTCAGCATCGAATGAACGCCGGCCGTGTCGTCTTCCCCACGTCGATGCTTAGTCTGTGTTAGTTTGGGCAAATTATTGATGACAGCTGTTAGTGTTTTGAGTTTCTGTGTAATACCATCACATGTCAGTCATGTTTTTCCCAAATGAGATTTTTTTTGTCTCGTGCTACAAACTGAATCATCTTCTCTGTCGGCGGCAGGTTAATGACCACAGCGCACAACAAATGCATTCATTTTCATTTAGGATGATGGTGATTTCTTAATAAAACAACAACACGACTCTATCATGTTGTAATTGTCTGGCTCTGTGGAAGATTTTTTCAGATTGTCACCTCATTAGCCAGCTATAGTAATAGTGTGTTTTGGCAAGCATTAAAGGACAGTCACAGCATGTTTTCCCATTGAGGAGGTTACTCAAGACTACATGATAATTATTTGCTGGTCAATATTTGTTTGTTTTTCAAGAATCGTGTTTCTTTCCTTGCTGGTTTTGACGTCACAGCTCACACTGCTATGGTTTGGCACTTAGCATATGATTGTGGTGACGACATCATTTTTAGGCTTTCTCTGGATATATTACAACTAGAAGCAGGCTTACGTGTTAGGAGCACTGATCTATATAAATGACTGGATTGCAAATGATAAAACACTACTTTATCGGTCTCTGTTTTTATATCTGAAGTCTCCCTGCATGTTACAAAGCAAACGTCAAAAGCATGCACATAGTTATTTATTTAAAGCTTTACATTTTATTTTTTAAACAGTTATTATACATTCATCTTCATTACATCAGTATCAGACATGTGGACAGACCGCAGCACATGTATTATTAATGACAAACGTTCTCATTCTGAAATCTAAATAAATAATCATGCTTTAAGTAACGTGTGTGCGTGCAATAAATTACTGCTTTTGCAATCATTATGTTATACAGTATTGTTTTTGTTCGTACAGTAAAATGTGTTAATGATGATAATGGCATGTATTTTTAAACAGTTAAGATAACATATTAAACCGTGGTTAAACTAACATTTGATTTAGCAACACCCAACTTCGCTTGTAAAAAAGCATAGAATATAAGTCTACTTTACTTTACAACTTATTAAGAGAAATAACGCTGACTGTGTATGATTTGAATGTCATAAAACTTTATTTAAACCTGTGTCATTACAAAAAAACACAGCAGACACACTTAATGTTTACTGTGAATCCCTTATTATGCTAGATTAAAACATAAACATTGTAAATAATATCAGAGGTAACAATTAATGTATGTACACATTAACGCTGTAAACTGGGTGAATTTAGATCCTGATTTTGAATTTAAATCAATGATGCCCTCTGCAGGTTGGGAATACCAAGATGGCCGCTCAAAGTCTGCGATGGCTTCACTTCTCGCTGTTATGTTATGTTATACACAATCCATTCATTTATAAAGATGAGAGCATATTGAGCTGTTGTTTTCACCCAACAGGTGCGAGTTTGAATCCAGCTTGTGACATTTTCTGAATCACTCTTTATAGCCCTCTGAATTAAATACCTCATATTCTTTTCTTGTTCTCGGTTTTGTAATAAAAAATTTTTAACTGCGCCTTCTTAAATCCCAGATGTATGAAGATTTATTAAGCAAATGGTATGCAGAAACAGCTCTGAACTAAATGATGGCAGACCCGTCTGAATGGTTAAAATGCCCTGGCATTTTCCACAATGCCAGGAAATTAGTTTCATCAGCATTTTATTACGTTTGCTCTTAAACCTTGCATGCATCCCCCTGATACCTGGAGAAATGAAATGCACTTAATATGCCTGCTAAGTCCTGATGAAGACTCCAGCTGCTGGCATTTTCAAAATCTGACAGACCTGTTCATTCAGAACCCATGCTTACAAAATCTCAATAATAAGTGTTGGAGAAAGGTGTTGTGGGTGAACCTTACAACCTCTAAAAACTGATGAAAAAAATGAAGCCACCTTAGGTTTATTCAGATTGTATTGTATTCATTGCACCATATGTGATAATGTTTTACTTAAAGAAACACGCTCACATTTTGGGAATTTAGCTTATTCACCGTATCTCCCAGAGTTAGATAAGTCCATACATACCTCTCTCATATCCGTGAGTGCTGTAACTCTGTCTGACGCAGCCCCCGCTAGCTTAGCTTAGCACAAAGACTGGAAGTGAATGGCTCCAGCTAGCATACTGCTCTCAATAAGTGACAAAATAACGCAAACATTTTCCTATTTATGTGTTGTGATTTGTATCACAGCGTGTACAAATAACAAGATCATATGAGACACAGCCATCTTTTAACCGTATACATACTGGGAACTATATTCTCAGAAGAACAATCACTGCTACTTGGGCGAAGTGATTTGCACAACTCTGACCAAACTCTCTACTCCTCACCACGGGGCTTCTCAGGTTCTGCAAGCAAATCACTCCGCCCAAGTTAATTTATTAGTGTATTAATAAAGTTTACTACAGTGTAAAAAATATTTTTTCACTTAAATTTTTAAGTTTAATAAACTTGGATTTGCAAATCAATGTAACTGTATTGAATAGTGATGGGTTGCTGTAACTTACCAAATAAAGTTGACACAATTAAAACTTGATTTATTAAGTTACGGCAACTCTTCACTTGTCAAGATAGTTGAAATGACTTGTAAATCCTAGTTAATTAAACTTAAAAATGTAAGTGCAAAACTATTTTTTACAGTATGGGAAAGCATGAAATTATAGAGAAAAGAAGAGGAAATAGGCATCAGGTCAAAAGTTCAGATTTAAACCTGCATTTCCACTCAGTATGGCTCAACATTTCTTATATATCTGAGCATCTTATACACAGTTTACTGCAGAGGTATCTTGTAAAAAAGTTACATAATATATTATATAATGCTCAGTCATTGTATGAATTAAAATCTGTTCAAATCTTTGTAACATTCACAGACCTCACAGAGAAGTTTTCAATGTGCCATTGTGCAGCGCGAACCTGATGTACACATGACACAAGAACAGTTGAGAATGAAAAACAGAGAGAAAACAGGAAAGGTGATTACACACCGCAAAAAAATGACTTTCTTACTTAGTATTTTTGTCTTGTTTTCAGTAAAAATATCCCAAAATTCTTAAATCAAGATGCATTTTCTTGTTGACAAAATAACCTAAGACAATAAATAAAATTGTTGGCAATAAACATAAAATTTAAGTAAATTTGTGCTTAAAACAAGCAAGATTTTTTTTCTTAATTTTTGTTTTTCATTAAATGTTTAAGAAGAGTTCAAGATTTTTTTTTCTTAATTCTTTTTTTATTAAATGTTTAAGAAGAGTGTAAGATTTTTTTTTCTTTATTTTTTCTTGAGTTAAATGTTAAAGAAGAGTTAAAGATTTTTTTCTTGAATTAAATGTTTGAGAAGAGTTCAAGATTTTTTTTCTAAATTTTTTCTTGAATTAAATGTTTAAGAAGAGTTCAAGATTTTTTTTCTTAATTTTTTCTTGAATTAAATGTTTAAGAAGAGTTCAAGGTTTTTTTTCTTAATTTTTTCTTGAATTAAATGTTTAAGAAGAGTTCAAAAAAAATTCTACATTTTTTCTTGAATTAAATGTTTAAGAAGAGTTCAAGATTTTTTTTTCTTATTTTTTTTTTAGTTAAATGTTAAAGAAGAGTTAAAGATTTTTTTCTTGAATTAAATGTTTAAGAAGAGTTCAAGATTTTTTTTTCTTAATTTTTTCTTGAATTAAATGTTTAAGAAGAGTTCAAGGTTTTTTTTCTTAATTTTTTCTTGAATTAAATGTTTAAGAAGAGTTCAAAAAAAATTCTTAATTTTTTCTTGAATTAAAGGAACAGTATGTAGGATTGTGGCCAAAACTGGTATTGCAATCACAAACTTGTGGCTAAAACTGGTACTGCAATCACACAACTGGTGGCCAATACACAAAATGACAACATAAACATCAGTTGAGGGCTGCAACTCCACTTTTTAAATGACAATATCCTGGCCGGACCACTGTTGTCAGTGATATAAGTATTTGAAATGAAAATGATTTCTTAATGTCTAGTGACATATCAGGGCCATTTTATGATTATTTTATATAAATTTCTTACATACTGTTCCTTTAAATGTTTAAGAAGAGTTCAAGATTTTTTTTTCTTAATTTTTTTTTGAGTTAAATGTTAAAGAAGAGTTAAAGATTTTTTTCTTGAATTAAATGTTTAAGAAGAGTTCAAGATTTTTTTTCTTAATTTTTTTTTTAGTTAAATGTTAAAGAAGAGTTAAAGATTTTTTTCTTGAATTAAAGGGGCTGTCCGTAAGTTGAGAAATTTCTAACCGTTACTGACACCAGTGGCCGTTATAGAAAATGCAGCCAGTCTCATGCTCGTACTCGGTGGGCACACTCGTACGAGCATGACCACAACAACCAGAGTTGCCATAGCAACCACAGACAGCTTATTGAGATTCACCAGCATGTTTACAAATGTAAGAAAAGTTACAGTACTGTAAAGTTATTGTTTGACAGACCATATTTTAGCAGTGCTAAAATTTTGTTGCAGTGCTACTTTATTTTCAACAGAAGTCTACTTCTAAAAGTTTTGTAACACGACACTGTAAACACACTCCCGACACTCACAATCTTAATGCACTCGTGCTCTGAATAAAGATAATTCATATAAGAAAGTAACTTTTGAAACGGTCCTGTGCTACATGCTATCGTTAGCATTACACCACAAAATAAATGCTATCGTTAGCATTACACCACAAAAACAATAACATAATATATTACAGATGCCCTGTAACTATGTCTTACCTTTGCAGTAAAAAGGAACCTGCTCAAGGTCTGTTTTCATACCCAGCGCTGACCGGAGCTCCCTCCAAGAATCAAATGCCAATCCGATGTTTAATCTTGTCTTTTCCCCGACGCCGGTCACGTACTATTTTGGCCGCACTAGATAAGGATTTTTTTTAAACTTACGAGGAGTTTCCATAAGTGTCTGGATTGTGCTGGAAGTTGCTTGCTTCTTTCCGTCTACAAAGTCCATTTGAAACATGCTAGCGATTGCCGCTGTTTACTAATGGCTGCCGTACGCGTCTATATGGAACGCCCAGGAAGACGAGCACGCGCATGACGTCACATTTTGAATTTCGCGCCAATTCGGACCCGACTCCTTCAAACAGAAAAGAGCCTACAGGCTGATAGAGACAACCGTGGAGGACACTCAAGGTGTCATTCTTTCTATTACATTATGGTTGCCTTATAAATATACAAATGAAAACTCTATCTTAAAGATTTTTTTAAGTAATAACTTACATTCAGCCCCTTTAAATGTTTAAGAAGAGTTCAAGTTTTTTTTTTCTTAATTTTTTTTGAGTTAAATGTTAAAGAAGAGTTAAAGATTTTTTTCTTGAATTAAATGTTTAAGAAGAGTTCAAGATTTTTTTTCTTAATTTTTTTTGAGTTAAATGTTAAAGAAGAGTTAAAGATTTTTTTCTTGAATTAAATGTTTAAGAAGAGTTCAAGATTTTTTTTCCTAATTTTTTTTTTAGTTAAATGTTAAAGAAGAGTTAAAGATTTTTTTCTTGAATTAAATGTTTAAGAAGAGTTCAAGATTTTTTTTTCTTAATTTTTTTTTAGTTAAATGTTAAAGAAGAGTTAAAGATTTTTTTCTTGAATTAAATGTTTAAGAAGAGTTCAAGATTTTTTTTTCTTAATTTTTTTTTGAGTTAAATGTTAAAGAAGAGTTAAAGATTTTTTTCTTGAATTAAATGTTTAAGAAGAGTTCAAGATTTTTTTTTCTTAATTTTTTTGAGTTAAATGTTAAAGAAGAGTTAAATATTTTTTTCTTGAATTAAATATTTAAGAAGAGTTAAAGATTTTTTTTTCTTAATTTTTTCTTGAATTAAATGTTTAAGAAGAGTTCAAGATTTTTTTTTCTTAATTTTTTCTTGAGTTAAATGTTAAAGAAGAGTTAAAGATTTTTTCTTGAATTAAATGTTTAAGAAGAGTTCAAAAAAAAATTCTTAATTTTTTCTTGAATTAAATGTTTAAAAAGAGTTCAAGATTTTTTTTCTTAATTTTTTTTTGAGTTAAATGTTAAAGAAGAGTTAAAGATTTTTTTCTTGAATTAAATGTTTAAGAAGAGTTCAAGATTTTTTTTTCTTAATTTTTTTGAGTTAAATGTTAAAGAAGAGTTAAATATTTTTTTCTTGAATTAAATATTTAAGAAGAGTTAAAGATTTTTTTTTCTTAATTTTTTCTTGAATTAAATGTTTAAGAAGAGTTCAAGATTTTTTTTTCTTAATTTTTTCTTGAGTTAAATGTTAAAGAAGAGTTAAAGATTTTTTCTTAAATTAAATGTTTAAGAAGAGTTCAAAAAAAAATTCTTAATTTTTTCTTGAATTAAATGTTTAAAAAGAGTTCAAGATTTTTTTTCTTAATTTTTTTTTGAGTTAAATGTTAAAGAAGAGTTCAAGATTTTTTTTCTTAAATTTTTTCTTAAATTAAATGTTTAAGAAGAGTTCAAAAAAAATTCTTAATTTTTTCTTGAATTAAATGTTTAAGAAGAGTTCAAGATTTTTTTTTTCTTAATTTTTTTTTGAGTTAAATGTTTAAGAAGAGTTCAAAAAAAAATTCTAAATTTTTTTTTAGTTAAATGTTAAAGAAGAGTTCAAGATTTTTTTTCTTAATTTTTTCTTAAATTAAATGTTTAAGAAGAGTTCAAAAAAATTCTTAATTTTTTCTTGAATTAAATGTTTAAGAAGAGTTCAAGATTTTTTTTCTTAATTTTTTCTTGAGTTAAATGTTAAAGAAGAGTTAAAGATTTTTTTCTTGAATTAAATGTTTAAGAAGAGTTAAAAAAAATCTTAATTTTTTTCTTGAATTAAATGTTAAAAAAGAGTTCAAGATTGTCTTTTCTTAATTTTTTCTTGAATTAAATGTTTAAGAAGAGTTTAAGATTTTTTTCTTAATTTTTTCTTGAATTAAATGTTTAAGAAGAGTTCATTTTGTTTAGCTTGTTTTAAGCAGAAATTCACTTAAATTGTAACCTGGGTGCCAGCCGATCTTAGCCCCGCCCACAACATTTTGAGGAACGGGAAGATCGGTCTGGAGTTTCACCGTTGAGGAGCTACTATGCTCGACCCAAAGCTGGTCGACCAATCAAATTGTCAGGGCGGGCTTTATACGATGATGGACAGATGATCAGTAACGTAAATCAACCACGTCACCAAAGAGCGCGTGTGTTGAATCTGTTTACAACGAAATGGCTGCCGCGGTAGAAATCAGATGTGTGGATTCTGACATTGAGTCTGTTCTAAAAGATATCGACATAGCATTGATTTTAAAAGAAGAACAGAGAAACGCGAGCAAGGCATTTGTTGATGTTTTTGCCGTCCTTCCTACGGGATTCGGCAAAAGTTGTCGCACTTATGAAGGATCAAGTTAAAGAAGCAACTGAAATGGGTATCACGGCGATGCAACTCGGTGTGCACGACGAGATGGATATAATTAGCGGTCGTTGCCAGCTTCTTTTCGGAAGCCCGGAATCGTGGAGGGACATGCTAGGCTTGGATATTTTTCAAGCAAACGTAATGGGTATCGTCGTGGATGAAGTTCAACTAATGTACAAATGGTAAGAGATAGTCTTACTGTATGACTTAATGTGATAAAAAATGAAATGTTGTAAACATAGTAGGTGTTGATTAACGTTCGCAAACTCAGACTTGTAGTGTGTGTCATTGTAGCGAAATAACTAGCAGTTCGGTCAAGCTGCAAATACGTCATTTCAACATACGTCTCACACCCCGTTGCTCTGATTGGTCGTAGATCTATCCAATTGAGTGCAGAGGCATTTTTCGGTTGAGACACGCCTCATAAATATAGGTCAATGGAGCGGTATCAGACTCAAATTCTGACTAGAATTGAGTATGACAACGTCAGGCTACTTAAATTGTATATTTTTTATCTAAAAATTATTTTCTTAGATAGTTTTGCTCATCTAGAAAATGCATCTTGATTTAGGAATTTTAAGATATTTGTACTGAAAACAAGACAAAAATACTAAGTAAGAAAGTCATTTTTTTTGCAGCAGTGTAGGATAAAATATCCAAACTTTAAGAGTTTTACAGAACCTCTATAAGAAGTCAATCGACTTTGTCCACATGTTTCAATAATGAGAAATGATGTTGTTCACAGCCCAACTCTTTCCATTTTCTTTCATGCTTCTCAAGCTAACAAGGTAGTTATTTTATCACACTTTCTGCTTTCAAATGTAGTTACGTCCACAGAATGATGAAGTGCCAAATGCACCCGGGGAAGGTAATTTTGAGGATGAGACTGTCAGTGTCTAGAGGATCAAAGCAATTTGCAAAAAGCACACACACACACATCAAACATCCCAGTACAATGTGTTACCTAGCAACCCCAGACCAGGTGTCTTGGTGCAGATGGGGAAAAAACTTAATTCATGTCATATTTGTCTTTAGTTACATAAGTTTATAAAAATCGATAACGAAGCGGATTACACGAAGACTGCTCCACGAAGCGCCATTCAGTTTTACGTGGCGTGGCTCTTAATAACACAGGCAGGCAATCCTTCATGCCAAAGTTGCTTCCCTCCTACTTGGGCACGCATGCTGGGATTCTCACTGGAGACAAAACCACACTGGGACAGCGCAACATGCGCCAGCAGACGTCGACGCCTCGAGTGGCTCGTTTCCAGAGAACGCTTCCTTCTAGGCCGAGCTGGCCGACCGTGCGTGACGAGGCTGGAAGGAGGTCCATACGGCCGCAGAGGGGTGAAGCCGGCGGGCTGACGATCCACAAACCGGCCCTCGCCCGCAACAGGCACATTACGGCCAATTAGACTTTCCGACAGAGACGCCCTGAGAGAATCGCTCTGTTCCACCCTGTTTGTCCTCATGTTCAGACAGATAAAGTGGGGTAATCTACTTAACATTTTCTCTCTCTCAGATTTAAAGAGACACTGCATGATTGCGAGAGAGTTCGTCGATAACGGCGTGGGCCCGGTTATTTTCAGAGAAGTCGAAGCCGGAGGGAGGGAAACTCGGAACCGTTATTGCCAGAGCCTGAAGAGGAAATGTTCTTCTGGCTCACGGGGACACTTAAGTCAGCCAGCAAGAAGATTGATGTGACATCGTGTTCCTGGGCTGTCTGTCTTACACAGCAGAAACAGGTGTAAAGTAAGTGCTTGATGAATGCTCGCTCTAATGTCTTTGACTGATCCACTTCTCGACTCCAACAGCTCGGAGAATCAAATGCCAAACGAGGACACTTGATATCAGAGGTTACAACAAGAAAATGCTGCACTGAGCTTTTAAATCAATAGATGTGGTCATCCGAAAGCACTTTGAGAAACGTCAAAACAATGAGTGCCGCGGTTTGTAGAGAGCCATGGTGAGGTCTGTTTGCAAGGGCATCATTTTGATTTTGACATTGGTGGGGCTGTTAATGTCATTATATTAATGTTAGATTTTATATTTATTAAGTTTTACACATGTCAAAAACAACAAATATGGAATAGATCTATTTTATTTGTTGTTGTTTTTTTTTTTACTTTTTTGTGATGCCCGTGAAAAATCTGCTCTTCTTCTTGGGTTAATATGGGATTGCCATGGAAATCACTGTGTCCCGTGAAACAATGTGTGCCGTATTTTGTGCTTAAAACAGTTAAAGGGACACTTCACTTTTTAAATATGCTCTTTTCCAGCTCCCCTAGAGTTAAATATTTGATTTTCACTGTTTTGTAATCCATTCAGCTGATCTCCGGGTCTGCCACTTTTAGCATAGCTTAGCATAATCCATTGAATCTGATAAGACCATTAGCATCGCACTAAAAAATAACCAAAGAGTTTCTATATTTTTCCTATTTAAAACTTGACTCTTCTGTTGTTACATCGTGTACCAAGACCAACAGATAATTCAAAGTTGCGATTTTCTAGGCCAATATGGTTAGGAACTATACTCTGATTTCGGCATAGTAATCAAGGACTATGCTAAGCTATCCTTGTGGTAACGCCAGACCTGCATGGAGATCAGCAAGTTTAGGGGAGCTGGAAAAAAAGCATATTTTCAAAAAAAGTGGAGTGTCCCTTTAATATAAGAATGCTTTCTTTCTCATTCACTTACCAAATGCGTGCTTGCATAATCATTCCCATCTCCTCTTGTTCAGGCTGAGCTTTGCCGCTTAAAAGCATGTGCAGCATACATCACACGTCTAGTGAGTAAAGACAAAACCAATCATAAAGCAACGTAGGTTAGAGAAGCAAGAAACAGAAAGCCATTCATGTAAGTGGTGTGAGGCGGGACTTAAATGTTGTTATACTGTATATAACGTCTTACAGTAACTGTTTGTGTATGCAAGAAACAGACCGACATCTGTTGTTATATTTAAATTAAGATCAATTGTTTGGTTAAAATTATTGCTAGGGACATTTAAATTATGGATTTGAATTTTTAATGTTATTATAACCTAAAGATGCCATGTGAAAGTTTGTAACAGAACATAGGGGTTTTATCTTGTCACTTTCTTGGTATAGAAAACACATTTTTACTAAAATTAGTCAAAAATGGATTTATTGTGTTTTGGAACCAAACTCTTCATTTGTAGGTACACGTTCATACCCAAATCGGTGCTTTTGTCTGTTTGTATCAACATTGAATAAAGATGAATAATTACGTCTGCCCAACCAAACAAATGGGATGTAATTACACAAAAACTAAAGCATTCTGTGTGAGAAGTGCGCAGTCGGATAATTGTGAGAGCAGTCCGCGAGATCGCTCTGGAAAACATTTTATAAGCATTTAGCACAACAAAAATAGTGTGGCATTTAAATCTTTAATAACTCAAAGAAGTCCTCACTGTAAGATGAAAAGTGATTTCTGGCGGTTCAATGTAACCGCAGGATTCCACATCACAAAAATAGGAGCTCAAAGTAATTATAAATTGCTTGGGGGGAAAAATAACACAATTAGACACAGGGGCGACCCTTTAAATGAATATCCCTTTAACACAAGGCCAGTAGAGTTTCTTAATAGGAAAATGCAAGCTGTCAGGACCTAAAACACTATTCTGGCTGACGCTGTTGAAAGTAAGGGTGTGCACTTATCTGTAATGAGAATTCTGGGTGAAGCTCGGCCTGAAAAAGACAAACTTCCACAAGCATCCTTACACTGACAGATGTTATTTGAATAGTGGCCAAAAGAGGATATTTCAACAATCTGTCACAGACGAGACTGACATGGGTCTCTCTCCGATGGCCTGTTAACAAAGAAAATAGCAGGAAAGGGATGTGACTGAAGTCTTCCCTGTGAAACCAATTATTTTCTCCATCCTAGACAGCACTTAAGTCTTACAATATCTCACCTTTATCCAAAGTGTTGACAAAGTCTGGAGGTTGAACGTCATTAAATTGGATCAAACTCATTTCAAATACTTTATGATGTCGTCAGTGCTCTGTGATTATTTATTGCTAGATTAGAAAGCGGCTTGCAAGCCATTTACCTCTGCAATGTTTTAAAGGTCAAAACATTATTTATGTAAAGTTAAAGCTGCAAAGAATGCATTGAAATAATCTGTTAAATTCTGTCTACATAGAAAGTATGTGGCTTTATTAAAGGAGTAGTCCACTTTAAAGATGGGGCCCATTGACTTACCATAGTATTTTTTATTCCTACTATGAAAAGTCAAAGGACCACATTTTTAAAGTGGACTACTCCTTTAAGTGCAAAAAATATCCAGAAAATGAATGAGTCATGAATAATAATGTTGAGTTCTGCTCTGATTGGCTATTTCTCAGAGCAGCTCCTTCAGTAGCTCTGTGTGTGTGTAAACAGATCTTATGTTTGAGTCTGTATCAGATTTTGAGGAATAATCAATTGTTTGGAGTTTGTTAATGGACATTTCTGAGTGGTAAATTTGTGGACCTGCAAAACGTAACTCTAACGTCAATAGTAGAACTTCAGGCTAAACGCTAGCATATTGCATTGACTACCATCTAACGTTAAATCAGCAATCACAACTTTGTTTTTAGCATTGTAACAAAATTGTACTTAATTTAATGTGCAATTTAAAGGCTGAAGTTTGTAGATTTTAGCGGCATCTAGCAGTGAGATTGTGAATTGCAACCAACGGCTCAGTCCGCCGTTTACAAAAATGCATAGAAAAGCTACAATAGTCGCCACAGGACGAACATGTGATTGTCTAAGACAAAATATAGAAGTGACAAAATGTGCTCTGTAGAGCAGTTTGTCCATTTAGGGCTACTGTAGAAACATGGCGGCACAAAATGGCGACTTCCATGTAAGTGGAATGTAGACAAAAACGGCTTGTTCTAAGGTAATAAACACATAACAGTTCATTATGTATTTTATACACCACTGATAATATAGTTATGTACATAATAATGGATTTCTGACATTAAATTCTTCTTAAAGTTACACACTGCACCTTTAATGTTGGGGGGCGTTCATCTCAACTATAACATCACAGTTGTGGTCTTTTGAATGCACAAGGTTTACATAAGGAGGAGGAAACGATCGTGTTTGATGCTCATGATGTGTCATTACTCGTATTATTCATCTATGCCTACAGTAAATACAGTTTTACATTCTACGACACCTTTAATGAAATTAGTTGCTTTATTCGAGATCCTCAGAGTCAGGCGAGGTGAATCTCTACTGTTGAAGAGAGATCCTCACATCCCTCATTCAAAGGAAAATGTCACTCTCTTGAAGTTTTTGAAAAAGGAGAATAAACTTTGTAAACAAGCTGACGTTCTCTTTAAAGATTCTCTTGAAAAAGCCTTTTGTCATTTATTTACAGGTCTGCAAAAGCACTCAACCATCCAACACTGGATCAAAGTAAAACATGCAAACAAATGAGAAATGGCTTTTTAGAAGAACTATCATACGTTGGCAACTGGCATCTATGCATTATTCAATGCCAAGTAAACAAGAGTGGAAAGAAGAGAGAGAGAGACATGCTTTGGCTTTCTACCAACTGTCTCATTAGTCTCATTCTGTTCTTGAAAAACAAACACTCACCAGGCCTTCTGAAACAAAGCCAGGTCTCACGCGGATGTGTTACATTCGGTCCTTCCAAACTCCATACTACAGCTTGTACTTTTCTCATTCGGGAATCACCACGAAACACCTGTAGTCCAATGGAGCAGGGATACTATATGAAGTATTCAGGCTTTGTATTCAGTAGGCTGAAGCTTTGTGAAGCATCAGGTTTGTCATTTATGGGTTGGCACCAAAATCGTCCCGAGCAAAGAGACGACGCTTGACTGATCCTTTGGTGTTTAATAGAGTCAGACTGAGCAAAACCTCTAAGACATCTATTAAAAATGTTCAGCAATTTTATACCCTTATCAGGCTTAGGGTTGGGTGAATTTCATTTTAACATAACCAAAGTCATAAAATAAAATAATACATAAAAGTCTGCCATAAACTTTACAGATTAAAGCCGTGATGCTAAAGCGGATGACATGAGTTTGAGTCACTACTGTTCCTCTTTTCTCTCTGACTATTATTTCCCGTCCTTGCTCTACTTTCCTCTACAATAAAAGTGACTAAAGGCCAAAAATAAAAATGAGATTACTTTTTCTGAAGAAAATGTGAGTGGTGCTTACTTTTGCAAAACTCGTCTGCACAATACATCGTATTTGCTTCGGTACGCTGCCCCAAATTCAAAATGTGACATATTTATGGTCTACTAGGTCTGTCATATCCATCTTATTTTTGACGTAAATGTGGGCGCCGCCATCTTTGAGCTCCTTTGTGTAAGAATTCTGGTGAACCACTAAAGCTAATGGAAGTCGTTTTGCGAGGGACACAGGTGTGCTGTTTTGATTGGCTTTTTAATGTTTATCATGAAATCCATGATGACTGGCATAATTTATACAGCTAGGGGTTACCATAATATAGCTAATACAAATGCAATAAATTTTTTTTCAGAAATCTCATTTTTTGGTTGTGCATTCCAATTAATATCAATTTCACTGCAGTTGGTTTGTTTTGATTTAAACCTTCATAACTTAAAAAATACAGCTAAGTAGCACCAAAACAAAATAATAACATGATAACATAATAATTAACATGTTTTGACAAAAATGCTAAAAATTTAGTTATCTCGTTTTGCAACGAAATTCTTCAAATACAACAATTATTTAAAAACAACTAATTTTATGCTGGTTTATTTATTCTGCTACTATATATTACCACAAACACTAAATAAACGTTGGGATAAAATACAACCAACAGAACATATAGAACAGAATCAATAAGTTAAACAAACATAGTATGTGCAGGGCCGGCCAGAGCCTCTGGGGGCCCTAAGCAGAATTTGTTTGGGGGCCCCCCTCCCACCATTTTTTTAATAAAAAAAATTAAGAAATTACAAACATTTATAAAAAGAACAAATGTTTTTATTGGAAAAATAATACTTTGGAGATCATTTTGTTTATGTCCTGTCAAGAACAGAAAGATTTTATGTTCGTTTGATTTCTGAAACGCGTCTCTCCATGTGTGCACTACTGAGTGCACTTAAACTCGAGCGCACACAGACGGAGGACGAATTACAAACGGTGCAGCATAAAAACGTTACGTTGTTTTTCATCGCTCTATTCCTCAAATGTGTTGTCTGCAATGTAAATGTTAATGGACTACAGTATGACACACAGTAGCATAACTCTCTCTAAAGTTTAAACATCAAGTGTTCTGATCTCTGTAGGGTGTAGTGAGGATCACGTCTGACTGGAGCTGGAACGGACACATTCAGCCGCATGTGCGTACACGAAGCTACTCACTTTAGCGCGTTTTTGTGGGTTAAATTGTTTAATAAAATCACTTGAAATGTTAACATTTACCAGCCTTTGAAACACATGCAAATGATAAACTTTCCCTATTTAAAAGTGCATATTAATCCACGAATCGAATGCGAGCCGAACCGTGGGTCAATTACAGATCCACTGTGATCTGTCACACCACTAGCTGCTGCTGCACAAATTAAACATATTTAAAGAATCATGCAAACATAGCTTTATCTTGCTCTTTCCAGTGCCAGAGGGATGCATTCTTTTTTGTGACATGGCTTATCATTTATTACAATGACACACACTTACGCACTGGCGCGAATTGTCAATGCACGTGAGGAGTCTATATTCCTCATGACTCAAACGCTATAACACTGAAGACACACAGCAGCATTCTTGTCTTGAATTATTCATTTAGTCATTTGTATTCATTCATGTGTTTACATTACTTGTTTAAGTTATTTGATTGTAAAAAAAAGATTGGGCTCCAAGCAGCCACTTAGTTCGCTTATGCCTCGGGCCGGCCCTGAGTATGTGAAATAAAGAAAGCGGTTACAAACTGAGACAGGAAGTGTTTCTGGAACAGTGTTGTTTACATCTTGCAAAATGGTCTATAGCTGTGCATTGAAGACTCGTCCGTCACCCCCGAGCAACAAGATTATATAATTGAATATATATTTATATGATGTATCAGGACACTTCTTTGTTTCATCCTCCCACTGGTTTATTTATGGCAGGTTATTACTGTTGTTTTATGTGTGCTCCCACTACACTGTTTTCTACCGGCTGGCTATTGAAACGGACGTCTCGCCCGAAGAACTGAAATACGTCAAATCACTTACTTCTGCGTTAGAAAATAAGGTGGATAGCTGGAGACCCATGTGAGTTCTCTGTAAATTGTCACAAATAAATTAAACCAAAACTTTGTCTATATGACATTTTGGTGCCTAGACATAGCTCCAGGGATTAGAAGTGAAATTTAGGAAATGAAATATTTAATTAGTATTTTTCTGCTCCGGTCCAGGTATTCAGCAGTCTCTTGTTTGAATGTTTTGAACAAAATGAGAAAGGTTCATGTTTAATTATAAAGTGGCTGTGTTGTGAACAATGATATAGTGCACTGTTCGCTAAACTTCTCAAAAGAAAGAAGTCAGAGTCATTATAAGTATGTGATACTCCAGGATAAACTTTATTTTATCCCTACAAATCGTCAATATATAATACTACTGTATAAGAAGCTCAGTTTAGCTCACACATACAATCTATTATCAAGAACAATAAATGAGATACGAGTTCATGTGAACGTTAGCACTGGACAGGTGAACTTCTCCCCTTACCGAGACCTACAGCAGAAATAACACAACAACAATCTAATAACAGTTCATGTCCACAGCACTGTCATGTACACAATATATTTCTTCAAATCCCTAACCTTATGTATAAGGAATAATAATATTGATGCTTGCCTTAGCAATTGGGATGTAGAGCTGACACAGATCATATCTGAACCCATGTTTTTTATCTGCCCATATTGCATGCATTACTACCTGAGCCACGGCTACTCTGCCATAGCAACTGAATTTTACTCTGTGATTTAAAGGTTTTCAGGATTTAGATTTGACACGGAAAGGATTTGGACAAATGCGCTGTCACCGTGTGTTCAAGTAGCCGCACAGGTGCACATTATAAAAGCAGATCAGACAGGGTGAGAGTGGGTGCTGCGCTACACCCTGACACCAATCACAAACATCTCTTCCTAAGGTTAATAATCAATGAACCTTCAACAACAGAGATGTGCCTATAACACATGACTTTAGAAAGAGACCAGTATGGCCAACCAGAATTGATTTCTTCTCAATGTATTATTCCTATGGGATTTAAACCATCTGCTGAATACAAAGCAGAGCAATTTTGCATTTTTAAAAATAAGCATTTGTGAATGATATTATTGAGGTCAAAACTTTTGGATATTGCAGTTTAATACGCAGGAGTAGATGTAAGCCATTTGAATTTATTAAGGTATAAAATTATCTCATCAACTATGTCATAGATCAGCCCATAACCAGCATTACGACTATTTGCTTAACATGACAGCCAGACCAATCCTACCTATTGTGTCAATTGATTTGGTTCTTGGCTTGAATAAGCTGTAATGTAGATCAGACTTGGGCTGTGGGAGAATGTAAATATTTGTTTGTTGTCAGTTCTGAATGTCTGTGCATCATTCACCTGTACTGTACCTCATGGGGTAAAAATCAAACTCTGACAGTTTTGATTTACTGCGATGTAAACAATGAGCATGCAGACGACTCCTTACACAAATCATCTGTGTCTGTGTACATTTAAACACACAAAACTCTCCTCAGTTGATAATGCATGACAATACTGTCGACTTGATCAGATCCCTGGGGAGGAAAAGAATATTCCAACCAATAGAGAAACAGAGCTGTCATTCAAAACTACCCATGTATCGTGACATCAATCAGACTGTTTTTTTGAGGGTCTTACATTTAAGTCACAGCTCAGAATAATCACTGTCAGGAGTTTATATAAACTATCATATATTAATTTCTCACTAGAAATGCAAATAAAATGTGTATAAAGTGAAATAAAACTTTATTTACACTAAATTTGTGCTCCAGCCGCTTCCTTGGCCACCATTTTTTTTCCGAACTCGACCAGGCTCGACCAATCACATTCCCCATGCACGGCCACATGTAGGATTGTGGGACAAGACTACAAAAGTATCTCAGGAGACAAGAAGTAAAGCAAACCTTGGATTCAGACATGACTTCATGCCTTCCAGCCTTGGAATGTTGCCTCAGAAGGCAGAGATTTCAGACGCAGACATAATGTTTTTCAAAAGCAAGCTTTTTTACATCCCATATGGCAAAAAAAAATTTGTTTTTACCAAAATATATTATATTTCTGTTTTAAATTGAAAATATATTTAACTTTGACCTTTTTAAAACTGTTATGTTTATAGATTCGTAACATAAACAAAGTTTTTCTTCCAATATGATTTGAATATATTTCCTTGGACTAAAATATATGGAGGGCTAAATTTTTTTATGCTTTAAAATGTATTTATTTTTAAAATATATTTCAAAATATACCAAAACATTTCTATTCTGCTAGATTCTTTTTGGCTTATAGTCGGGATATTTCAAGGTTCAGTCTTTTCAATCGCTCAAAACTAATAACACACGGTAACCCGGATGCTGCAAATCATTTTGACAGGTACAGTTTAGTATTACACAAACTTAAATATAAAAATGTCTTTTAATAACATATATGACATTATATTTACAAATGATTAACCCAAATATTGTGTTCATGACATTTGACGTCTCATCTTAAAACAAAAAGTAAATGGGTTTTCCTCACAGAAGGTCTGCATTTGTTAAAAAATTAGCATTTCGAATCAATATTTAATGTTCTTACCTTACTTATGAGGTAAATAGCTGTGTAGGATAAGATACAGTCAGCAGGTTGTTATTGCAAAATAAGTCTTACTTAATAGAAGTGTCAAAAGGATGAAAAGGAGGAAACGACTGAAAATGCTCTTGTTTGTTCCCACCTCATACCTCAAACATAATTTGTGCCCAGGGTTTCTTTAAATTATATTTAAAATGTTTCATTTAGCGACTTACAGAATTAACCCAGCACCTTATTGATGCAGGAGTCAATATATTAAATCTTTCTTTTTTGGAACAAATAGAAAAACATTAATGTGAGCGGACACAAACAGAAGCAGAACTGAGTATTAAACATATACCTGTGGGATTTGATGGGTGGGACCGGACTAATGTTGTGACACAGATGCTTTTTATTAATAAATGAATGAATGAATTAGATGTCTTTTTCTCTAGAGTATTAATTTATTACAATTCTGACCATTATGTTCCTTTAAGGGATACTCTGTTATATACTCTCCATACAATCTTCCTCTCACAGCATGTAAACAAGGCTTGACTTTTGTTAGCAGAAAAACTGACTGAAGCGATCAATCTGATTCCAGGAAAATGCCGTAAAATGATGTGGTGGCTGAAAGGCAGAGATCAAACGTGGATGGACTCATATAAGTGTATCAGTCTCAGCAACGTGACCTGCACTTCCACGCTCCACAGGCTCTCTGATGGGGTCTTATCTCTCTCTCTCTCTCTCTCTCTCTCTCTCTCTCTCTCTCTCTCTCTCTCTCTCTCTCTCTCTCTCTCTCTCTCTCTTTTCTCTCTCTCTCTCTCTCTCCCTGCTGTGTTGATTACAGGCATGCCAGAGCTGTGTGTCCTGCTCAAACAGTGCTGCCCACTCACTCACAATTAACTGTGATCATTACCTCCCCGCTCCAAGGAGATTAACTCGGCCCTCATTTGTTTGGGCTTTGCAGAGCTTCTCACTCATAGCAGGAGAATATTACAAAGAGACGATGTTGCCATCTGTTGGAGGTGCGTCAAAGTTGAAGGACGAAATACGTGTTAATTACAATTAGAGATGAAACGGCATAAAAATTTTACATCACGGTTATAGTGACCAAAATCACCATGATTTATTTTTCTGTGTCCCTGCCACTGACTTTCTTTTCCGTTGCATTCTCACGGATCGGTTACTCAACTGTTTTGTCCTATTTTCTTGAGATTGTCGCTTCGGTTTAGGGTTAGATTTACATAAAATGACATCCCTACCCAAACCCAACACTAACCCCAATGCCAGGCGACAACTGTTTAAAGTTTAGAAAATATAAAAGAATAAATCAGAAAAAATTAGGGTTTAATTTACAAAAAAGTGACATACTAACGCAAACACCAAAAGAAACTTAAAAGAAAGGAAAAAGCAGTTGAGTAACCAATCCGTGAGAATGCCACGGAAAAATGTGCAAAAAATTATCTGACTATCCCGCGGAACTTTGTGAGATGTTGTTGGATTTATCACACTGTAAAACATTCTTTGCTGCTAATAATTTTTTTATTTTAAGTTTTTAATCAACTCAGATTTACAAGTTATTTCAACTTATTATTATTTATCTTGACTAGAGATGAGTTGTTATAACTACAGATGAGTTGTAATTACTTTAATGAAGTTGACTTTTTTTAACTATATTTTATAAGTTGTAGCAACTCATCTCTTGTCAAAATAAATAATAGTTTATTTTAGTTAAAAGTACTCACAGCCGGACTATCAGGTCTAGTTAACCTGGATGCTGAAATGAATGCTATTGTTTGCTGGGATAATAAAAATAAATTATGCTGGGTCGTTTTAACTTATGGTTGGGTCAAATATGGACAATTTCTAGTTTAATTAAAATAACATTTTTTTGTGAATAAACAGTAAAGCATAAAATAGCCTTTATAAAGGGATGGGGGATTTACAGTCTCAGGTAAGCACACTCCATATCTCTTCCTCTCAATGTCACAGTGATATTCATGTTTTTATTGTACCTGTTTGCATGCAATGAGCGATGTAGGAAACCCAGACACATTTTGAATTCATAACTCATCAGCTTGACATTTGAATGCCTCTGTGCAATGCATGTTAATGGAATAACTTCAGCATACCAATGACCGCAATGCTTTATGATGTATTGAAGAGCAGGAGGGGCCGGTTGACCACTGGAAAGGCACTGAAAAGAAAACTAATCAGACGTCGCTATTAGAAATGCACAACTGTCTTGAGTCACATGTTCACTGTCACTTCATTTCTTTTTAAGGCACTGCTTTGACTCTCTGTACCTTCAAGCAAGCTGTCCAGTTCTTGTATTATTATACAGGGGCTTGTGTCAGGTGTAGGGAGCCCAGGTTTGGTGCTGTAAATAACACAAGCCACATGTTTTGTGTGATTAGGAGCTCTCAAGCCAAACCAACTGACTTTAACATTACTTGGAGCTCACATTGTTTCGATATGACTTCATTCTTTAGTTGAAAATAAAACAAAGGCCAGATTTATGATAGCATTTGCCCTGCTAGTGTAAAAGAGAGTAGCAATAATGTCTGAATGGAAAACAAATACCTGTTGTGATGAATCACAGTTGATTGAGTTCACAAAATCAGTGTGTGATTGATTATCAGATCAGTTGAGTCAATGATTGAATCAGTGATTTGGTTAACAGCTCACTGGAGGTAAAGATAATGATTTTAACATCAGTCTCTTTTTCACATGAAGCTATTTGCATGTCACCAGAGGATTTGGAGTCTTATGGCATTTGCTTCACTTATATGGTGCCTTTGCATTCAGTGTAGTTTTATGGAAATAAGTAGTGATGGGGACGAGACCGCCTTGTATGCCGAGTCCAAGTCAAAACCGAGTCTTTGAGGAAGAAAGTCTGAGTCGAGACCGAGTCCTTTAGGAGTCAAGACCGAGTCGAGACCAAGACCATAAAAACATGTCAGTTTTCATATTCCTGATTTAATATCACCCCAATTAATAATCAACAGTTAGGCCTACAGACTAAACTAGATTGGGAATTGTTTAGATGAACAGTATTAAAGTCTTAATTTGAACTATGCTTTTACTATCATTAAAAAAATCCCTACCAGATGCGTCATCTTCTGCCTATTTTTCTAGAGATAAATAAACGGCTCTGATGGCAGTATCTTTGCATTGCACCATGGGATGTCATTTTCAAATAATGCCTGTCAACATTGCATATTATTATTATTGTTATGTGTTGTGTGGTTTTTTATATGAACATAAAAAAATGTGCTAGACTCGAGGACTCGGTCTGAAATTACGAATCCTCCTCTCACTGTGGTCCAAGACCGAGTCAAGACTCGAGTACTACATTACTAGAAATAAGTGTCCAAGACTGTCTGATTATCTTTTGTCATAGAGGAAGTTATATAGGTCTGAAAGTACAATACACAATTAAATGATGACAAAACAATTTTAAAAAACATTTCCAACACTCCTTTGCCTCTTACATTTTGTAAACATCAACATCAGTATATATTTTCTAGGACTGCAAAACGATGAATCGCGACTAATTGTTTGCAGAATAAGCATTTACATCATATGTGTGTGTGTAGTGTGTATTATAATTATGTATAAATACACACAGATGCAAGTACATATGTAAGAAATATTTGCATGTGTATATACATATTTATATATAATTATAAATACTTAATATATAAATAGATGAAGTTTTATAGATGCATGTGTTTTATATATACAGTACATACTTATTATACACAGTACACACACATATATAATGTCATGATTAATGGTTTTGCAGCCCTAATATTTTCTTTATCTCTTTCACAGACACCACTGGCATTTCAGCTGGGATGCTCCTCCAATCAGATCTCTTTTTCGTGTGATTTTGTTTTTTATTGATCAGCTGACACTTAGACAAGGTTAAAGTGAATAAGCTGTTGTTTATGTCAAATCAAATTCACGTAGCATATATCTGTGCTTGGTAAACCGCTTGATCTTATTAAAGTGAACTGCGTATTATTTACTGGACCTCAGCCTGATCATAAAACAAAAACAAACATCCAGTCTGAGGAAATCAGATTTATGATGAACGGCTCTTAAGCACTCAGATTCTTTATAGTTTTGCTGTGGAAAGCCTTTAAATGCAAGACAACAGCTGAAATGCATTATTTATTTGATTTAATATGGCTTTTGTCAGGAACAGGTTGTTATAGCCATGCTTTTTCAAACCAAATCACCGCAAGTCATTTTCAACTGGAATTATCACTGAGGGTAAATCTGAATAACTGATAAGATGGATGTGTTGGGTTAGTCACATTAACCTGTGAGAGTTATATTACCTTCAGGTGTGTGGTACGACATCAGCTACGTGTAAAGATTAAAGAAAGATCCTAGGAGATAAACATTGTGGTTGATTTCTCTATCTTTATTGCTATTAATAAATGAAATAGATCATAGGCAAAAAGATGTTTCAAATGCATCAGTTTAAGAAATCCTTTGATGTTTCTATGTCCTCTGGTTTGGCTCCTACATAAGCATTAATAATAGTCAAGTACACAATGCTATTGGCTCAGACTACAGTAGGCTGGTACTTTATTTAAAGGTGCCATAGAATAAAAACTGTATTTACCTAGATATAGATGAATAATGTACATGCACTCTAAAAATGTATATATTTGACAGAACACACCGCTGACCAATGCTGGGTTGTTTTAACTCAACTGCTGGGTTATAATACCCCATGGTTGCATAACATCAACCCAACATTGGGTAATTTTATCCCAGCAATATTTACCCATTATGTGTCAAAAATAACCCAGACTTCTTAAAGTGTGGTAATGACATATCGTGAGCTTCAAACGCGTTTGTTCCCTAATTTTTATGTGAACCTCATGCATGCAAAAGACCGCTGGAAAAAAGACCAATTTCAACATAACACCGAATGTCACATTACAGTCAAGATGTACATCCCAACATTAAATTATGAACAATGTTGTTGCTAAAAACAAAGTTATGGCTGCTGAGCGCTAGTTAATGCTATATGCTAGCATTTAGGCTGAATTTTTACTATTGACGTTACAGTTTTGTTTTGCAAGTCCATACTAAAACACAGTAGACATATGTCAGGTATGTAAAAATGTTGGATAAAAATCTTATAAAAATACACCAATGAATACTCTTATTCTGTGTAATTGCAAAGTTTTGTCAGTGAGCCTTCATTAAAAAATATCCATTATGATGAGCCGTGTGTTCTATAAAGATGGTTTAATAGTGTTAGGCAAGACAAACATATATGTCAGGAAAAGCAATGTCTGGTCATATACCAATGTCCACAGACTACTGGTTGTTTGGCAAGTTGTTAGGGTCACTGTTAAGGCCAACTAAATTCTACTTAAGCTGATAATAGTCAGTTTTACTAGCGTTTTTTGCAGCAGCCGTTGGAACGTGGAAAAGTGCCATTGTTGCATACTAAATGCATACTAAACTTAATGAAGCCACAAACCTTCTATGTAGATATCAGAGAATAATTAAACAGGTTATTACAATGCATTCATTGGCACCTTTAAACTAAAGTCATGTAGTAATTAAAAAAATACATATTCCATAAATAACTTTACAAATATTACACACTTTGTCTGTTTTATGGAATTAAAAAAATCGTAATTATTATATTGGATTTATTATGTCAATGTCTCAAATCCTGCTTATAAAACCAAAGGGGAATGTGTACACCTGCTTGTAAATGACTGTTACTGTAAGTACAGCAAATGATTTTGAGCACCTGGACGAATCTAAAAAGCACGAAAACTACAAAATAAAGACAGCATCTGTGCACTTTAGTCAAGAGAGCAAATATAGGCCACTGCACTTCATATATTTAAAGTTTTTCACATATTTTTTTTACCAAAGTGTTGCTGAGAGAGAGATGAAAAAGTGTAAAGTTTTTTCTTTTTAAAATGAATGCTTCATGCCACTTTTCCTTTCATCACTTATTCATTCAGAGCAAATGTTTTTCTCGGTGAACGTGATGTGGTTTCCCATATGCTGTGTTAATCTGACATGTTGAAGTGGTGCTGATGCTTTACAGTTGTACCGAAACACTTGCTGCTCTCTCTCTCTCTCTCTCTCTCTCTCTGTACATAAAGTTGCATTTATTATTGTAAAACCTGATTTTTCACAGGGGAAAAACACCTGCTCTTTGGGCTGGCATGGATATGGCAATGTTAGGTGGCACGCAATGCTGCCAGGTTCCTGTAACCCAAGAGTTGTAAAGATATCAGCTTGGAGATTGGTGTTAGCAAACCTGGAAAAAATATGTCACGTGTCTTCATGGGATTGTTACGGTATGTGTGTAAATGCACGCACAGATTTCATAAAATCGTTGGCAGTGTGAATGAACCAAAAATCAAACGATGGGCACATTTTCAGTGTTTTTTCCGTAATCTCTGTGTGAAATCTACCTGCAAAGATTTATAATCTCTTCCATCTAGCACTCCTTACACAAAGTAATATACTGTAGACCTCATGCATAAACTTAACAAATAAACATTTTCTCTTACTGAAATATGCATTGTCATAATGTACAACATGTAGAGAAGAGCGTTCCTAACTCTTCCACTGCAGATACAAAGAAATGTTAATGTGTGCCATCACTTCCCAGCAAGCAATTTTGCGGCTAATAGACGTCTAGTAGCCGTCTAAACACCCCCCTGACGTCTAGGCTAAAATAAGGCTAATTTTGGGCTGTCAGTGAAAATCTAGTAGACGTCTATCATAGCCCAAGAAATAGACTAGTCATCAAATAGACGGCTATTAAACGTCTACATATATACGTCTAATAGACGGTGAATGTGGGTCTAGGCTAAAACAAGGCTAATTTTGGGCTGTCAGTGAAAATCTAGTAGACGTCTATCATAGCCCAAGAATAGACTAGCCGTTAAATAGACGGCTATTAAACGACTACACGTGTGTGTCTAATAAACAACAAAAGAATGGCTAAAGAATTCTTTTTAATCCATTAAAAAAGGTTCTCATAAACATGCAATCATGCAATTTATTACAAAAAATATTGTTAATACAATAGAAATTCAGATAAGACAAAATGAAGAAAAACTACTTTTAACAAAAAGAATAAAAACAGTAACAAAATAAAAGCATATATAACAAAATACAATTTTAAAAATGAAATAACATCTAAACATTAACGAACTATCTTCAGTTCACGTCAACTTATTAATTGTACTAATTTCTATACCCCCCCCCCCCCGTGCTCCCTGGTGCCTGTTTGAAATGCCCCCATTGCATCCTTCACTTCCAGTTCTGTTGCTGCTGGGAAGTTGTTCAACACAGCATCTGCCAAATATGATATGAAAAGAATGCATGAGACAAGTATTTCTGCTTTATGTTAAATGTGATAGTCATTCTCTTTTGAAAAAGTCATATATAAATATTGACAGGCAACAGTAATCATACCGTTCTCATTACTAACAGAAGTGCATGTTTCTCTGCGTGTGTTTAATGACATTTTTGGAACTAGCAAAAGAGGCTTAAAGGCAGGGTATCTGATTTTTTTTTTAGTTATGCTGGTTGAAAGTCTCCTCAAATATTGATAGCTCTCACTATGTTAAGTTGTCTAAATGTGTATTTTTATATATTTGTGTCATCTATAAAAGGCGTAGGACCAAAAAACGTTCAACAAATCATTGAACCCTGACTGAATGCAATAATTGGACGTGGGCATGGGCCAGTTACCGGTTTGAAGGTATACAGAGATTTTCAGAGTCAAGGTTTTAAAAAAAACACAAAAATTTTCTGTGATACCGTTTTCAATGTATGAACTGTGTTTACACAAAGTGAATTAAATCATGTAATTGAATTCATGTTTACATTTACAATTGAAAGAATATTATCATTTAAAGGCTTTATTTTTACCTGGCATAAACGTTGTTTGTTGCTTAAAAATAAAATGTATTGTGTCCAGTTGAAAAGTTGATGTTTTAATATGCAGACATTTGAAAATAACACATTTTAGTGTCACAATGGCAATACCACAACACCGTGGTATTTTTGTTGCTTATGTAGTTTGTTTACGAATTAGTGTAATGATATTTATCTTTTCAAATTTCTAAACGTGCTGTATTTATTTCGGATTAAAAAAAGTTGTTTATGTTGGTTACTTTGGTAATGTTATTCACTTTGTCAGTCTTACTGGTTAATGAGATAGGAGTGTGCTTCTGGTTGGTGCGTGTAGGCTAAAGTTAGTATTTTTCAAAATCAAATACCCTGCCCTTTAAGATAATAAAATATTCACAATACAATCTTATTGACATAAAACCTGTCAAATGTCTAAAAATAAAACATCTAAACAATATTGTGTGGATGAGTAAACTGTTGTATCGGCAAAGAGTAATTTAATCTGGGGCTTTTAATATTTAGAAAATATTAAGGCAGTACCGGACTGTCGTCAATTACTCCTCACATAACCTAATGTTATATTAAAAGTACTATTTTGTGAAACACCATTCAGCCTAAAACTACATACAAACACACTTACCTTTAATAACTGAGAACTGATGTTTTTTCAAATGCTTGCTTCTGTAGTGGACCACCACCATTCATGTTGAACTTTGAAATTAATGAATTTTAGTGAACTCTAAAATAGAAAAGACAATGTCGTTAACAGTTGCAGACTGAAATATTTATACATAGCACATGCCTATGTCAGTAATTGTACAGTATTGTATGCTTCAGTGTACAAGTGTTTACCAACCTTAAAGGTTAATGCCCACTGACCTGCAAGTTTCCCTCACTAACACAATACAACTCTTTTTTCCAACAGACTGAAGGCCTGTAAGACTTAGCTAAGTTACTGCTGTTACTAAAAAGCAGCCTACAAATCACTCATGTTGATCTTCAGTGTAACGTTACGTTACATAGACTCATTTACCTCCACTATTTTATTACATTGCAGGTTGTACTGTTTAGGTTTTATAAAACATGGGTTACTTACTACGTTACACTGTTAAGTAACCGGCAAGAATGTCGCGATGCCAACAACAAATAAAGTAAATCAATTTTAAACACATGTAAAATAAAATAATAAAATAAAACTTACAAGACCAAACGAGTGTGGTACATACTTTCCTCGTGGCTGCTCGCTGATGTTGTTGCTTTTCAAACAGCGGAAATCTTTCTCGCGAGATTTGGCCCCGTGTTTGTGTACTGCTGCCATCTAGCGGTTCGGAGTTGTAACTGGATTTTGTTTATCTTTGAAATACGGTCAAATAATGAATGTTATGCGTGACAGCAGATATTCAGATAAGATAAATTAAACCAAACATCTTAATTTCACTGGTGTCTTTGCATGCCTGATAAAATATCATAATTCTTGCAAGTTATTTTGGCAAAAACAAAATTTTATTAAATTCAAGGTTATTTTGGGCTAAACATGGTTTGTTCGTAGTCGGTCTATTTATGAGCCAAATAGTGGCTATATGTACGACGGTGCATAAAACACTTTAAAGAAATTAAACAAACCTTGTAATCGCTGTTAACTTTGCTTACAATGACATACCATACATCTCACAAGTTATTTTGGCAAAAACCACATGTAATTAAATTAATGGTTATTTCTGGGCTAAACGTGGGTTATTCGTAGTCGGTCTATTTGTAAGCTAAATAGTGGCTAGTACAGACGGTGTATAAAACACTTTAAAGAAATGAAACAAAATACCTTAATCGCTTTGAACTTTGTTTACATGATTAAATATCATACATCTCACAAATCATTTTGGCAAAACAACATGTAATTAAATTAATGGTTATTTCTGGGCTAAACGTGGGTTATTCGTAGTCGGTCTATTTGTAAGCTAAATAGTGGCTAAGTACAGACGGTGCATAAAACACTTTAAAGAAATGAAACAAAATACCTTAATTGCTTTGAACTTTGTTTACATTATTTAATATCATACATCTCACAAATAATTTTGGCAAAACAACATGTAATTAAATTAATGGTTATTTCTGGGCTAAACGTGGGTTATTCGTAGTCGGTCTATTTATGAGCTAAATTATGACTACGTACAGACGATGCATAAAACACTTTAAAGAAATGAAAAGAAATACCTTGTAATCGCTGTTAACTTTGCTTACATGATAAAATAGCATCCATCTCACAAATTATTTTGTCAAAAACCACATGTAACCAAATTAAAGTTTAATTGGGCTAGAAGTGGGCTAGGAACAGCCCGGCTATATCGGGTCTATACTGAAACGAGACGTTGAAATGACGGCTATTGCTTGCTGGGTTTAAACCGAGCTATACCTTACCTTCAGGACCCGACCCGAGTCTGATCGAAAACAAAAGCAAATGTCAGAGGAAAGGTTATATGAGGTAACACAACACTTCCTCGCTCATGCAGTTCATAATGATGCACATATTCCTGCTGTCAATCACAGCTAGACAGAAAAGAAGAGATTGAGAGCGATGACGCAAACATCCGCATTCAGACGCCTGAGATTTACCGGAGGTCAAGAGAAAAGATCAACATCAGACTGTGTGCTTGTTTGTGACGGGTTGTTAGTTCAAACAGACAGCGATGACAATAGCACAACATCAACAAAACAAGGTAACAAATAGGACGGATAAATAACAAACAGCTTTGTGTCCTTTGAAATCTCATCTGCTGTGTTGTGACCGGCTGCATTACAAAGACTTTGGAGCTTTAGAAAGTTTCAAACAGAAACGCGGCAGTTCTTTTATCATAGCGAGTTTGTACAAAGACCACAATAAAACCGAGGTGCTTCAGAGGCAAACATCATAGGATAGACAGAAGTCTCTTGAAGAACCTCACAGGGTGAAGTACAGATGCCTATGATGATGTTCAACAGATGATTGGTAATTCTTTTCTAACTACTAATTAAGAAGATGAGACACAGACACAGATCAGTTATCATAATGCTGAAAACTACTAATTACCAAAAGCTCATTCAAACTTGTCATTCAAAATTTTCAATAAATAAAAAAAAAAAGTTGCAAGATTTTGCTCGGTCCAAACCTTGCACAAATTGAAAATGCTTTTAAAATTAAAATCTATCCACTAATTGGTCTGGTTTTGTTATACACACCTGGCAACCCAGTGTAAACTAATGTCATAAAATTCTTATTCAATGCTTATTCAAAATGTGTAATATGTCCATTTTTATAGCACACATTAGCACATATAGCACCCTACTTTATTGATATACATATACTATAAGCCAGAAAGATTTCAAGATTTTTTTTAGATGACTAGCAGAGACAAGCAATTAAAACAAAGCAGCAATATTTTTCATGAAATGATCAAATAATTGACTTCAAAGATTCAAACCACATAATAATAGTTTGAATCAAAATATTCATAAGAACGCAGATTATTTACAAGGGTCGATTGCTTTCAACGTGGTTTTACTGCAAAACCCATAGGCCTTCCTTTACTTTTAAAAGACGAGCCACACAAAGAAAGCATCTTTATACTTCTCACACGAGGACTTCATCCTGGATCAAAAATCAAAAGATATCGATCTGTTCTTGTGTGTTTACAGACCAAAAACATTATTTATCCATTTTCCATTAGATACGAATGCGCTATATTCAACACTGTGCAATGCTAATTTATTTTTTAAATGATGGTAAGAATTTAAATAATAATCATGAAACAGAAATACCACAATCATAAACAAAAACAAAACACAGTTTTTGTTTCTTAATGTAGAAATGGAACACATACACATATATTATTTACACAATTTAAAGTGGATCAAAACAGTTAATCAAAGTTGTCCTAAGAAAAGAACTGTTCAAAATGTTAAGACAACTTTTATGAAAGGTTCTGATCCACTTTAAATGTTGACTAGTATATTTGTTATATATTTATTCATCAAATTGTTAGGCTATATCATATTTGTCTATGTAAGTGATTATTGTGTTGTTTATTGGTTGTAATGTGACTGACAATAAAATACAGTGTATTTTAAAAAAAAGCAACAGGGTCTTGAAAAGTGTTTCCCAAAGATTTATTTGACATCTTAATAAAGTCTTGTGCCCTTTTAAGTCAAACCTCTCTAAATAGTTTAAATAAATAAACGTGTTCTTAAAAAAGATAAATTGCATCCCAACAGGTTAAAATGTTGCACTTTTACCTTAAAATCATATTTTAACTGATTTCGTAATCTTTCTGTAAAAGACTTTAAGAAAGATTAAGTGTTGAATATTCCCTGGTACAATAATTCTAAATGAGTGAGTTTTTACAGCAAACCGCAGGCCGATATCTTCACGGCGCTCTTTGCTCATTAAATGAGAGTATTGATTTTACAGTCGTCTGCGAGGGAAACACAGAAGAGAAACAGTTTAATAAATTGCTCGTTATTCAATGTTTTTCGCTAAAGTCTCAAGGCACAACTCCAGATGCAACACAGACTGGAAAGAAAATGCTAATGCCTACTGTAATTCGGGTCCCATCACCTTAAAAATATATTCCCTAAATAAACCATCTCAGCAAACAAGATTTCAGCTTTTTTTGCTGTAGCACTGCTGCTGCGTGGCTTCAGTTGACATACAGCAAACATCAGAGAGATTTCAGCTCAATGCTGCCAGATGGAAACAGAAGTTGGGGTTTTCTTGAAGAACGCTGCCTGAGCTGAGACACCACGAAAGTCAATGTGTGTGACTGTGCTGCAGTCCAACTGCTCAGAGACTGACAAAGATCTGATAACAATGCTGCTGGAGTTCTCCTTATCTCTATGCAAACCCAAACTCTGGACAGAGGATTATTATTACACCCAGTTTGCAGTGCTTGGCAAGTCATTCAATACAAGGCGGTCTTAATCAGGTTTAATAACCTATTCATCATAACCCATCACTGTTATGCATTTCTCTATTGATTAACAAAAACTCGACTGACAACTAGGATATTAAAAATAAATATAATAGAGATATAAGGCTAGAGAAGATTTGACAATTTGGGTGTTTAGTGACGAACGCATATCTGACCCTGTCTGTGAAATCCTGAACTAATGAGGAGATTTGGAGCATCAAAGTTTAATTTCACTCAATCTTTGACATGATCATGCTCCGTCAATATTAAATATATCAAGTTTATATTTTCACAGTATGATCTTTACACTACAGTATGTAGGATGATTTCATAGTAAACAAATGGGTTTTCACAGTCACTGTATTTAAATAAGCACCAATAATTAACACTACATTCAGTAATGTTATAATACCGCAAATACAGGAAATGACCAAAGACTGTAAAAATATAAATGTAGTGTCCGAGACGTCACCCATAGGTTTGTGAAGAGCTTTTTTGAAGCCAAGAGTTTGGGGGGGCTGCCGTCGCCATCTTGGCAGCGCGTCACCTTGAATCACTCGCAGATAACCGAAAATGGGTAAAGAGGCGGGACGTGGGAGAAGCTGAAGTGGCTGGTTGCTGAACCCACACCCACCTAGCTAAACTCTAGTGACATCAGTGGCAGTTTGCCCGTCACTCAAGTGGACACGCCCTTAATTATGCAGAACTCTAATGCTTAAAGGGACACTTCACCGATTTGCATTAAGCTTTGTATTTAGAACCCCAGTTGTGTTTTTGAATGGTCGTGCATCATTTCCTCAGTTGTCGCTGAGACAGGAGAAATACAGATTTCATTGTTGCACTTTCTTCTTTCAATGATGTAAAAATCCTCATTTTGCATCACTGAAAGCAGGAAGTCCAATATCTTTTTTGAGGGGGTGAGACTACAAACAGCCCTTTTCTCGGTCAAATAGGCACCAAATTCTAAATGTATGTTACATTTCGACTACAAATATGACACACTTTCAACAAAGATTAATTTTTCTACAGGTGAAATGCTCCTTTAATATAATTTAAACGGATGAAAAAAATTCACCCCGCTGACAGTTGTCATGAAGTGCAAAATAAGCTATACAGACCAAAACTGTACCTTAACAGACTGTAAACCCGTTATTTTGTGCTGTAAAGTTGGGCATTTTAACATGGAGGTGTATGGGGATTGCAGTCGATGAACTGCAGTTTAAGTCACTTCCATATTTGCTTTATCAGAGAGACCGGAAAGTTGCATGTTGGAAATTACAATCTTCAACGTTATCTTCATACAGTGGTTCTCTTTATGCCATATTATTATTATTTTTATTCACAGTCACAAACCACAGATACGTTTTGCTGATAGCTGTGATTTACTGTGTTATTCTGCTTTGAAATGTGAGTGATGCAACAAGTTTGCAAGTAAACAAAAAATAAAATAAAATCAAAGAAACATACAAACATCACAAATCAAATCATCATGTCAAATATAAACTTTAGCAATCACTTGTGCCAAAAAAAAATTTCCCAACATGTGATGTTTACCATTATTTCTAAATGTTAAGCAAAAAAATATATTTCTCTGTTCAAAAATATGTTTAAATATATTCTAAATACATTTTGTAAAAAAGTAAAGCTTAATTAAATATATTTTTGAATTTGAAAATATTTTCATATATTATAAAATGTAATTCAGGGTCAACAAATACATTTAAGTTTTTCAAAATGTATAAAGTATATGCATGTATAAAATTATGAGTATATTTTTGCAGTTGAGCAGATTCAATTTAATTTTAACTTTTTCAAACCTGTTACAGGTTTTACAAAGTTATTCTTTCAATGCGATGTTAATTTAAAAGCTTTAAAAAATATTTTAAAAAATTGCCCAAAATATATATATAAATTTTTTTTGTAAACATATTTAAAAAAATATTTCAGCACACATATTTTTGGCCATATTTTGAAATATATTTTAAATTATTTTTGCCATATGGTACAATTCTTATCTGGCAACAACTGTCTATGTTTTGATAATTAAACTATGGCCAAAAAAATTACAACGGCATTACAGTATCTTTGTTTGTTATCCTTACTATCATTGCAATAACTAATAGAGTGGATCATTTGTTATTGTTCCTGTCTGTTGAATAAATATTCATTAGTGAGAACTCATGTAAACTAATAGTCTTCTTTATTTCCGACAACATTGTTACCAAATTCATTGTGCATTTCCTAAACAAACACGAAGTACTGTATGTGTTGGTTTGTAACTAAACAACATTAATATTTGAATCACAGAGACTGTCTCATTAGCCAACATGCTCTGGGCTTTTGGAAGAACATTGAAAAAGCTGTGAATATTACAACAGAGGTCAAAGATACTCCTGAGATTTACACTGGCAGCAGGAATAAGGGGACTCTGTCAAATCTTCCCCTGTATTATTGATGAGGACAGGGGCATGATATTGCATCTCTTTAATGGAGTGTAGATGGAGTGATTATGATCCAGAAGCCATGTCTGGGGTGCCTTTAGGGTACTGCTACAGCTAGTCTTTATCAGACCATCAGGGATATTGATAAGAATAAATATTTTAGACATAGGCATGCTCTCAGAAAAAAAGTATAGTCAAAAATGTTCCCTAGATGTCCGTGGGGCAGTACCCTTTCAAAATGTAAACCTTTGCACCTAAAGAATTCACCTAATTCCAAATTAGGACCCTTTTAAAGGGTACTGCCCCAGTGATAGCTTAGGACCACTTTTTGACCATTTTGTCTGACAGTGCATATTTGGGTTATCATAAAAGTAATGGCCCATTGCCATGCATCACATTGCCTTTCAAGTGAGAATCAAGGTCGCCTGAAATAATCCCTCCAAATTGTTGCATTGCGTCTTGATAATCTCCTCTCGCTGTAATGGATCGCAGGTACACTGTAAAAAAAACCCGTAGAAATTGCAGCTGGGTTGCCGGTAATTTACCGTAGATTTACATTTATGTTATTTACTGGCAAGAGTTTGTTCAAAGTTAAATGAACATTAAACATTTACAAGTCTTTGTCTTTACAAAGTAAAACTAAAAAAACAGCATCAAGCAAAACATTCTGGGAAACAAAATCTGAAGCAAAAAACAGAAAAAGGTTGATGATGATTTCTGATTCCCAGAATGCTTTGCATGAGGCTGCTATTGTATAGTTTTATTCTGTAAAGATAAAGACTTGTTAATATTTAAAATTTATTTAACTTTGAACAAACTCTTGCCAGTAAATAACATAAATGTAAATCTACGGTAAATTACCGGCAACCCAGCTGCAATAACATTGAAATTTCTACGGATTTTTTTTGCAGTGTATGTTTACCAAGTGGGTAGACCTTATATAGATTGTCCTTTTGCAATCTTTTTTCCCCTGACTTTATAAGAGAGATGCAATTGGTTTTGACAAATGACATCAGTGATTAACTTAATATGTTGATAAGCACAGCCACCTTGAGCCTTCAATGCCTATGTATTGTCTGAAGTGGTGTGTATCTGTCTGTGTATACTAACTAGGTCATAAGATTTGCTCTGGATCAGGAGTATATGTATCTTATTCACCTATCTTAATTCACACCTGCAGGACAAAACTATTTGGAGCAAAACATCTAATATTAGCCTGTAATATCATAGTAAAGCAAAACGTGTCGTTTGGAAGTTGCACTGAAGCAGTTTTTGGAGCCTGTAAAGTGTCTGTAATTCACTGGTTTCTGATGGGTCTGGATGGAGAACATTTTTAGTAGTCTTTTCATATGGCAAAAAAATACATTTCTCTGGACAAAAATATGTTTTAAATATATGCCAAATACATTTTGTAGGAAGTGAAGCCTAATTAAATATATTTTTTAATTTGAAAATATATTTTGTTCACCTTTATATATCAACATTTCCAAATTAATTTAAGGGCATAAGAAATGTATGCTTGGCACAATATATATTTTTAATATACACTAAATAGAATTTTAAAAGTTTTGTAACAAAGTTTTTTTCTTCCAATGCGACGTAAATATATTTCCTTGGTTTCAAAATATACAAACTATATTTCAACAAAAAAATTTTTTATGTTTTTAAATGCATTTAAAATATTTTTTGCCATATGTGTTTGTCCAAATGCTTCAGATTAGATTTCCCTGTTGTTTCTTCTAAAAAATGTATAGTTAAAAAATAGGAATGAAAGGTTAAAGGGTAAACCAGATGCAGCTATAAGCAAACTGTGGCGGAAGTTAAGGTGAGAGGTGATTGTCGAATATAGTTACCCATACTCGATATATGACTTATTTAACCCATCCTGTTAAGTAGTGAGCACAAAAACAACCGGAAAGTTGAGGGAAAGGTGTTTTGCTGAAGGGCACCTGAGTTGCTTCCTGCCGACAATGAGAATCAAACCAGCGACCTTCAGGTTACAAGCCTGAATCTCTAACCATTAGGTCATGACTGTGTGTTTGTGTGTACACTACTGGGTTCAATGCAAAGGTCACAGTTCGAGTATGGGTTACTATACTTGAGTTGACAATCACTTAACTTTAAACAGGAAGGTTTGAGGAAAACATATTAAATGAATGGTGAATGTAACTTATGTACAAGAGGTTGGAAACAAGTCATGCTCCCCAAAAACAATAACAGACTTCAGTTTTCATGTTGTGAAACTGGATCAATGTCAATGTGATCAAACATTGTGCCCTAAGGTGTGAGCTGCCAGATGATCTCCTCTTGAGACCTTTAACACTTTGTGATTCCTTCACTAAATCCAACCCCTTCGAGCAGTTTTTTGTGAATTTGATCACATTAAGCAGCTCTGAGTCCACTGCTTTAGCAAAGAAGCTTTGAAAATAGCTGTCGTCTTCAGGATTACAAAGTGAAGAATGCCAGGCTTACGGTCATGGATAGTAAAAGGCACAATAGCCTCCAGAAGAAGGTGATGGTGTTTTGAGCAATGCACTGCTAATGAAAAAGAAAAGAGCACATAGGCAGTGATCTCATGTCATGACTTGGAGTTGAACGCTAGACCTTTTTTAAGTGTTTTTTATGTATCCCTATGGGACACTAAAAATAGAGATTTTAGCCTTTAATTTATAGGAATGACAAGAAAGAAAAGTGGAACTTGAACCCGAGTCCCCACAGGCCAATAGCTTTTATGTTACAAGCATGCATGCTGTCCACCGTGCCACATTGCTGACTAAAACAGTATTTTTAGCTCAGTTTTTTCATGGTCTTACATGACAATATTTCTGCTTCTTTTCAAGGCATGTAAACATTTTTGCAACCGGATTCCCTAAGATAAATACAGACTGAAAAGTGACAATGCATGGCACACCAGATCCTCAAAGTCCTGGACACAAAAGAAGGAACAAAGATAGACACGCAAACTAAATAGCTTAGCGGCCCCCAGTCGAGGAACATAATATGGTGAGCAATTCACTGCTCGCCGGTTGCCTGATAGTACTTATTTGTCGTACTTCAAAGCCACAGCTGTCTCCAGAAGTCATTCAAAATTTTATGTTCTGCCGGCTGCGTGGGGAATGAGTTGAGAAATCGCTTGTTAACATACAATTTCTACTTGCAAATTATGGATTGTGACTTTAAATGAAACACAAGTGCAAGTGCTCCATACTATTTCAAAGGGATCCCAGAATGAAAGATTATTATGCACGGATAGATCTGTAGTTTGTGCATCCAAGTTTTTCCTGGAACGGTTATGAATGCTGACTGGGAATCTGATGCACACCCCAGAGAGTAAGGAAAGAGAGACACAGAGCCGTAAGATTTCTCACTGTTTTCAAAATTGGGTTTGATTTGGCATAGCCCAATATGCTTTTGATCACTTAAAAAAAATTGAAGACCCACTACTACAACATGACTTTCTGAGGAAAAACCTTTGTAGTGCAAATCATGCCCTTGTTGGCAAATTCCCTTTTGACTTATCACAGT
Organism: Paramisgurnus dabryanus; assembly: GCF_030506205.2. Classification (NCBI taxonomy): domain Eukaryota; kingdom Metazoa; phylum Chordata; class Actinopteri; order Cypriniformes; family Cobitidae; genus Paramisgurnus; species Paramisgurnus dabryanus. Next base: position 36,033,812 of record NC_133352.1, on the reverse strand, counting down.
AAAACAGATTTTCCTCTTTCTATTATAATTCATTATGCCTTACTAGTGCAAAACTAGAATGTAATGGTAAAAATGATTTCATTGATAAATATTTTTGCTTCTAATTACTGGACTAACAACATCTCAATTTAAACTTTTTATCACTTAATTTAATGATTGTCTACTTTGTTCACTCTTTTTGCATTTTGAATGCAAATGTAAAGAAAAGGCATTTCCCAGGTCAGATACTTTATATCAGGGGTCTTTAAATACTTTTTAAATACTCGGGCCAAAATAATGCAGGCCAAAGTTAAACCCCTATTTTTACATTTTATATAACTAAAGTTATTTTTTTACTTTTGTTATAGGTCATATATTAAGAAAAACATGCATTTTCAAAACTTTATTTTGCCTTTTAATTACTAAAAATTCATATTTTATTTTTGATAATTAACTGTTTAACTTTCATAAATTGTTACATTTTGAGTATTCACAACCTATAGCCAGTCGTCTTTTAATGACTAAAATTGCACTTTTATCTTTTTTTAATATTTTAAAGAAATATAGGCTAATAACCGCATTTCCATTGTACACTTTATTTGGACACAACTGTCGGAGTCGCCCCCTAGTGGTAATCGTAATGAAATTCAGTTTAATCATAAATCCTTGTCAACATGTCAGAGAAGCTCACTCCAGCGCAAGAGCCTTAATCCATGAATATATTGATAGTTCAAAATTTACTTAGCAGTAATCAATCATTTTTAAAGGATTTAAGTGTTACTGATTAAAAAAAAGGATTAATAATTTTCACCTTGCACACATTGTTTTAATTGGAACACACTAAAATACATCCCTTCCACTGGGTGTGTCACATGCCATAGTAGCACAAGTGTTTTTTTATGCATTCAAAGCTCAAACTGGATCCGAAAAATACACAGTCGCAGATGATTGGAACCCACCGCTCCTCTTTTCGACTCTCCTTCTGGTTTATCGACCATCATTTGTCATGTACAGTGGAAAGGCAAAGCACACTGATTTTAAATCAGACAAAGATGACCGGCGGGGCGGATAAAGATGATTGGAGGGCCGCATTTGGCTGCACACTGACAGCCCTGCTTTTTATATTTTGCATAGGCTTGTCTGAATTTACATTTATGCATTTGGCAGATTTTTTTATCCAAAGCAACTTAGTGCTTCACAAGGTATATATATATCATTATCATTATTTGTGTTTTCTGGGTTCAAATCCGTGACCTTTTCTGCAGCAAACACAATGCTCTACCACTGAGCTATACAGAAGCATTGCTTGTCAGCTATTTTCTTGCATCATACTGCATGCACGTCTCAGTGAAAAGGGCATAGAGAAAGATTGCCCTCTGCTGGCACTTCCAGTTAATGTCCAAGAAGAATTTCATTAACCAATGCAAAGTCATTTTTTGTTAGGATAATTTTTCCTTGGTGAAAAACGTCAGTTTGATATTAGCATGGTAATAGCATTTACAAAGAGCTAACACTATCTCTCCAGGAGTCCTGAGTTTGCATTCATTATTTAGACTTGGTTCTGAGCACAGAGTTGAAGGCCCAATCACAGCGAGCAGATGTCTTAAGTAGCTCCACTTTGGCAATGGCAGTGTATGGAAACCCTTGGGAAGCTTGTCTCTTGATGTGCTTCACTCATGCAGTGCTGTCCATCGAGCGCCTCTGCATAACATTTACACACTAATGCAGATACACTGTTGACTGATGACAGTTTATAGCTTTTTACTGTAGATCAAGATATTTACCTATATCTGAAATAAATAACACATTGTGACAAATGCAATGACATTCACTTCTGAGGGCGATATAAAATTTTTTGCTGTAGTTGTGCAGCTGTTTTCTAGTAACTTACTGTAGCTTTAAATGTAGGTTATTTACAAGCAACAGTTTGTTCAAAGTTAAATGAACATTAAACATTAACAAGTTTTATCTTTACAAAATAAAACTATAAAATAACAGCATCATGCAAAGCATTTTGGGAACCAGAAATCCTCAGTAACCTTTTTAATTTTTTCCCTCAGATTTTGGTTCCCAGAATGCTTTGCATGATGCTGTTATTTTACACTGTAAAGATAAAGACTTTAATGTTTAATGTTCATTTAACTTTGAACTGTTGCCAGTAAATAGGCTAACATCAATTTAAATCTACAGTAAGTTACTGGTAAACAGCTGACAGTAATACTGTAATTTATACAGAAATTTGTAACAGTGTAGATAAATAAATAGACAGACAGATTCTTCCTTCTTTACTTAAATTTTTTCCTTTATTTCAAGAGCATTATGTAACCTAATTATGGACCAACAGTGATATTAATAACAGCCAAATTGGTTGGTACCGAGCCAACTGTAATTAGTTTTCTTAACTGAACACATCTATAAAAAAAAACATACATTTAGCACTTGGCACAATAATTTGAAGAATTAAGGGTGAGTGGGGCCAAACTAATGCAGGGTTCATTTTAACACAGTTATTTCACATAGTTACACTGGGCTGAGCAATCTGTGGTTTTGATTTGGTTAGATGAAAGATCATGAATGAATAGATATCTATTACAGATGTACAAACAATATCCATCTTTAGTATATAGACGGTTTCCGCAGTAACAACATATACAAACGGCTTTGTGAAACAAACAAAAAATAGCTGTAATTATGCAGCTGTTTGCCAATAACTTACTGTAGAAGATAAAAACTGAAAATTTTTCATGTTCATTTAACTTTGAACAAACTGTTTCCAGTAAATAACATAAATGCAAAATCTACAGTAACTTACTGGCAACCAGCTGCTAGTGATACTGTCATTTTTACAGAACAGTAACTTCCGGTAAACGCAAAGAATCAATAACAACTTAGTCCTTTTAGAGTAGTATATTTCTGATAACAAGCAAAATAAACATCAAGTAGATGACCTTAGTTCATAGCAAAATTATATCAAAAACAACACTTAGCTAACATTACTGTGTAAAATGTGTACTATATAATGTATACAATCTTAGATCGGCTTACAAACCTTTCATCAAATAGCGGTAATCCATGATCGCCGTCTTGCCTCGTCATTAGGAAACCAAAACATTTGTTATTTTGAACTAGATATTTGTTCCAGAGTTCAGCAGTCAGACCATTAAACAAACAGAGACCGGAAGTTAAGTTCCCCTCAGACACGTAAAAGCGCCACCGCATGTTTGTCCGATTAAAGCATGTAATATTGTTGAATTATTTGTGCTTAAACAGAATTTTGTAGCATAATGAATCCCACCTAAGGGATATGTTTTAACATTTACATTTCTGTCACTTTCGTGTTATTGTACGAGAACGGTACTTTAAAGGTCATGTTTTTCCTGCTCCCATTTTTCAAACTTAAGCATAAATAATACCTGCAAAATGATCAAGCTCAAAGTTCAATGCCAAGCCATATATTTTTTTTAAGAGAATTCCCCTTTTAAAGCCTACAGCGAACAGCCGGTTTGGACTAAACCCACTATTTCCTGATTTAATGACGTCAATAAAACTTAACTCCGCCCACAGGAATACATCAGTCGCCAGCTAAGCTCAAACGGCTCTGCTAAGCTAAGCTGTTATCGAATCACAACACACTAAACAAACTACACAATCAGAACTCGTACGTATTTCTGAAGGAGGGACTTCATAAAACAAAGAAGACATCAGACCGTTTTAAGGACAGTAAAAAACAGTGCTATACAGATAAGTACATTGTGTGAAAATAATGTGTTTTTTACAAGTGAAATGTGAACACATTATATTGCGCACTGTAAACACAATTGTGCTTTAAAAACCAAACTCTTCAAATATAAATATAGTTTGAACAAACATGCCCTACTAAAAACATTACTTGTGTGCATTTTGAGGCAAGTATATCGTGGTAAGAGATCTGAAGTGTAGTATTTTAAGCAAACATACAAACATATTAGGATCAGACAAACTTACATATATATTACACATATGTTCATATGTATGAGTTCATATATCACACATATGCACAAGCTCTAAGCATAAAAACAGTACAGCAAAACTTGCAATATGCTGTAGAGTTGAGAAAAGTTTTGAAGACGTTGTAGTCAAAAGCCAAGAGCCAGAAGTTCCAGATAAAAGCAATGGAGGGAAAACAAAGCCAGAAGCCTTTTAACTGATTCTGTTTGGATTTGGGTGAAATCCATTGGAGCATAAAGAATTGTAAGATCGAGCTGGACAGGCTTGAGGCGTTATGTTGAGTTTGAGTAGTTTTCAGTTGAAAGCTGCAACAGAAGTCCAGAAGTTTTCCATGGAGGACTGCATGTGAGAAAGAAGAGATCAGAAAACGAGGAATGTACGGTAGGCTAAGGGGAGTCTGGATGTATTGAAAGATCAATTCACTACCTAAAATAGAAATGCCAGAGGCTGTAAATCAATGTCAAGAAACTCATTATCATAGTTTGAAGAACACCGTGAGAAAGATGATGTGTGGGATAACCTGGTGTTTTAGTCAAATACTTGGTTACAGGGTTTACATTTTCCAGACAGTGTGCATGCATTTATTGTGCATTTTATCACATTGTGTGTTCTTCTCATGACATTGATTGGCATCGCTAGGAATTCTTACTGTAGCAAAAGTCATTTGTTCTAAGAATTATAACTTTTAAAATGTACAAACAAGCCAAAAGCTTGTAGAAAATGTACAAAATATATTTTTGCAGTTAAAAATATATTAGATTTTAATATTTTCAAACCTGTTATGTTTACCTGTTACTCTGAGAGCGCTAATATGACGGCGCTGTTGACGAGGATCCAGTGGCCACTGCGCGATCTGTTTCTGCAGCCTGCGGAGGCCGCATATGCAGGTTGCATACGTCATCAAGGCTGAGTTATTTAAGTTAACTGAGCATTACATTTGCAAGTCATAAGCAAATAACAACAATTTACGATTAACTAATAATAATAGTCAACATTATAATTGTTAACATTCTAAATATAAGACATTCTTGATGACGTATGCAGCCTACAAATGCGACCTCCGGAGGCTGCAACCTTCGAATTGAGATGGGTATTTATCGTGTATTATTCCCGTTAGAAATTCTCGGCTGTTCTCATCACTGAACGCCTCATCAGTGGTTGCTTAGGTTATGACGACGCAGAAATCATCCAGTCAGACTTCAACAACGTCGAGTTAAGAGCCAATCATTGTCCAGCTACCTTTAACCTGAACCAATCCGCATCGGGCTCATCAGTCAGCGTTCGATAATATTACAGACGCTGACAGATAGTGCTCGAGAGAGACGTTTGCTGAGGTGAGTTGAAATTGACATTTATCTTCTCACAGAAATTTCGATATATTAAGAAACAAAACTTGTGTTGTTTTTTTCTTATAATTCAAGATTTAATGTGCTTCTTAAGTTTTGCTCAAGTTTTTAAACTGATGTAGAAACGGTCGGGTCTGTTTAAGTTTCCGTTTTAAATTACATGATTAATGTTAGTCTTTACAAAATCAAATCATGTAATACAAGGTTTTAACTGGTCGTAATTTAAGTAAAACCCAAAAGAAAATAATTACAATTATCTTCTTAAAATTAATGTGTCCCCCAAATGTTATAATTTTTACCATCCTGACCAGAATAATTTTCTGTCTTTCAAGACAATTAAAGAGTAACTAAACCCTAAACCAACTTTTTTCAGTTCTAGTGCACTTTCACGGGTAGAAGTTTGGACTTTTTCGACTTCATGCGGCGTTGCAAGGACCGACAGCCGGATGGCATCAAAGTACAGCGAGAACGATTCGAGAAATCATACAAAGTATAATTTCGTCTCGCTCTCGCGGCACTTTAACGTCAACCGCCTGTCAGCTCTAGCGGCGCCGCAGGAAGTCGAACAAGCCTACTGTCACTGTGCAGTGTCACGTGACAAGCTTGATGATGCATTATAAAAGAATAGTTGCAATATAAAAAAAAACTCATAATGGTCAGTCATCATTATCACATTCTATTAAGTTTCAATGCTATTAAATTACCAATTCCACCATTTCAAAAATTAAGTCTTAAGTATTGTAGAAAGCCGGAAATTCTCGTCATTGGCAGGGAAGCGTTTTCTCTTAATTGACGAGTTAACTCGGCGATGGCGGGGAAAGTTAATCTGCACTATCCAACCACGGCACTGCCATTTAGTGCAGAGATCAACTAATTTGCATTTTAAAGTACACACCCAATAATGGCAAGTTTTGCTCACTTCTGCAAAGTTGCAGTTTTAACATGTTATAATAAATTATCTATATGCTATTTTGTGCTCGAATTTCACATTTGTACTCTGGGGACACCAAAGATTTATTTTATATATTCAAAAAATCTTGTAAAATGTCCTCTTTAATGGATTCTGCCAACACATCGATATTTCTAAATAAACTAATGCGACGATTAAGCGGATTTGAAGCGAAAGTATTTGTTAAACATTTAATATGTGCAGAATACATTTGGTTAATATCTAATTTTTGACAGAGGTGGCGTTTAGGGGCTTTAGCATCTGAGCTCTTCAGTTGGGTTTACCTGAACATTTGCCAAGACTAATAATAAATATCCTGCAGAGATATGATCTGATTTGTGTTTTCTGTAGAATGATGGACCATACGGACGTCTTGGAGCCTGACAGGTAAAGAGAGTGAACTTAAAGTAATTCATGTGGCGATGTCATGATGATGACGTGTTTGTGTGTGTGTGTGTGTGTGACGCAGCACCGAGGATGACATCTCTCTTACCGGAAGTGACTTTGAGTTTGAGATGAAAAGCTCCAAAAGGAAACTGACCTCACAGGGACCAACAGTATGTACATGCGCATACACACACACATACATACAATATAATGATATAAAGATGTGTTTTTTATGTCTGTCTCTCTAAAGTCTCCAAAGAAGGTTTATCAGTCAGTAAGAAGTTCAAGTCAACGGCAGAGCGCAGGAAACACCCCGCCTGACAGGGAGCGCAACACTTTGAGAGATGGCCACGCCAGCACAGGTCATCTCTATGAGGCCGTCAGGTCTGGCCGCAGCGCACTGCAGGTAAGACACAAAGATGTGATGAACAGAGCTGAGATCATATGTGCTGTTCTCTGATTGGCTGTTTCTTATAGACAGTGATAGATGATTGGCTGGATGAGTACAGGAGAGACAAAGAGGCGGGGCTTCTGGAGCTCATGAACTTTGTTGTGCAGTGCAGTGGCTGTAAAGGTGATGTCAGAAATGAGCATCTTGTAGCGTATCATCTCATCTGTCAAGGTCTTTTAAAGCTATGTGGTTTTGTTGGTAGGTGTGATCACCAGAGAGATGTTCAACACCATGCAGAATGCTGATATAATTGGTCACCTGACTAAAGACTTCAATGAGGTGAGAGAAATCACAGTAGACATCAGTCTAGGGCTGTCGCGGTAACCGCAATCCTGTATTACCACGCTGCTGAGAAGCTTAACCACATGGATGACAAGTAACCGCAACAACGGCGCTTTTCACGTTAAATTCATATATAGCTATGCCCTTCTTGTTTTTCACATCATACATGTATAATAAAGGCCAAATAGATTGTCAAGAGTTTAGAGAGTAACTTGTTTTTTGTAAATTTCAATTCAAAATGTAATACTATGCTATTCATATTTCGTTAAATCATACAGTGAATGTGTGAAAGAAGTGAAACTAAGATGACAGAATAACTGCGTCGTCTGCATCTAGATGCAGTTTTAAAGATTAAAATTACTTTAATTTAACTGATCAACACAGATAAAAAGCGCCATAATATAACTGATTGCTTACCAGCATTAAAGCCACTTAAAATAAAAACCTTTAGTTTTTTTCTTTGTGTATCTACAGCGTTCGCTCCGTGGATGAGGAAACTGCCGCCAATAACGCCGGTTGCTTTATTATTAACTGACTGAACACTTGACTCTTACCTGGACATTTAGATATGAAAGTTTTTTTATCACCAGTATCTGCGTGAAACATTATAAACATTGATGATCATCTGCCGACTCGATTGTTTCTGCACGTCCTCTATTTTACAGAGAGTCCGCTTAATTAACGGCTTTTCGTTAAGTCCGTGTGAGCTAAACATTTTTGTTCTGTAATTTGTTCTCGCATAGGCTATATTTCTACATATTTTCGACCAAGTAACATTCGGTTATAATTTAAGTTGTTATAGATAGCATTTAAGCTTGATCTGAAATGATAACAAATCAGTCTGACTAAAAATTATCTATCCAGATGAATTTAGCCAAATGATTTATTCTTTTTCATACTTAAGAGATACATGTTAATTTATCTACTAATATACTATTGAAAATGCCATAAATAAATATTCATTGCCTTCTGTATTGCATTCGTTTTGCACATTTACAGGTACGGTCTAATTTTTATTTATTTTTAAGACAATGCTGTGTTCTGTATTTACTAGGGCTGGACCAGAATATTTGAATATTCGTTCCGTGGGTTGACATTCGATTTTCAGTTTTGAGATTCGAATATATATATATATATATCGTCGCTGCCTGATGAAACTCACGTATGTCCAAAACGGTAACTTTTCAGAAAGTGAAAAAAACACCGTATATCAAAAGCAGTTGAATGTAGCGTTGTCATACTTGGTACGGCATATTTACATGTAACCATATTCTTGCCAGTGTAATGATATATTCCACATTTGACCAAAATTGAGTTTAAATGGACATGCGTGCATATTTTACAGTAACTTTGATCGATACGCGTTCTTCCGATCATTAATTAGAATGGCCAAAGTCGTGTTTCGTATTGACAGATGAATACGCTCAGTTTATTAAATAGCATACGTCTTGGTTAAATACGCTTACTTTATTTAATATTAATTATAAGTGTATTAAATGTCCCTTGCAAACCATTAAGGGACAATGAATCAATACACTGACATGGTAATGCTACACAACAGGGGCGTCAGTTTGTGTTGAAAAGTGGTGGGGACAAAAGATCTTATAAAAACATTACTGCAGGACGGGAAAAATATTGAATAACGCGCATCAAAAATGGGCATAGCGTAGGCCAGTCAACAACAAGAAAATACTCAGCATAAATTTATAAACCCTCAACAATGTCGAATGCACACATCACACATGTAACAGTCCCTGCAACACCAGCTCAACCGAACAGTGCCAAAGCACCATACCGTAGAAAACAGCAGCGCGTTCAATAAATGATTACAATGAATTTCATTACATATGTTAACACACCATAAGCCAGGGATGGGCAACTTCGGTCCTGGAGGGCCGGTGTCCTGCAGAGTTTAGCTCCAACTTGCCTCAGCACCTGCCTAAATGTTTTTAGTATGCCTAGTAAGACCTTAATTGGCTGCTTCAGGTGTTTTTAATTGTGGTTGGAGCTAAACTCTGCAGGACACCGGCCCTCCAGGACCGAAGTTGCCCATCTCTGCCATAAGCATACAACACAACATATGTGACACTAGACCACAAAACCAGTCTTAAGCATCGCTTGATTTTTCAGAACATTTTAACCAAATGCTTTCAAAAAGTGGTGGGGAAATCCCCAGCGTAAATATCACCAATGCTAGACAGATACTTTGTTTGCACAGTCCTACCGTAATTAAGTAACTCCTAGATGTTAGTCTGGCGTCCGGGGGAAACGTTTACCTCGAAGGAAAGTCATTGTCATGTTTAATCGGCTATATCCAGTGCTGAGGTTAGGGCTGCACGATTAATCGAAAAAGAATCACGATCTCGATTCATACATATAGGCGATCTTCATTTTAAATGACGGCGATTCACTTGCATTTACAGTATTTCCCTGTATTCAGTTTCTGCGTTCAAGTGTTCACGTATTTACATTACAACAACCCAAGAATAGCAGTCAAACTGTCTAACACACACTCATACAGGGTAAAACCAAACCCTATTCATTCACCAATCAGACCCGATCGTTTCTCTCCTCTCTCTCATCTCATTTGCGGCGTTCCGCTGTCACTCGCGTGACGTATAACAAGGCGGCAGACCTAAACACAGTCGTTTACTTGGTGGATCTGGAGCGGCAATTTTCACAAAAAAGAGAGGATAAACGAGTGTCACTGTGGAAAATCCTGGTGGCGACGGAGAAAGTGAAGATGCAACAACATTGGTTTCTAAAGAAGGCAAGGAAATTATTTACCTCAGGCTGCGGACGTTTCTAAATCGGAAGGCTGCAACCTCAGGAGGTCGCATGCAGGCTGTATACGTCATCAAGCCTGGTTCATTTGAGTTAACGGAGCATTACATTCGCAAGTCATTAACATACTTCAACAATTTATTATTAACTAAAAATATTAGTCATCTTTATAACGTTAATTGTTAATATTCTGAAATTAGACAGTCTTTATGATGCGCAGTTTAGAAATGCGACCTCCAGAGAGGCTGCAGCCTTCACATTGAGAAACGGCCTCTTTGCATTCCCCATTAGAAAGGGTTTTTCGCACGAGGGGAACATTGTTACATGTCTGCGTTTCTCTCTGATGCCTCAAAATGTTGATCTTTTAGTCTTTTAAAGGTTTAACGTTAGTGTTTTTAAAGTTTTAAGGTTGGCCAGTTTGATATACAAAAAGCACAGGTGCAATTTAACAGCTAACAAATTTTAAATTATTCTAAATTTTAAGGGGTCTAAAATATGAAAAAGAGACTTTTAAGAAACGTTATTATAACTGAAAGTCCTGTAGCACATTTTTTAGTTAAGTGCATAATAAATGTTTTTGTTAAAATAAAGAGAATCGGGTGAGAGAATCGGGATCTCAATTCCCATGGAAAAAATCGGGATTCACATTTTAGCTTGAATCGTGCAGCCCTAGCTGAGGTTCGATGAAACTTTACGAGACCTGCGAGATGCTTCACAGGCGGAATATATGCGGCGTGATTGACAGCTTTGACACCAAACGGGTACGTGAAAATCAGATGACATGATTTCACAAGTTTTCATTGGCTATTTAGGTATGTGACGCATACTGTATATGGAAATGAACCTGGACATTCAATCTGTCGAAAAATCTCAAAATCGGCAAAATGAACATACGTGAGTTTCATCGGACAGCGACGATATATAAATATTTTTACAGCGTTAATGCAGAGCTTTTGCCAAGCAGGAAGTGCGCTTCACGCTCCCACTCTATAGGTGGCGCTGAGAGACCAACATCCTTAGCCAACAGCCACCAAACGCCACCAGTTGAAGAGATCGCCTTGAACGTAAAGCATGCTTCCTGCTTTGGCATTCATGCTTATAGTGTTGTAAATAACGTTCAGTTTCTTGCAAAAACTGATTGATTTGCTTCACAAGACGTCAATATGTCTCACGGAGTTATGGGGGATTACTTTTCTAATGGATATATATGCTTTAGCTCTTAAAGTGTGCGGATCGGTTGACTTGCATAACGGAGCACTGGGGTTTCTGCAAAATATCTTCTTTATTGTTCTACTGATGAAAAAACATATTGGATGTGTAAGTGTTAAATTCCTTTAGCGTGACAGCCCTACATCAGTCGTGGATTTGCTTATACAGATATCAAAAGTGGGAGGGGAAACGGGACACGGATACATCCAAAAGTTTTTGTATTGGACGGATGAATTTTTCCAATTTTAACATTCCAGCAGTCATTATAGGGCCTTTTACACCTGGTCACTTCTCTGATCAGATAGCTATAGATAGACCTGTTAAAACTCTTACATTCAACCATATAAATGAGAAAAAAATATTTGCTAAACGGATATTAATCCCATCTTCTATTCCCGCGGAAAATGCAAATAACTTATTGATTACTATGCATAAACTTTATCGCACTGTATGTTGAGTAGCGGACGCGCGCCTGCTTGCACGGTCAAGCACAAGCAGAGAGAATGGGTGAGATTGGCAAGATTGAAACATGACACAAAATAAAGTGGTCTAACAAAAAGCTTATTGTTAATAAACGTTTTATTTTTTGTTGACTTTAATGGTTCTAGGAAGTTTTTATTACATACTGCTGATGCTCTTCGTAGTTCTATGACATAAGATTAAGAGCTAAGTCTCTTGTTCTCCGTGCTTGTGCATTCAGCAGACAAATACCCAGGATCGCCTCCGACCTTGTTTTTCTCATACGCTGCATGGTGTTCTGGATGTGTTGATTTGAAATGATAAATGAATCTTGCAGTGCTGTATGTTTTCGTGTCTTTCTCAGACACTTTAAAATGCTTTGACCAACATGTTTGCTGCATTTGCGCCCCTCTCACTCTGCGCTGGTTACTATTCGATCACGTCATCAAAGACCTCATTGTCTTTTCACTTGTTCGGTTGTTTTTTAAAGTGGCATGGATGTGACCAACCTACCCAACATGCATAAAACTATTTATTTTTTTTTAAGAAAGACTCGACCTGAGACAAACCCACAAAATTAGACCACAGTCTGACCCAACAAAGTGGCCAATTTTTTTTAACCCGACTGTACCCGGATGTAAACGGCACCGACGTGTGTGCAGTCTGCAGCCCCACATGCACCATTTGGACAGAAAGAAACTCAGTGGCTTTGCAACCAATTTGGCCTGCTGCTCCATTTGTTATCTGACGATGACATCGAGGTAACAGCTTACAGTGTGCATTCAAAATTGATTGTCAGGTTTGGCTCAATGAAAATTTACCTAATGCCAGCCATGCGATGTCGCAAGCGCACTTGGCAAACAAAGGGAGTGTTGGAAAAAGACTCGATGCACACACACAAGATAGTTCGGGTCTTCTCGGGTCTGTTCGGCAAAACACATTCATTTTAAATGACCAGAGGCCGCTAATATTATACCCGACCCATGTCCGAGGCACATGTGAAACTTTTAGACCTGAATCCTCTCGGGTCGGACCTCGGGTTTTCCGATCTAAGTGGACCAGTGAAGACCCATTCAGACTGGTTGCCATTTTATTAATGTAAATCAGTGATGCTGTTAAAGAGGTTTTTGTGCTCTCTCTCTTTTCTGTCTCTCTTTCTCTCTGTAGGACACTGTCAGCTATCCTCTGGTATCCACTGGTACTGATGGGCAGCGCTTTCGTACGGGTTTGTGCGAGTTTGTGTCTCTGCTGGTTCGTGCCTGTCGGAACAGCCTGTTGTATGATGATTATCTGTTCGCATCGCTCATTGCACTGCTCACAGGTCTGTCCGACTCACAGGTCCGTGCGTTTAGACATACCAGCACAATGATTGGTGAGTTATAATTCAGCAGCATACTCGTTGGCAGGTTTAAATTAACCATGTTCATCGCTGAGTTTAAATTCACCTGCTGTTTCTGTGACCTGTCTGTGGATAAGGTTAATGTATTAAAGCGTTATATTAATTCTATAATTATACTTAACCAGATGTTAATGATGTGTGTGTGTGTGTGTGTGTGTGTAGCCATGCAGCTGATGTCCAAGATGGTAGCAGTAGCTGCAGAGGTAAACGCTCAAGCACTGATGACCAAGAGACACTATGATGTCGAGAAGAGCAAACGGGCTGAACACAGAGCCATCGGACGAGTGGAGGAGCTACAGAACTCTTTAAAAGAGGTTACAGACACACACGTCTAAATAAATGGTGACATAGTCATTCATATTAAAAACTAAAATAATTAAGACTAAATAATAATGACAATCTGTAAATAACAAGGGAAAATGAGAATTAGTAAGTCAATTAGTACTTAAACATCTCACTGTGACATTTCTGGAAGCTAATTTTGAGTATTGGCAAATACAGATTCCCGACCCAATACTTGTATTTTCCTATTGCTTGGTGCACACTTCATGTCTATTAAATAGTGAAAATTAACATTCTGGGCCGAAACGGATACAGCAATTTTTGGATGCACTTGACCAAAAACAGAAAATCATTTAAGTTTCATTTATTTAAAGAATCTGAATTGGACTAAAAACCAATAAAATAGGCGTCTGTGAGACTCAAACAAGCAACTCTCAGGTTACAAGCAAGACTCTCTAACCATTAGGCCACGACTGCCCACAACTTATTAAATATTGCTCTAAACCAGGGTTCCCCAAATCTTACCCTGGAGGGCCGGAGCACTGCAGAGTTTAGCTCCAACCCTTATCAAACACACCTGATCAAGCTAATCAAGGTCTTCATGATCACTAGACAATCACAGGTGGGTAAGTTTGATTAGAGTTGGAGCTAAACTCTGTAGTGCTCCGGCCCTCCATGGTAAGATTTGGAGAACCCTGCTCTAAACAGTCAATGGAAACAAAGTTCATGCTGTTCTCTTCACTTATTTGTACTTTTTCTTTAAAGTGAAGGAATATCGGCTTGTTTGTTGTGTTTGTGGACAGCACATTCTGCTTATCGCTGCTATAATAGTCATGAAATTTGCTATTTTAAGCTCCATTATAGCAGATAGTTAGATGTAACGTCAAGCGCACAACTGGGTGAAATCTGTCTAAGCTAGACTGTTTACACTTTGTATTAAGATGTGTTTTGGTTGATCGGATCACAAGTGGACGAGAGAGACACATTCACGTTTACACCTGGTATTTAAAACCATCTCTTGTCCACTTTTGACCACTTCTGTCCTGAGGATGATCTGTGCGCAAATCCCTTTTGTTTAAAGCGAGTGGGAGAAATGACGGTTTAAATTGACGCAAACTAATATTAGGTCAGAGAGCTTGTGTTGTTAGTAAACATGCTGCACAGAGTTTTTAACATGTATATGTATCAGAAATAATAGGCACAGGCAGACTTAGGGTGGCCATTCGTGCCAGTTCCGCCGGACACGTCCTGAACAAGTTTTCGGGTTCGTTTTCCGGAAGTCATCAAGGTTTAATATTTCAGGTTTAATTTCAAAAAAGCAACCGTTACATTTCAAGGTAAGGATGAAACTACAATGATTGAATGTCTTAAAATAAATAAATCTTAATTTTCTAATGTATTTTAACTGAAATGTGAGAACTTCGATGACGTATATGCGGTCGAGCAACGTGACTTCCGGAGAACGAACCCGAAAACATGTTTGGGACCTGTCCGGCGGAACTGGCACGAATGGCCACCCTAGGCAGACTGCGGTTGGTCTCGTGCAGGACTCTGGTCTAATGGACTTTTTGGGATGCCCTGTCCATTGCAGTAATTCGCTCTGCATGAACAAAACATCTTATTCTGGCTATATTTCTAAGATTGGGGTTAGGATTAGGGTACATAATAAATTCACTAATAGGACAGTGTTTGTGTGTAGGTTTCAGAGCATCAGGAGGACTTGCGCTCACTCATGAATGGGATCTTTAAGGGTGTTTTCGTTCATCGTTATCGTGACGTGTTCCCAGAAATCCGAGCGATCTGCATGGAGGAGATGGGGGTGTGGTTAAGAGAATGCCCCGCCCATTTCCTTAGTGATGAGCACCTCAAATACGTGGGCTGGATGTTGCATGATAAGGTTTGATTTGACTTAACTGCTAGTTTATGTTTCAAACACAAACTTTTAATGAATGACAGTTTGTAAGTGCTATATGAGATATGAAAATATATAAGTATACAATTACAACATAAAAGTAATCAAACTTGTCTATGTACTAATTTGTTATTTTTGTGCATGAATCAATTATGCCAAGAATATTTGGTCTTTTGGATGTTAATATTTAAAGCTGCAGTGATAATGTATCGAACATTTTCAGCAAGAAATTATTATTATTATTACTTATTTAGTTGGGTTCTTATATTTAAAATGTCTTGCCTGTATTTAAGTCTAGATTATTGTGTGTGTGTGTGTGTGTGTGTGTGTGTGTGTGTGTGTGTGTGTGTGTGTGTGTGTGTGTGTGTGTTTTGCTGTCTGTCTGTCTGTCTTGTCAGCAAGCTGTGGTGCGTCTGAAGTGTGTGTTGACTTTGCAGAAGTTATATGAAGAGAAAAATTTCATTGGTCAGTTAGAGCTCTTTACCACCCGCTTCAAGGTAAGATACAGTGTTGAAAACAATGGGCTATGTAAATGTGAATTATAACTAATGCTAGTCAGGAAAGCAGTGTTATGATCGATTTAATGCAAGATCACATTACTCATTAAATGGGTAGATCATGCTGTGTTGTCATTTGTAGCTGATAAAAGAGTGAACCAGATTCAGAATTTAATTTGCATGTCTTTCATATGATCTTTAAAAGGGAAATGAATGGCTCAAGGATAGAACTGTTTGCTGATTTCTAGTGTTAGATCGATAAATCAGCTGATATTTGAAATGTTTAATGATCAGCATAGGCCGGAAAAATCTTTATTTAATTTGTTGTTCTTTCATAAATACATTTAAACAAAACTGAAAACTTTTTTCATAGAATGCACAGACTAAAATGTTTATTTCCCAGGAACGGATTCTGTGCATGACTCTGGATAAAGACTCGGAAGTTGCTATGGAAATTGTAAAGCTGTTACTGCTCATTCAACAGTGAGACCATTTCTGTTATCATTACTCTATAAGAAACAATACTTTATGTCAACATTACTCTAATGTGCTGTTTCTGTGTGTAAAACTTAACATAACACATAAAATTTAAGACGGTACCTGATTATTATTATTGATTTTGAATTTGTTTGACTGGTTGTGTGTGTTCAGGAACACAGATGATGGTCTCAGTGATGAGGAGTGTGCTCGTGTCTATCCACTGGTTTTTGCCTTACACAGAGGTCTCGCCTCTGCTGCTGGACACTTCCTGTATTACATGTGTGTTTATCATTATGACCATATGTTCATCAGTCTTTATGACCCTCACCAGCATTTCACTCACCTGTGTTTGTTTGTCTTTGCGTTTGTTGGATGTGTGTTTGGTTGTGTGCATGTGTGTGTGTGTGTGTATGCGTTCAGGCTGTGCAAAGTGTTCGATGGAGAATCAGACAAACAAACTCCTTCTTTCCTCATTTTACTTGCACGCTTCTTCATTGACAGCAAGGTAAACTTGATTGCACTGCTTCTAGGTATGCCCATTTACAGGTTTCTGTGATTAATTGTAAAATCAGCTGGTGTCAGTGGGGTTTTAATGTCATCACTAGTTCACACATAGTAATCACATGTGTAGTTTATCACATTAACTGTAGACAAACATTTGACAGCCGTAGTGTCACAATATTCTAGTCCTCTTTTACTAAACTGTTAGTTCTGTGTATATTGTCTAGTGATGTCCTGATTCACTCCTATGAAAAAGTGGTGCATTCACACACCAGACCCGAATGAAGCGTTAAGCACAAGCAGTGTTGGGAACGTTACTTAAAAAAAGTAATTAGTTATAGTTACTCACTACTTGTTCCAAAAAGTAACTGAGTTAGTAACTGAATTACTCTATAATAAAAGTAACTCGTTACCAGGGAAAGTAACTATTTGCGTTACGGTTAAAAAAAAGTTGCTATATGTCAAAGAATTTGTATTTTTTTAGCAGTTTTCACATGTCAGTTGAACTGAGTAGAACAGACAGGTGTTCATACATAACTTTCCATATTTATTGCACGTCAACAGACAGCAAGAGTTTTATCCTACACTTCAAGTATTATCTTTGTAAGAAAAGTAAACAGTTACACCATATAAAGTGCATTTAACTTCAGCAAACTAAATGAAATAAAACTCTCTCAACCTGAGACAACTGGTCAAGTAAACAACCTGTACTTCCAAGTGTTTTGTTCACAAAAAGTTAACTTTTAAACAACAAAAAGTGTGTTTGCTCTGTAGTCGTATTCTTAATTAAATAAATCAAACTCCCAATGTCAGACAACTGGTCTGGTAGACATTCTGTACTTCAGGTATTTTCTTCAAAAGTAAACAGTTAAATAATATAAAGTGTGTTTGCAATAACTGTAGCAAATTAAATAAATAAAACTGAGATAAATAGTCTGGAAGACATAGGCTGCTGTATTTCGTTTTCTTCATTAAAAAAGTAAACAGTTTAACAATATGATTCTTTAAATTAGAGTTGCTTACAATGGATGTCAACAAAGTCTTCGCTCCCGGACATAATGTACACATTACAGGCACGTTCTTGCTTTGACCACAATGAATTTGAAGTAGTGCTTATATCTCCAACTTGAAAATGCCAACTTTTCATCGGATTGCTCCTCCTGACTCGCCATCTCTTCTGCTGCCGCGAATCTCTGTTTAGCTGTTGCGTGTGTGTGGGTAAATTCCAAATGCCGTTTGTGCGCCCTTGAAGGGCACTTCGTGAAGGGGATGTAAAATCCAAATAAACAGAAAAAGACGCTGTATTTTATCACCAAGTGTATTTTAATTAGCCACACTATCAGACAACATTGCGCAACTTTATCTAGAGTTTATACATCAAGAGATTTGATCTTCGAAGGGAATAGGGCATAGTGATCATCACTTTCGATTGGAATGCGCCCTGTGTGTGTGTGTCGCCGCGTGCGCTGGCATGTGTAAAACAACATTGGCTCTGATTGGCTACCATGAAACACATTACTCTGCCTTAGCCAATCATAATCGCTTATCTCGTTATTAACCTACCTCCTCACTAGCTGTGTGAGCCAGGGTTGCGTTTGGATCACACAGGTTAAGTCAGTGCATAGTAACGCACCGCATTTAACGTCCGGTAACGTTAACGGCGTTGTAACGGCGGGAAAAGTAATTAATTAGATTAGCCCGTTACTGAAAAATGAACGTCGTTACGTAACGCCGTTCTTTTAAACTGCGTTATTCCAAACACTGAGCACGAGTGATTTACATGTCAAGTCAATGCAAAGATTTCAAGAATGAAGCTAGTTTACTCACTATACACAAATGTCGCAACTTATTCGCATCAGTTGCGTCTGGTGTGAAAGCACAGTCAGACTTTGCATCCTTCTGACTTTACAATACAACTTTTTAAAAACTCCACATCTGATGTTGAAGTTATAGCTCTGTTTAGTATAAATTATTGCCCTGAGTTGTCTGAATGGGAGTCATGTACATACATGTTTTGGCCATGTACTATATATTAAGGTGTCAAACAGACGAATAAACTGTGACATTAGATGTGTGTATATTAAATTGAGTCTATGTGTGTTTGTTTGTTAGTATCATGAACATGCTGCATATCTGGTCGATAGTCTGTGGGACGTTGCTGGGGCGGAGCTAAAGGACTGGGAGGTGATGACATTTTTATTGCTACAGGAGAAAGGTGAGTCTGCCTCCAATTGAAACGTGTAATTTTATTTTTGGAGAGCAGTGTGCACCTATGCTGTGTGTTTATGTTAATGTTATAGGTGTAGAGGATGAGGTCGAGAGCGCTTTAATTGACATTATGATATGTGCAATGAGACAGGCTGCAGAGGCCACACCCCCGATCTCCCGCTCACAGAAGAAGGTACAGTTGCAGGAATGACTGTTCATTGTTTTCTTAACTAAGGGGTTTGATAATGGGTGACCCTCAAGGAGCCAGATTAGGGCCGCCCCTGTTCTAAGTGTGTGTATGCGTATGTGTGTGTATGCGTGTGCATGCGTGTGTGTTTTGTGTGTGTGTGTGTGTGTGTGTGTTTGTTTTAGAATCTGACTGTGAAGGAAAAGAAACTTCAGGCTCAAGAAAAGGGGCGCATTACAAACCATTTTATTCCTGTGTTGCCTCGCTTAATGGCTAAGGTAAGTGTTCATCTTCACATCTGTTGATTCATGTCCAGCTTTTTAGCTCTGCTTTTATTTTAACATCATTGCACATTTTCACGTAGGCGGTGTGACACATTTGCAAAGTCAGCAGGGCAAAGTACTAAAATCTGAGTTATTTTCTACAATATTTTCTAAAGATTTTTGTTTTTAGCTCTCCTTTCATAATGCATGTTGATTATGTCATTACTCTCTTGTTGGCTGTAGTTTGCATGCACATAATAAATTATGTTCACATACATGAAAATTCTTAACAATAAATGATCTTGATGTATGTGCCACAGCTTAGTAAGGTCTGATGCATAT
Source organism: Paramisgurnus dabryanus (assembly GCF_030506205.2). NCBI lineage: Eukaryota > Metazoa > Chordata > Actinopteri > Cypriniformes > Cobitidae > Paramisgurnus > Paramisgurnus dabryanus. The sequence continues at coordinate 36,013,908 of NC_133352.1, read as the reverse complement.
TATGGTTGATATACAAACGCCATTTTATATTTAATACAGCATGCATTTGTGATAACATTTGAAGTACAACCTGTAGACCTGTTGGATAATAAAGACACGTGCATTAAACAGACAGTGAGAGTCAAACCCAAAATCTTATGCTATAGGAAGTAGTGTTACTGGTAGCCTGTTATCTAGGGCTGTCACTTTTGTGAAAAAATCATTTTCGATTTTTAATATATAAGTGTTCATTGAATCGATTGTAAAATCGATTTTCCATGTCTAAAATAGACGTTTCCATTTTCAACGCCAAATAACAGACAAATGTAAAGAGAGCGCCTGAAACGCACAAGTCAGCAATATTTCTTATTCATTGTCATTAAGTTTCGTGCAGAATAAAAAACAGCAACAGTAGTGCAACATTCTCTAAAAAAATATGCAGAGTGGACTGCTGCCATAAATGAAAAACATTACTGCAGGCTTCAACCGGCTGCTTTTATGATTTAGGCAATTCAAAAATTATTTTAAATAATGATTTGATCCATTTCAAACACCTGTTCAAAAATGAAACTTTAAATAGACTTACTTGAAGTTGAGAACATGCTGTGTATTTTTTTTTATTAAACGTAACCGACACTTAGGCGGCACTAGGCAGGCATAATGAAATGCGCAAAAAGACTAGGGCCATTACAAATTATTGGTCAGGAAAACAAGTCGATCAACATTTTAGGGGTCAAGAGCAGAGCGCTTTTCATTCACTTTATGTCCATCTGTTGAGAAGACGCACTCCGACCGCACTGATGTCCCATGGAAACTCGGGTACTTCGTTGCCAGCTGCGTATTTCGTACTGCCAATCTTCCATCACAAAAGCGGGTTGCTGTCAGCTCGCAAGGGTGGCTCCTTGTCATAACTCCTTCATCTCCTGTAACGTCACAATTTCAACGCTCTCTCGTGTTGCACAGGTTTATTGACGTTGTCCTCCATTTTCTTTGCAAAACACTAGATGCAGCGGTTGAAAGCGTGAAACTATAGGTGCGTAAAATTGCTGGGTATTTTCTGTCTAGCTTTCGCACACCTACTGCACTTTCGGAATTCTTTATTTTCTTTTTCTGCTTGTTTTATGAGTTTTGTTACATCTATATTTTTTACTGTTTAATTCTTTTAAAATTAATAGTGTACATATTTGGTTAAAATCGATTGCCTATTTTCGTTTTCGAAACTTTTTTGGTTGTTCCGATCGATTGTGCAATCGATTTTCGAACGAAAAGTGACAGCCCTACTGTTATCCAAATGTATTTTTAAGCTCTAGTTCTCTTCACTTTATCATATTGTTTTTCAGTAGTTAAGTCAGATTTATTTATATGGTGCTTTTTGTAATGTTGCATTGTTTCAAAGCAGCTTTACATAAAAAATGAAGAAACCTCATTGAAAGCTTGAAGAAACAGTGGTTCTCAAATGTTTTACACCAAGTATCACTTCAGAAAATGTTTTGCTCTCCGAGTACCACTATAATGACCAGCGTTAAAATCTAGAAGTCTAGAAGTGTAGTAGCCCTAACTATTCAGCTGTAGCTATGCATGTTTTATTTGAAAAAGAAGGCAGTTTTATTTCTAATAAGAATATTTTTATTGTCAGCCAACAATTGCAGAGTTTAAATGTTAACACTGCAAAGTGCTTGCATACAAGTAAATAAAAAACTTAAATAAGATTAATAATTAAATTAAAATGTGGCCAAAAGTTAAAAAAAAATTGTACTATACTTAAATGTATAAAGCTGTGCAATTTGTAAGATTAAGAATATACCTGTAGTGTGTGTATATATATATACCTGTAGTTTCTATTGCATATACCTGTAGTTTCTATTGCAAATTTTATTGTACTCATAAATATATTATTATTCTAATGTTAAATAAATGTAAATATATTACAATCTAATCTAATTTAATGGTATATACATACGTGATGACTATTGAAAAAGAAAGTTCTGCAATATAAAGATTACTGTAGAAGAGACCAGAAGATATCCGCAGTTTTCCCTTTGTAATACCATATGGTACGTGTCATGTCGATTACTTTACTGTATTTCAGCACATTAATGAAATGAGGAAATTCTTGTTTTCTTGCCCAGTTTTCTGCAGATGTTGGGAAGGTGAGCTGTCTGCTGAGAGCACCGTTATATTTTGATCTGGACTCTTACGGAACATCAGCACGTCTGGAGAAAGTACGACCAGTTTCAGTGTCAGGCAATAACTTTAAAATTCAGTTAATTAGCACAGTTTTGCTATTCAGGACAGTTTCTCAAAATTAGAGATTTTTCATATTAGGTTTGGGAGTGCATAAAAATTTTCATAAACTTTTCTTAAATGACAGACTACAACTTAAATGGTTGTAATTTGAGAGTCATAAGCAAAAAGTATTATTATACTTATGTTTTCTTAACGTCAGTCATATTTTAGAGGTCATTGTGTTTTGTGTAACGCCTCATTCAGATCGCCAGCGACTAGCAATAGCAGAGCAACGTAATCTCATATGGAAGGATTTCTGCCCAATTAAAATTTATTGATAATGTGATAAAACAAAAAATAAAATCGCAAAAATACAGAAGATGCAATATCACCTTGAAAATGAAATTATTTAATTCAATGTTGTAATTTTTATTGAAGCATTACATTTTTTGGGGGGGGACATAGTTTGCGATTATTTTATTTATTTTTTATTTTATCATTTATTTAATTAATTTTAATTTGGAAGAAATAAACTTCCATAATCTCATTCTTTGTAATGGAAGCTTGGTGACTTCCAGCAACACCATAAAGTTAAGAAAAGTTTTACTTTATGCAAATGATGAGCGACTACCAATTTGTTTATGACAAACAGATTTAGAAATGCCTCATTGAAGAGACGGGTGACACACAGCGAGAAAGTCGCTGGCGGTCTGAACGAGGGGTAAGGTTGTATCAGTTTTTCCCAAAGATTTACGGTTTATTTGTGGCAAGTCGGTCGTAAATTTAAATATGAATGTTTCTTAAATACATACATACATCAGAGTCACAGCGGACGGCACTGGTTTGTGTACAAAACTGTCACGAGTGAAAAATGCACTGTGCAAAAATCTGTTTGTGGCGGTCAGTTTTAATTTTGCGGTGGGCTGCCACAAATAAATGGATATTTGGGAAATGTATATTTTTTTTACCATAGAGTATTGCTGAACATCATTAGAAAGGCTCTTGGTCTTACAGATATAAATTATAAATTACATACTGATCTCAGTTGCCTTGAGTTTGCTGTTAGTAGATAAAACTCTGTCTGCCTGTTTGTCTGTCAGTGTTTGGATGTGTTGTTGTCTCAGGTGTGTGATATTGTACAGAAGCACAATGAGGAGTGTGTGTTAGAGGCCTGTGTGCGTGTGTTGTCTACCTTGTCAAGTCACTGTTACACTTTCTGTGGTCGCGCTGAGAGAGCCATCAGTCAGCTTCTTGATTCTACAGTGGAGAAATTTACTGTGACTCTCAGAGAAATACTACAGGTACACACATACACACCTGTATATCATGAAGACACACACACACCTTTAAACGTTTGACTTGTAATGGATCTTATTGTTCGATGAAACAATAAAAACACTCACATTTAATGATTTGTATATAAAGAACATTTAATGTAACTCTGTTGACCTAAAGTGCTGTACAATAAATCTATAATCAAGACAAAGATTCACATGACACCACATAACAAATGTTATGCCTCACTGTAGGATATTGAAAGTGTTTATAACAGATATTTAAGACTTGATTAAAAGGAGACAGATCTGATAGAAACAGATAAATAGACTTAGGTCAGCAACGGCAAAGGATCGATCACACAAACGTTACACAGAGGTCATGTCTGTCTGACACACACACACACACACACACACAGAGAGACGTCTTGTGTTTTGTTTAGGGTTCAGCTGATGAAGATGATATCTACAGCGCTGCATCATCTCTGAACGTTCTTGCAGTTTTCAGCAGGTATATTTTGTATGTGTGTGCATACGTGTGTTTTATGGGGCGAACACACCAAACGCGAATTTAACGTTTTGCGTGAGTAAATTACATAAAAACTCAATGCAAAGATGCAAATTTTCTTTTAAAATTAAGTGTTGGGGTGGTAACGAACACATTGCAAAGAATAAAAAACACTTATTTTTAATTTTATGACACGTCCACTTTAACTCTTTCCCCGCCATTGACGAGATATCTCGTCAATTAAGAGAAAACGCTTCCCCGCCAATGACGAGATTTTCCGTCTTTCCGCAATGCCGCTATTATCCACCAGGTGGCGCCCTTCCGCAACTTTTTAAAACCGGAAGTATTGCCCTATGGCAAGCTGCTGCATGTCCGTGTCTGTTTTAAAGATCGCTCTGAATGGGATCACTATGAAAAGTCCGTCATAAAAATGGAATTATCTCTGCTTTTTGCTCAAAATATGGTGTTTTTGCAAAAACCTACCCATATTCAAAAGCTGATCGCAAAAGAACCACTAAAGGTAGGATGAAACGGTTTTTTTTGTTTGAAAGCAGAGGGTCTGTTCTTTCATTTGGTATATTGTATGTTTATATATTTAAAGAAGAACATTTTCTGGAAGGCATTAAACTTTGGTGAAAATCATGAAAAACGCTGGCGGTGGCTGGCAACTTTTTTTTAAACGCTGGCGGTGAAAGAGTTAATGATCTGAATTACATCCATCTTGATTCAGTGTTGTTGTCATTGGATTAAATTGTCACATTTATTTTATGTTTACATTCATTTTTATTTTCATTGTCACTACAATGTGCGAGTGATGTGCGGTGATGCGATGCCAAGATGGCGCTGGCAGACCACGCCATCTATTGGCTTCAAAAATGCTCTTCACAAACCTATGGGTGACGTCACGGACACTACGTCCATATTTTTTACTGTCTATGGATGCTTTGCGTTTGGTGTGTACACAGCATTATACAGTTGAGTTTATTAGTTTACGTTTTGCAGTTCTAACATTTGCAAAATGATTGTATTTACGAAAAAGTAAAAGAGTTTTTAAGAACTTTGTTGTGTTTTTATTTAGTACTGCCCTAAACAAGCTGTTTCTCATCACAAGTGTTTACTTTATCATCTAGGAAACATGTAAATATCTTATGTAGCTTGTGAATGGCATTACTAAATGAAAAAAAGAGCTCTTAAAACAAATCAAATTATGATACAACTTAAATTGCAAATTGTCAAGTAAAAAGCTGAAGCTAAAGGTATTATTGTACTTGTTATCTTGAGGTCAGTCATATTTTAGACATCCTGGTGTGTTGTCTTTTTGTTTTGTCTTTATGTATCATGTTGTCTTCCTAGGCATCAGTAAATGTTAGTATGTTTTTGTATTTGTTATAGTTGTGTGTAAATCTCTTAGTTGTCTCAGATAATTCTCAACATTAATCACTGCTGAAATGTAGAAGGATGGAAATACAAACCTGGTGGATTTTGGCAAGGTCAAATCTTTTAGGAAGCATCAGTTATGTGAATAAGATTGTTTAGGGCAGTACTAAACAAAAAACAGTCTAATTTATATTTTTCTTAAATACCAAAATTTTTGCAGATTCTTTAATGGGATATGTAAGCTTATGATACAACCGTGTAAAGTTTGTCTACAGCATGCAGTTGAGCTCATATGCGTGCGTGTGTGTGTGTGTGTGTGTGTGTGTGTGTGTGTGTGTGTGTGTGTGTGTGTGTGTGTGTGTGTGTGTGTGTGTGTGTGTGTGTGTGTGTGTGTGTGTGTGTGTGTGTGTGTGTGTGTGTGTGTGTGCGTGTGTGTGTGTGTGTGTATGTGCGTGTGTGTGTTTGTGTACATCAGTGCCAGTGATGTGACCGGAAGAAACCTGTTTGAGTTCTCATTTCAGCTACTAACGTTTGGAGTAGAGTCAGGAGAAATTGATAAGAAGGTTAAAACACACACACACACACAGGCCTTTTGATTTGTGTTTGCAACGACCTCTCATAATCTAAAACATAATCTGTATACTTAAGCCGCATTTCCATTGTACACGACATTCAGTAAACACACTACCAAATTCCTTATTTACCTACAGCTTAGTTGAACATTGCATTAGCAGCACAAATGTTGTGGGTTTGATCACCAGAGATCACACATACTGATAAATACAATTGTATACCATAAATGCACCATGCAAGTCGCTTTGGTTAAAATTGCCATATGCATAAATATAAATGTAACGTGTCAGAACATAAACAATCTTCACACACGTGTGTTTTGTAGCTGATGGTGCCAGCCCTTAAATGTGCAGTTTTTGATCTGCTTTGGAAAGGAAGAAACGTCACACAACTCCACAAGGCAAGCAAGGTACATAAACTCTTCTGTCATACAAAATTGTATCTTACTATCAGTTTTTAAGATTTTTTATTGGCATTATTGACTTAGAATATGACCAAAGCAACTTGCAAAAAATGTAAAAGATTTAACCCTGATTGCCCTGATTTTGAACTTTGACCTTAACGATAACTGGATCCAGTACCTAGAGTCTCAAAGTGAATCTCTTTCTCTCTCTCTCTCTATCTATCTATCTATCTATCTATCTATCTATCTATCTATCTATCTATCTATCTATCTATCTATCTATCTATCTATCATCAGCTTGAAATGACGCGTCTGATGAAATGTATTGACTCATTCTGCATTGTGTGTCAGAGTTGCCTGTCTATGGCTGAGAGTCACATCAGAAATCAGGTATGTCTGATTACTCTGGCATGTTGAGTTGTTTAAAGATGTTTCAGTGGCAATAACATAAACAAATGGCCCAAACTTAATGTTAGATACAGATCCTTAAATTATTGCCTGACTGCCAAATCTGCACATCGGTGATCCATGTCTCCACTTGTCTTTTGAAAACCTAAACATTTTTATGAACATTATGAAATTTGGAAACAAGATATTTTTATTTTACACAAGAAATTTGTTTCAGAGGTCAATACACTAAAGAAGGGGTTTTCAAACTTTTGGACAGCTGAAACAAGCACATTTGCATGTTAAACTTAAAAATATTTGTATACGTTTTAAAGTGAGTTTACATCTGTTTTAAAAATAATCAGTGGTATCAGGGCTGCACAATAAATTGCATGCGTTTGTCATGCACATTTTATCAGTAAGCCGATTTCTTTATTAGAAGTAATTCCCCATCCCCTGCTTACAGATGGCACGGCATTTACTATACAAAGCCTTAGTTCACTGACAATCGGGGCAATTTCGCCTTCATTATCACATACAGGTGATTCTCATAAAATCCAGATTTAGAAGGTGTGCAGCATCAGATTGTTTTGCACATATAAGATTAAGGTCTCAACTTACTATAACCAATATTTTTGGAGGGTTTAAAAAATATTTCTTATAGAATTATTTAATTTTTTTAGATTATTATTTTCAAAATGCATCATTATGCATTTATATATGCATTTACAAACTCATGTTTCGGTAATGAGAACTAAAAAGTTGTATACTATGACAAACAAAATTTCAACTTTTATCTGGAGAGAAAAAATAAGCCTGGTAGCCATCTTGAGTGTAACAGTCAATTTGGTCCCTTCCAACATTTTTTTTTTGTAAATGTTAGTTCCTTGAGGGCTTAAACCAGGGGTTCTCAAAGTCCGGACTCCGGTCCGGACCCGCGTCCACTTCATATTACTTAATTATTCATATTAAGTGCATTAATTTCTATGTGATTGATTAAATGTGTGCATTTGCTACTTTACAAATGCATATTAAACTTGTAAACCATTTGTTTCGTTTTTTTTCTTTTTAGATTTAAGAGTATTCCTGGTCCGAAAATAAAACGAGTTATTAAAAAATTTCCTGTGTGACGCTGTAGCCATCACACCCAGATATTATGCACAGCTACTTCATGTACTACGGCTTTTGATCAGTATGTCCTTATCAATCTGAAATCACTGTTGGTTTGAGTCGTTTAAAACATGCATTTGAAAAAGCAACACTCGTCAAACATAATCTTTATACATATTCTTTATTATCATGAAAATACCTGAAAAGGTTTGAAGAACAGCAATATAAATATATCCTTAAGACATTTCCTGGTGTGTGTCTGGTTCTTCGTCTGAAGCGCATATTAAGTTTCTACCCGAGAGCGCCCCCTGGCTTTTGGATGTAGCGGCATTTCGCCGTAATTCATTGAGAAGCATAGCAAGCATCATCAGACAATTTATAGGTGCACCCCTAATTTTGGTCATTGTCTCTGCATACCAACCACACTTTTTTTGCCATGGTTTATGCATCTGATGGAGAACAAACTGTGCCATTTCTCTAATTAGGTTGCTCTGTATTTTGCACCTGGTTACTTTTGGCATATTTCTTGTGTTTATGTTTAAAAAATGTTTTACTTTAAATGCAAAATACACTTATGTTTTTTCCAAACTATTTGTTTTGATTTGTTATATAAAGAAATGATTTACATAAAGTTTTTCCGGACCTATGAAAATGATGAGAATTCAGATTTGGACCTTTGAATGTAAACTTTGAGAACCCCTGGCTTAAACAATGATTGAAAATTGTTGCGGAGGATGAGAAAATTGGTCTTGGACACATTTCTATTCCTTATTATTGTCTCAATGATCACCAAATACCACATGTTTCTTTACTGTTAATGTTTATAGTATAACATGCACTGAAGCTTTTTATTTTTTAGATTTTTTTAATTATAAATTATTCCATGTCAAAGAACCCAAATCCAGTCATGGACACATTGCGGTAATGAATGAAAAATTTCCCCTTAAATGTGGATAAAACAACAAAATTAGTACAAGAAGAGATGTTTGTAACTGTATGCTTCTTATTTTGATACCTTACTTTGCATTTACTTTTTTTATGTTTCATGACACCTCAAAAGTCTAATTTTGTGAGAATCACCCATACATATCGCCTGTGATAATGAATGCAATATGGCCCAGCTAATCCTGAAGTGTGAAGGTCTCTTAATGTCAGCAAAGTGTAAACATTTTGTTCCGTCTTGTTCTCATGAACCCAGTCTCGTGTCTTATTACGTCTCATTTAGTTTATTTTGTCATGAAACGCATGGATGCATGCCCACTGGACTATAAAATTGGGGTTCATTGGCATAATATGTCTTAAATTTCAATCATAATGGTTTTAAAAGGGTCTTAAAAAGTCTTCAATTTGACTTTGTAAAACCTGCAGAAATCCTGTTAAATGTAAGATTTTGGTATAAAGCTCAGCTGGTGACTGTTTTGTGTTTCTGCAGGCATTTGTGTGTTTGTGTGATGTGCTGATTGTGTTTGGAAGATTGTCTGAAGGAGGAAGTTCCCAGCTGAACTGCTACAGCCCTGATGAGACTCTCGTAGCAGAAATGGTGTCTTTTCTCATGGACTACGTCTTCAATGATGATCCTGAAGATGACCTCAATGGTACATCTTTATCAAGCCTTATAAATATATAAATGGAGACAGTAAAAATCATTTTTAAATGCTTTCTAGGTTAAATACATGGAAAATCTCCAACGGTACTTCAGACTCATTTACCAGTGTTTAGAAGACAGATTTAGCATGATCCTACATCATGCATCTACTGAGTAGCCAATAAAAATGCATCATAAAATGACTTATTGATCAGCGCAACATGTCGCTAAAAGTTAAATATGTTTTTCTGCATAAACATGTCCAAACATTTTTTGTCCACCAATCAAGTAACTTGTCATAAACGTGCATAAACTTGCAGACGAGATGAAGATCTCAGCGTTGATGCAGAAGAGGAATCAGTTGGCTGGTTATTGTAAACTCGTCATATATGGAGTTCTGGAGCTCAGAGCTCTTACAGACGTCCTCAGATACTACAATAAGGTGACTTTATGTCTGGGGGGGGTATGCACGTTTCCTTTTGCTTGTTGTGGTATTAAGTTTGTGTGTGTTTGTGAAGTATTACAGTGAATTTGGTGACGTCATCAAAGAGACCCTCAGCAAATCAAAGACCATCAGCTCCGTGGAAAGTGCCAAGACTGTGTGTTTGTGTCTGCAGCAGGTGTGTGTGTGTGCAGCAGGTGTATGCGCGTATGTGTGTGTGTGTTTGTATTCATGTGTGTTTGTGTATAGCTCTTCTCCAGCTTGGATCAGGACCGTCATGATGAGGAGTTGACAGAGATCAGATTTCTAGCAAAGAAACTGGCCATGAACTTCAGCATCAACCTGCGACTTATCCGCAAACCCCTGCTGGCATTACACCAGTTAGTTTTCACCTTTCTCTTTTTAGTGTTCGGTATTTATCCTTCCAGCCATGTCTCATTTTCTCTTTTCTGTCTATGTGTTTGTGTAGGGATGGCATTCGGTTCGCTAGTCATGGGCTTGAACAGGACAACCCAATCAATTTGAGCTTTTTGGAAATACTCAGTGAGTTCAGCTTCAAACTCCTACAGCCAGAACGCAAGCAGCTGTGAGTATCACAAGTTGTAATTGTAGTAATACTTTATTCACAGAAATTTCTGTGATCATTCATCTGGTCATATGATCTCAATGCAGGAGAGACGTATCACACTTTTGTATTGTATGTCAGGGATACAGCAGAGAACTGCACAAAACAAAACAAAGTTCATAAAAACACATTTTATTGGCGAAGTTCATCACATGAGTTCTCTACAAAACGTTCCTAAAATGTGTAAATTTATAGTCATATTTACGTCTGACGCACCATTCAGACCGCCAGTGACTAGCAATAGCAGAGCGATGCAATCTTATTCGTTTCAATTGAAGCTTGGCGACTTCCCATGACACGAGTGAAAGTGACCGCTGAAGTTAAACTTTATGCAAATATGAGCGATTTAAGGGAGCAACTTCCAATGGATGCAAAGCAGTGGAGTTTACGTCATCCTTGTCTCATCAGTTACTGGAGTGAATGGTACTCATTTGTTTATGACAACCAAATTTATAAACGCCTCATCAAAAGAAATGAGCGACACACAGCGAGAAAGTTGCTTGTGGTCTGAATGAGGCATTCGATTTTTACATCACCTAGGCAGTGTCAAAAAAGTCTGCCTCATACGACTTGTGGTCAAACAGGAATTAAGGAGCTCAGTATTTTCACTTTAATGGCAATTAAAACGTTATTAGTCAGTAATTAAAATGCCTTATGTCGCTTTTGTTATTTCATAAATGTTTAACATATATCTAGTCTTTAGCTGAAAGACCCTCTTAAGTGCAAATCTCCACTACTTAAAAAAACCACTACTTTGGACAAGACTGTAAACAGTTGCAAAGTCACTAAAGAGGAAACTACAAACATGGCAAATGATGAAAGTCCAAAGATAAAGATAAACCCAAGTTTGAATGGAAAAAGTTTGAATTGTCGTTTTACAAGCCTTTTGTACTTCGAATTTGGATGGCTTTGTTCAGGGCGGTAGTAAATAAAAGCAAACACCAAGTTAACTTATTTCCTAACATTTTGTAGATTGTGCCAGGGGTATGTAAACTTAAAACTGAAATCAACTGGATTTCTTCATGTTTTCTATCCATCTCTCTCTCTTTCTGTAGGTTGGTGTATCTGCAGCGTGTGTGCGCTCGTGTTGCGGAGAGTGAATTTGTAAAGATGTATGAAAGATCTCTGAAAGGCTCACGAGGAACTCCGGCACAAACAACTTCTACAGCAAAACCCAGCAGTAAACGCAGACGCACACAGAGTCAGTGTACACACACTAACACAATTTACTATTTCAATTTACATTACATGCTTTTATCCAAACCAACTTTGGAAACAAATAAACTTTAGGAAAAAGACAAAAGTGACTTTTACTAAGGAGTCAATAATTAAAGTGCTATACAACATTAAAAAGTTACAACAGTTGTTAGAGACATCATCTGTTGGGTTAGGGATTTTTTGACAGACAACCAGTATAGACACATCCAATCAATAAACTTTTTTATATAAAAATAAGTCACATAATTGCTTTGTTATCATGAGAGTGCAAATATATATTTTATTTGGCGGGACAAATAAAATGACAGGCCGCCATCTCTGTATCTGTCTTGTGCCTGAATTAACTCAAAACTGTGTTGACTATCTTTTAGTAACAAAGTAAATTTTCTGATGGAGAGAGATGCTGATGGGAGGGGCTTTATACAGAGTTGCGCGAGGCGCTTACCAACTGCATGCGCGGTAGCTGAACGACTTAGAAAAAAAACAGTTCTAAGCACATCTTGCGAATAAAAATGTATGGTACAGTTTATGTCAGGTTTAATTGTTGGTCTTAAATATGTTGTTTAATTGTGATTTTGGATATATTTGTATTTCCTTATTCAGGTAGATGGGACTTTAATCTTGCATAACTAAAATAACTACCTGGAGCTGTTGCAAACATCATGTAAAAATGGGCTAGCTTCATGATAAAACATGTTAGCTTCATGCTAACTTAATACTAAAACATAATACTAACCAGCTTGACTACCAAGCTTCTAAAAAGTTATGCTTATTTAACCTGTTAAATGGGTTATTAGTGATTAATATGAGACTATAATGTGATGGTAAAATATCTGTTCATTATTGTTATTTATTGTTGATGTGTGTGGTTGTTTTTTATTCTGAATCCAGATGTTTAATGTGCTGTGTGTCTGTCTGTGCAGGTTTGAGCAGTAATTTGGAAAGTCCAGCTGTGACATCACACACACCCTCCAATGACACAGATGATGAGTTCACACAGCGGTATGGACAGGGCTCAGTTTTATCCCAACTGTGTATAATGTAAAAATTATCATGCAAATGAAATATAAACATGATCTAGGGATTATAATTAACAAAACTATAAATACCCTTAATTCTTATCAACCTAAGAAAAAGCTGTCTTTGCATGCATACAGGAAACATCACACACATCTTCTCGGGTAGTGCATACATACAGAATTGATCTCTTTTGTGTGTCCTTGTGCTTAAACAGACACACATACAATTGTAATCTGTAAATAGCACTCAACAACTATTCTTTTATAAACAGAAATAGGATATAAATCATTATATTGGATTTGTGCAACAGCAGTCTATAAAAACCTGCTGCTGTCTATGTAAATAATGTTAATCAAACAACAAAACACCACGTTAACAAAGATTTGCATGTGTGATATGTCTGTAGGTCTGTTCAGAGGAAGTCTGTCACTCATAGCAGACTACAGTCCAGTCCATCTGCTCAGAGCGTCCAATCACATTTCAGCACGTGAGTCTGTGTGGAGTTTTATGTTTTTTTATATAGATTTGTATACAGAACAATTGTCCTGATATGCATTGTGAAAAAGGATAAAACAACAAGCAGCAGAGGTTTAAAATTAGGTCGCATTTACACTGCCGGTTTGAAATGACTGAATTCTGATTTTGTCGGATATGACACAGAGATGTGTAAACAGGAAAAAAGTGCATATATTCCAATATTCTCCGATCGGTTCAGGCCTCATTCATATGTGGAAATAAATCTGATATGAATTGGATTCATGCATTCGTGTCCGCAATGTAAATGGACAGATTGGATATTCCCATGTTACATGTTGTGTGTCATTGAAACTGCGACGCTGGCAAATGACGTCAACTCAGGTGGACACCAAATGGCGCACTTTATGTGGACTCGTGGCCTTAAATTGGGCGTGCTCTCTAGGGTGTCCTATCTGTCATTTTTAGGCTTCGAAGTGTGCTAATCAGTGCCCCCCGTTGCATGTTGTACACTGCAGCAGGCTTCACGCACTTTACCAATACAGAAGTCCTTGGGAAAGAGCAATCAGACCAATCAAACGATGGAAGGGAGGAGTTCACACTGAATACACAAAATACGACTTGGGTGCATCCTCGTGGTCTCACGTCAAGGGTCCCTAAGGTCAGCTTTCCATGATGTCATCACTCTGAGGAAGTCCACAAGTCCAGAGTGTGCAATTTGGGACAGGGCCTAATGCTGAGTTCCTTCGCGTCATTTTTCGCGTGCGTTTGGTTGTGAGACGTAGTTTGCGGACTGGGACAAAGTTTTCTGCGATTCTTCCTATGGTAAAGTCATGCAGTGTGAAACCCCCTGTCGCCAATCCATCATGCAGTCTGAAAACAGCAGCGACTGAACGCTACCCCCAGATAGTCACACAGTGTGAAAAGATCTGTGACCTGACTAGTTTGAAAATCATGACGTCTGAACTCTGCATTAGCAGCGCATCTTTGGCGTGACGGCTGCACTTAGTGGAGTAATGTTAAAGTTTCTTGTTATAGAAATAAAGCTCTATAATCTTTTATAACCAATTTGTCTGTGTCCATTGCATTTCGTGACATTCTACTTCCACTTTGGTTTAAGCCATGGGTCTTCAACCGGGGGTCCGCGGCCCCCAGGGGGTCAGTGACGGAACTGCAGGGGGTCCGCCAAATGATGTTCATCAACAAGCTATTTTTTGCTTAAAACGTAAAATATATGTACAAAACGTTACATGTCCCCTTTAAGTTGTGCACGTGCGTGGCCGCATAGGTTTGAAAAGTAATCATAAAACAGGTCAATCTTATGTGTGTCTTTCTTTCAGAATGTCATTTTAGAATCAGTGCGACGTGTTGTCTCATCTATATTTCTGAACTTGGACGGGTGTTTCACGCGGTTCAGATTTAAAGCGCTAATTCAAGAGGCAAATGACACCACACCGCGTCTGCATTTTTAACTGTGACAAAACTATCGCTCGCATTTAAAAATTAATGAAACGCGCGCCGTGATGGTGCTTTGTGCAAGACTCATAGTCAGGTTGAAATCTGCCTCTCAAATAGTTTCCCCAAAGAGATGCGCTTGGACTCGTTGCATGTTGTTCTCCTGAGTCTGATATGAAGCTATACAGAAAATAAACCTGCATTACTTAAACTCGTGACAATGATGATAAACGAGAAAGGCAACAGACCTCAGAATTATAAAGTAGCACAACTTTTATCCCCACCAGTATAGACCGTCTTTGTGCCATTCACCATGATCAGTCTTCTTTATAAACTGAAAGCTCTTGTCCAATTCACAGTAAAATTAAAATATATTACACTGCAAATACCTTAAAATAATATAATAATATTATTATTATTATTATTATTATTATTATTATTATTATTATTATTATATTAATATAAAAACTAAATCTACTTTAACAAAAAAATTATGCATTTTAATATAGTATGGCTGTGTGACAATATGGTTTGTTTCTATTTATAAAACAGTTCCAGTCCTTGATTCTGATCGGTCATCAGTTGTACTTTACTCCACTTTGCGTTGTGCCTTATACGAAAAGGCAGCCTCTCGTACCTTACTGCTTACTTAAATATCTTTGTTTTACACATTTAGTATTAGGGGGTCCCTGCTCCATGCCTCTCTAATCTAAGGGGTCCCCGACCCAAAAAACGTTGAAGACCCCTGGTTTAAGCTGTTCCAGATCAGTATGTCTACATTGAATTGTTTCGCCAAGTGTTTCGTGTAAATGCTGATATCGAATACAAGTCGCTTTTAAAAGATGATGTCAAAAATCGTCAAAAAAATCTGATGTAGTCAACAAATCGGAATTGGGCATCAAGATCTGCAGTGTAAATCCAGCCTTAGACACATTATAAAGAAATACTAATATCATTAGGTCAGTATAAATACAATAGAAGTCCCCTCAACCATACCAAAACAAATGTGCATGAATGTGTTTGTACAGACTCTCTTTAATTGATGAAGCTCTTTCACTGGATGAACCATTAATTGAAGATTATGATGATGATGATGATCATGATGATGATGAAGACTCTGAGATAAGCATCATTCTGGTGAGTTTAACCCACTACAGGATCATGACATTTAAACCACATCAACATATTCATGTTCCTCTGTTCTTCTGCAGCCTTCCACACGCGGCTCTGCCAGCTATCTGGAGGATTTATTTGAATGAAACCAAAAGAGTGCAATATGTTTTATTGCAGATGTTTAGTTCAGTTGTGTCATCTGTATCTCTGCCCACTTCCCTGTGTCAGATTCTGATTGGTTCACAGTAAAATAGGACATCAGATGCACTTACAAATAAAGAGAATACTTTATAGAGTTAATTTTCATGATGGTTATATAAGTGCTAAAGTTGTTTACAGTCTGTTATAAAGAAGTTTACAGTTTAAATAAAGCATTTTTCTGTTCATTCATGTTCTCATCTCTATCTTTTCTTCAACAGATTACACACACCAGTAGATTTAAGTTATCCATGAAGGCAAATTCATTTGCAGGACAGAAGCAAGTTTTTTATATTTAAATGTTTTGTATGTTTCTCACCACACATGTGATAGATCTTCCAGTTTGCACCCAATAATTGTACACTTTGTTTTATTATATAGGGGCGGTTTCCCAGACAGGGTTTAGATTAATCCAGGACTAGGTATTGGTTATATTAGAAGATTAAAATAGTTTTTACAAACACAATACTGGTGGACATCTTGAGACAAAATAATGACACTAATATATGTTAAGATACGTCAATGCAAAATGTCATTTCCAAGTAATCCTGCAACTTTTGATTAGATTTTTCAGGTGTGTTTGATTAGGGTTGGAGCTAAACTTTGCAGGACAGTGGCCCTCCAGGACCAGGAAAGAAGAGGAGAAATGTGCAATACAAACGTATGTGTGCAGTTATTATGTCGCTCATCTCATAGGATAATTTGCTTTGGGTCCTGATAACACAGGGTTCATTTTATGATAATGAATGAAGATCTGTATGTTTTACCATTATGTGTGTTTGTCTGTATGTATATAAAAATAAACTAACATTTACATTTGACTTAAACATAATGACGTCATCACCATCACTGCATTTATTTGCTCTCTCGACTGATTTAATGTTCCATTAGAGTTACACAAACACTGAAACACTTAAAGTGTCACAATTACTCAAACACATCTACAACATTAACACACGCGCACACACACAATGCTCATGTTATGTAAAGTATTAAAACCCTTTATTTAGTCAGAACCAAAGGCTGTTTTAGTGTGTGTGTGTGTGTGTGTGTGTGTGTGCGCATGCCTGTGTGTGCACGTGTGTGTATGTTCCCACCGTGTGTGTGTGTGCGCAGATGTGTGTGGGCGTGTGCGTGTGTTTGTCTGTGTGGATGCGTGCATGTGCATTATAGGTGTATTCCTGATATGACGACACCTATATTTGTCCAAAGACATGCATGGTTTGCAGAGAGGGCAATCCCAGAATGCATTACGGTAATGTCTCAGTAATGTCTAATTTATTCAATACTAAACAATTTGGATGCAGAAATAAAATGCACTACATAACCACTTTATGTGAGGAGCTTATGATCACTTTAAGGTTTTTGTTTACATCTGTGCAGGCAGGAGAGAGGAAGACAGTTAACCAGTACCTGGCTTGTTATTCTCATGATATCTGTGATCTGATCTAATCAGACGTCCTCTCAGGCATCAGATTGTGTCACCAAAAGCAATCACAGCCCGGTTGTACTTCTATAAAACTACAATCACATCTTTCCTGTAAGTGGTTTTGTTGTTGGACCTGAATCTAAAGTAAAATGTTTCTTGTTAACAATGTGTTTGTTTGTTTGCCCTGCTGACTGATGTTACAGATAAATCGTGTGCAAAAGTACCGTAACGTCTTTACAGCAATATTACAGTCATTTTTCTGCCTTGCTGAACGACTTTGACGTCAGTGGAGGTCAGGTGTTTTTTTATATAATGTAATAGTCCAGGTCGTTCTTAGAAAGCATCTTATGTTCGTATCTGACTGTTTGTCAACTGTGGGCCCTTGAATGTCACAAACATTGACAAAGACACTTAAAAGGTTCTTTATGCCATAGAAAAAAAACATTTAGTCTAAGGTTATTTTGGGGGGGGGGTTAAAGTGCATATATTTCATTGCTAAAAACTAGGGGGGGGGGTTAAAGTGCATATATTTCATTTCTAAAAACTAGGGGGGGGGGTTAAAGTGCATATATTTCATTGCTAAAAACTATGTTAATTTGTGTATTTGGTATAATACAATGTGTTTGCATGGTTTGTGGTTAAAAACACATTTTCCAACATACTGTAAATTTTTGTAGCTTTCAGATAATCTCTATATTACTAAAACACACGGATTTTGAATACCTCTGATGTCAGCAGGAAATGTGACGCTCCTTACCATGTTTAAAACATTCGGTCACAATGCAATACTAACCGGAGTTAACTTACAGGCTGTGAGTCTTAAGACAACAGTGGATACATTTAGTTTTTTTCCCAGACAGCAAGGTAATTGTGAAATGGGCTTATGTTTGTTAATTGCATTTCGGAGACAATTGCTTCACAAACAAGGCCCAGTTCGATGCTGGATTTTCCAATTGTTAACAACTGAGTGATGGAGTGGTCCCAAGGTTAAAAGACCCCGTTCACGAGTCAGAACCACAGGGGGTAAGTAAATCAAAATTTAATCTCAAGTGTTGTTTGCAATTGGCACATCAGTGCATATAATGTAAACAACATGAACATATAGCTCTGGTTTACTCTTAACTCTTTATCTCCTCCAACCGTACGCTTTCAAGGGTTCTGCCCCTTTCAGAAAAAACTGAACGGCTGTTCTGTCTTTTATTAATACACAAAATACTTTTTGGACATATGAAGGATGAAAACTACTCTATAGACACAAGATTAACATGAGATTAGTAGAAACTCTGTGTTTTATTTGATCTTTAAAATCTATTTCTTTCATACTTGAATGGAACCATTAGCCAAAAATGGTTTATCTATGGAATCATGAGGCATCTTTACTTTACGAGATGTTAAACTCAAGAATGAGATGTTCTGGTTGATAACATTCGCTTGTAAATAACACATCATTAGTTACTTCCAGTAATCCACTGTTAAACATTGTTAATGGATAATTGAAAGAAAAAAGTGTGTTTGAAGTCCACACGGCCATAGCTGAACAAACACTCGCTGTACAAACCAAATTTAATTTACACCACTGGTGTGCCAGATAAAATGTCTTCTGCTTCTCTTACTCATGTCTTAAATCCATTATTTCCCCCTCCCTTTCTCTCTCTCTCTCTCTCTCTTCCTCTCTCTCTCTCTGTCAATGGAAGTCATGAGAGAAGATCAGAGTTCAGGTTAATTATTGATCAAAGGTCCATCTTCCAGCAGTCAGAGATCTTCAGTGTTTATATGTCTTGACAAATACAACGGTCTGCGCTTTATTAATGATATTTGGCTTCATATTTTTTCCCAGAGGTCCAGTATGATCTCCTGTGATGGGCGAGTGTTTGTTTCAGCTGTTTGACCAGATTTGGCTCTGATTCTTTATTTACCATGTTGTGTTTCCACTCATACGTCTGTCTCTTGTCTTTAACTTTGCCGTTGAGTTTGTGGAGCACAGCTGAATGTGTCCAGAGAAAACCACACCGACTGTGGCTTCAGCCCCTCAACCAGAGTCACTTTCAGTCTGGAAGCTTACCCAGCGGTTTCCTTTGGGGTGTCGCGTCTTCGGCGTTCCCTACTGAAGGTTCCTGGGATGCGGACGGGAAGGGAGAGTCTGTGTGGGACCGCTTTACCCATCGTTCCAGCATCGATGGCGGCCGTGTGGATACAGCAGATGTGTCCAGTGACAGTTATGTTCAATGGGAAGAGGATGTAAAATCAGTTCAGTATCTGGGAGTAAATTTCTATGCTTTTTCCATCTCATGGGCAAGAATTTTTCCAGATGGCAACGCAACATCCGAACCTAACCGGGCTGGAGTTGAACATTACCGGCGTTTGATCAGAAAGTTAAAGGAGCTTGGTGTGGAACCTGTGGTGACGCTGCATCACTGGGATTTACCACAAAAACTGCAGGAGCGATTTGGAGGCTGGCTGAACCCAAACATGGCAGATATTTTTGCAGAATATGCAGCGTTTTGTTTCAGAACATTTGGTGGAGACGTTCGGTACTGGCTCACGTTGCACAACCCGTTTCTGTTGGCCATTCAGGGTTACGGTACTGGGGCTCACGCCCCGGGTGTGACCGGAGAGCCCGCTGACCCCTTCATTGCTGCACATAACCTCATCAGGGTGAGTTTGGGTTGAAGAGGTCAGAGGTGAGCGGTAGGGTTCCCTTTCAGCTGACAAAAGCATACATGGAAAATTAATGAAGCCTGATTTGTACTGAATGGACCGTGTTCAACATTAATTCTGTCTTTACGTACATTTCAGGAAAACAATCCAGGTAATTTTAAGCCTAAAATCAAATCATGTAGTCGTTTTGGCACATTTTTGACATTAATGATCATCATGAAATTATGAAAATGACATCACAGTGCAAAAACTGTAGGTCCTTAAGAAAAATATAATTGGTTAAATTATTTCTGTTTGTTTTGACAGATTTTTATTATGTATTTATCAATGTTTTAATTTTACACAGAAGTCAGAAGAATAAAAAATAAACTACATTGCACAGTGTCATCAAAGTTTATATAAGAAAAAAGTAAAATTTTTAAATTCCTATCATTTTAAATTCTCTGTTATCCTTTAACCATAAGATGTGTTATGCACTTTTATTGCATAATAATATAATAAAAGTATTTTATATAACTCATTACTAGTACAGTTTCGAGATATAAACACACAGAGGTCATTATTATTCTTCTGTTTATTTTTTCATTGTTTTTTCATTTTTAATTGTTATATTACAGATGAACAATAACAACATACTTAAATTAAGTAACTATAGATTGCAAGATTATGCCTGTATAGTGCGTGCATGTGTCTACTAAATCTGTATTTTGTGGACAAACTTGTACCCAAAACCTTTTGGGAATGTCCTCATAAAAACGCTATAACAATATAGTATGAAGGTGTTTTTTACTGTAAAAATTTATTTTAGGGTTAGACTGTGGTTAAGTTATAGTATTTCAATTTGTGCTCTATAAAAACAAAAGTAGTCTATGGAATGTACTTATTTAGATAAGGGTTGCAAAATTCTGGGAATTTTCATGGCTATAAACTTTCCATTGGAATTAACAGAAATATACGTGAATGTAACTGCAATATATTGGAATTAATGGGAATAATCTGGGAATTAATTGGAATAAACTGGGATTACTAAAGGGACATTGAGGCCACACACCCTGCTTGTACTTACATTCACATAACATGCACAAATCATTTCTTCTACATTCTGCTAGCCAGTTTCAGAATTACTGCACAACCCAAAAGTTTGGACACATTACTATTTTTAATGTTTTTGAAAGAAGTCTCTCATGTTCATCAAGACTACATTTATTTGATCAAATATTCTTCAGGAATCATTAATATTAGAATGATTTCTGAAGGATTTTTGATCAAATAAATCCAGGTTTGATTATTTATCAGGGTTCTTTTAAATTTGTATATTTATATAAATTTCTCTACTTTCCAAATAGTTCTCATAAATTCCCATTTAGTTTCCAATGCAGAATTTTTCCAAAATTCTCCAGATTAAGTTCCCATGGATAGTTTTTGAAAATTTACAAAAAACTTTGCAACCCTAATTTAGATAGATAAGTAAACATCTCTGTTTGCTTCCGTCTATAAAAAGCTATTGCAAAAAATATATAAAATCCTTTAACAGTGAAATAAATGATCTGTACCGTATTTTCTGGACTATAAGCCGCTCCAGAGTATAAGCCACATCATTCAAAAATGCGTCATTAAAGCAACACTATGTAGTTTTTTTACCTTTAAATAATGTCTCTAAAATTATTTCAGTGATAGAACAACTTTAAACTGGACAAATTGTACTGTTGCTGCAACCTGAGCAGCCTCCTAGCTGCTACAACCACACTCTGAAAGTGGCAGTGGAGGGTAGGAAACACAGCCCCGCCCCTCCCCCTGCCTGCAGAAGAGTGTCTGATACCAGGCACTGTTGCGCTTTTCAACCACATGGGGGAGCTGTAAGTCATTTTTACATGGAAACTACATAGTGTTGCTTTAAAACAAAATAACATATGTAAGTCGCAGTGGATTATACATCGCGTTTGTTTAGAAAATTATTTCACAAAATCCAATCCGAAGAACAGACATTTAATCTGGAAAGGCAAGTTATTCAATTAAACAATAGCTGACAGAAAAGCAGGCTGAATAGATGTTTGTACGTTAAAGTAATATTATCAGTTATTTAAACGATAAACCATAGCAAACAGAACTTACCTGGAAGGTTGAATAGGTTAAATTAACCGAACAAGCCAACTAGCGTGAAGTTCACATACTCGTCATTCCACATCACTGAATTCATTGAATTACATAAATACAGGAGCAGCATATGGCGGACTCTTGCGGCTGTAGACGGTAATGTTGTCTCTTGCCTCATAAATGTCAAAATAAATTCATACTGACTTACAAAGGCGCACCTGACTGTAAGACGCAGCACCAGCCAAGTTATGAAAAAAACACAACTTATAGTCTGAAAAATACGGTAATTTTTTACATAGAATTATTTCGTAAAGAATGTCAACATGTCGTTATCGGTCAGTCAATGCTGCCTCTTTGTTTAAAACTGATCAATATCATTAAGTTTCTGTGGATTTGTTTGATAATTTGCTCATATGTATTAACAGGCTCATGCTAAAGCTTGGCACATTTACGACAAACAATTCAGAGCCCACCAGGGCGGTCAGGTCTCCATCACTCTGGGATCTCAATGGGTGGAGCCTTTTCACGGTCATGCCACATCAGCCAATGTGGAGCTCTGTCAGAAATCCATGGAGGCTGTGATCGGTTGGTTTGCAGAGCCGATACACGGCAGTGGAGATTATCCTGCATCCCTTAAGGCGTCCAATCGTGGGGTTATTCCTGAGTTCAGCCTGGAGGAAAGGATCTGGGTGAGGGGCACTGCAGACTTTTTCTCCTTGGCTTTTGGTCCAGAAACGTTGAGAGTGGTCAAAGGATTGGCCTGGTTTGGTCAGAAGGTGACCCCGGACTTGAGGAGTGTTCTGGTGTGGGTTCAGCAGGAGTACGGTGATCCGCGGGTTGTGGTGGCAGCGAGCGGATGGTTCTCTAACGCTTCTGTCGGGGTCGATGACACTGTGGCCATTTATGTTCTGAAGACGTTCATCATGCAGGTGTTGAAAGGTGTGCATGCATGCTTGTGTGTGTGTGTGGTTGATAACTAAAGCATTCCTCTTAACTCTTTCCCTTTATCTCTTTATCAATTAAGAGAAAACGCTACTCTGCCAATGACAAGTTTTTACGGCAATCCATAATTCTGCTATTATCCACTAGGTGTCGCTCTTATACAACTTAAAAAACACTGAAGCATCCACTGATCCAAAAACATTAAAACTCTGTGTATGTTTTGATCATTGTTATGAATCTGATCTCTAAGAAAAGTCCTTCACAAAAATGCAATTATCTCAGCTCTCTTTGCTTACAATTTGGCATTTTTAGAGAAACATACCCATATTTGAGAAGTGATAAAAAGAGAACAACTGAAGATAGGATGACATCTGTTTTTTAAGCAGAAGATTTGTTCTTAAATTTGATATATTATATGTTTATATGTATATCGTTATTGGGGAAAGAGTTAATCCAAACAAGTTTTATAAATTGTGTTTGTTGTTGTTTCTTTGATCTTTGCGCAACTGGAGACTGAATTAAGTTAGAAACATACAACGGCATATTTTTATCGCAACATTTCCATTTGTGTTTGTGTAGCCATTTCCATAGACAGCGTGAAGGTGTTTGGATACGCAGCCTGGAGTCTGGTTGATGGATTTGAATGGAATCATGGTTACAGCATGCGTAAGGGACTTTTCTACATCGACTTTAGCCAAACACAGCGACAGAGACTCCCAAAGACCAGTGCTCACTTCTACAGACAGATCATCTTGTCCAGCAATGACACGCAAAATATTAAGGGACAATTTCCATGCGACTTCCAGTTTGGTGTGGCTGACTCAATACTACAGGTGATAACTTTTCACAAATACTTTTATTTATACGGCAGAATGATTTCTGCGGTATGAATGCTTTATTCTGACTGGTTAAGAAATGTTCCACAGGTGTTAATTATT
Organism: Paramisgurnus dabryanus; assembly: GCF_030506205.2. Classification (NCBI taxonomy): domain Eukaryota; kingdom Metazoa; phylum Chordata; class Actinopteri; order Cypriniformes; family Cobitidae; genus Paramisgurnus; species Paramisgurnus dabryanus. Next base: position 35,989,880 of record NC_133352.1, on the reverse strand, counting down.
TTTTTGTAAAACGCACACCTAACCTGTCAAATATTACTAATTTCAACTAATTGTTGGATTGTTTTACACGTTTTTTTTTGTTTTTTTTTGACAAATGTTCCAGGTTATGGGTTTTCAAACGTTTTAGTCAGCTGAATCCTCTTAATCATTTACTTGAAGTGCCCCTAAGGTTTTAAGTAAATATTTAAATAATTTAATTGCACATTTGCAAGTTTCAAAAACATTTATTTTTCATCCATTTTAAAGTTTTTAACAGTAGTATTTTAAATCATTATTGTTATTATTACCTGTCATTAGATGTCAATCTGTTAATTTTCTTTTATTGGTACACAAAACGTATCTGTCCATTTGCCTTCAGTTTTCTGATATATTGTAGTGTTGTTACATGCAGATTAAACTAAATATATATTTTTAGTAATGCTGCATGCACACCAAACGTGAAGCATTGTGTTCCTCGCTCTAGATTACCAGTGGGATTTAACTTTGTGTCATGCGAATTTGTAGCTTAAGTTGAACATTTTCAAGACGCATTTGAGGCGCAAAGCGTGTATTTTCGCCGCAATCGTGCCACCCAATTTGCGTCATTCACATTGCCCTGCACAAGATTGCGTCTATTCGCATCTTTGCATTGACTTTGTATGTAATCTACTCATGCAAAACAAAAATACGCGTTTGGTGTGTACACCACATAAGTGTATTATTTACATTTTTTAACTCACAAACCCCCTGCAATTCTCCTGTAAGCCACAAGAGGTTTGCGAACCCCAGTTTGTGAATGTTTCTTCATTATTTTTCATTATGTGATTGTTTCTGTGGCTCCATTAGTAGTTAACCATTGTGTTAACACCGCAAAAGTCATGGGTTCAGGTTATAGATATAGATTGAATGCACTGTAATTCACTTGTGTTTTTTTTAAACTTTTAGTTTCATTTATTTCTCTCTTTTGTCTCCAGGTGCGTTTGCATCCATTTTCACCACAGTTCATTGACCCTCATCTGTACCGCTGGAATTACTCTGGTGATGGAGCCCTCAAACCTGTGGCCGGCATCGTTCTTCACACCCGACCAGCGCAGTGTACGGACTTCTTGTACATTCAACACCACCTCTCCCTCGTAAGAGACACGGCGGCGTCGCATTACCGGTTTGCGCTGGACTGGTCCCAGCTCGTGCCCAGTGGTGACCTCTCGTCTGTGGATCCTGAAAAGCTGAGATTTTACAGGTGTTTGCTGAGCGAGATCAGGAGCAGGGGAATCCAACCAGTCGTGACGTTGTACCACCCCAGTTACAGGTCACCCTCGCTGGGCTTGCCCGATCCGTTGTACGCTAATGGTGGCTGGAGAAATTACAGCACTGTGGAGACATTTATCAAGTACGCTGTTTTCTGTTATCGTGAATTTGGCGCACTGGTATCGACGTGGATAACCATTAATGAGCCAAACCGTCTGATGGAAACATACGGCGGAAGCGCTGAGGACAGGCGAACGACAGCGCGACACCTGTTACTAGCACACGCGAAGGCCTGGCACGTTTACGACGAAAGTTTCCGCCAGAAACACAGAGGGACGGTTAGCTTTGCGCTTCACGCTGATTGGGCCGAACCATACAATCCTTTCTTGGAAGCTCACAAAAGTGCCGCTCAACGCTTTTTGTTTTTTGAACTAGGACGTTTTCTTGATCCTTTCATTGGTGGAGATCCTGATATAAAGGAGGGTAACGTCACATCTCAGTTTCTGATTGGCTTCACCGATGATGAGAAGGAGGAGCTAAAAGGAGCACTGGATTTCATTGCTCTGAATCACTTCACAACACGTTTAGTGTCACCGCTGCACCCTCAGTCACCACAAAACCCAAACCCACAGAACCAGGACCACGGCTGCTCTCTGATGCGTGACAAGACCTTGCCATCATCACCGATGGAACAGGCCATAGCACCCTGGGGCCTCCGCAGGATGCTGAGCTGGATGAAGAATCGCTATGGTAACGCTCTCCCAATCATCATCACAGCGTCAGGGGTTGATGACCAAGCGGCCTACGATGATCAACTAAGACAGAGTTATATCAGGAACTACCTGCAGGAGGCACTGAAAGGTGAGCTTACTTAATGTAAAGCTATCCAACAAAGTGTGCATATATTGACTTATTTACTTTAATAAAGTCTTCAGTGATTTACTTATCTGCTGATACAATATAGGAACTAATCATTGATTCATTAGCAAGACGTTTAAGTTTTTTGTTTGATTAGGATGCCCTGTGGTGTTTTATTTGTATTTATTATCAAACAGATATTAAGCATTATTATATAACATTAAGCATTTGATTCATTTTAAAGCAGTAAATGATAAATCTCAATAATTCTCAGTTTTTAATGTTCATGTACACCTTTTTCATAGTTCACTATACCATATGTAGCAGTGAATGATAAAGACTGAATAACATGGAAGTACTTTGTGCAAAAATAGACCTTCAAGATCATGTCAAGGCCATATATTATACCTCACATCCTGTCGAATCTCCTGCCTCAAAGCGTTAAAGTTCAGAGATCATTGTGATAATGCGTTTTAAAGACATGTACGTTTTTTAATAGACTCAGAATGTAGTAAAACTACAGTATATAGGAGCATTGCATGAAAACATCTGCATTATCTGCAGAGGAAGCTCAAAGGTCTTCATGTCAATCAGTGAGTGTTTATGAGTGAACTTTGAGGTGCTCATGTGGAGATCATGTGAAGATTGAATGATCTTTTACAGGCTTTGATAAGAGCAACATGGATTTGATTTAAATTAATATTTTATATACAGTGTAATACTGTCTAATTCAAATTATGTATATAGAGGGCCTTATGTAATTTACATTTTCCCAAATTCGTTTTATTTATTTTCTGAAGTTCTTCTTCAGGTATTGTCGGTGTTAAGTGTGACCTCTCTTGGCACTTAACACATCTTGAGTGTTTTTGAGCAGAAAGAAGTAAAAAGACGAATTTCTTTAAAATTAGAAATTGGGATTTAATTTTATTTAGGTTTAAAGGTGCAGTGTGTAAATTTTAGCGGCATCTAGTGGTGAGGTTGCGAATTGCAACCAACGGCTTAGTCCACTGCTCACCCCTTGCTTTTGAAACACAGAGAAGCTGCCACCAGACAAACATGCCATCGTCGGAGATAACTTAGTAAAAAAAATTGTCCTTTAAGGGCTTCTGTACAAAAATGGCGGCACAAAATGGCGACATCCATGTAAGGGGACCCTCTTTGTATATAGATAAAAAGGTCTCGTTCTAAGGTAATAAACACATAACGGTTCATTATGAAAGGTCTTTATACAACCCTGATCATATAGTTTTGTATATTATTTTGCATTTCTTTTAAGAGATCCTTCTAAAAATTACACACTGCACCTTTAAGAGATCCTGCAGTTTCTTGCTATTGCTCAAGTGGAAGGGGAGTTTACCCTAAAAACTTGACACATCAGTTTACATTTTTATACAGTTTTTAATACTATATTCACATTTCCTGTATTTTCTGGATGTATTCTATTAAAGAGACTGTATTATACTGTACTATAACATTGCAAAAACAACAAATCTAACTCTGGCATAATGGTCTAAGACTTTGGCACATTACTGTGTATGTATGTATATATATATATATGTGTACATGTGTGTATATATATATATATATACAGACCGCAAAATCACTTAAGATGCAACTAGATACATTGCAAATGATGAAAGTCAGAATGTACAAATGAAGAAATTAAACACACATCAGGGGCGCTGTGATGCATGTGACTGACGCATTTGGCTTTTTAGGTCCAAGTACAGGGGACACAAGTTTGAATGTAAAACACAGTCGTTTTGCATGTCGTCGTTTATCAAATTCATCTTTCGTGCAACCATGCAGTATTTCTGAATGCCGCGATTAAGCAGCTTTAAAGCGAAGATATATTTGATGAAAACATAAGACCATAGGATGCCTGACCATCATGCCAACACTTTAACTCTTTCACCACCATTGACGAGATATCTCGTCAATTAAGAGAAAACGCTTCCCCGCCAATGACGAGATTTCCTGTCTTTCCGCAGTACCGCTATTATCCACCAGGTGGCGCCCTTCCGCAACTTTTTAAACCCGGAAGTATTGCCCCATGGCAAGCTGCTGCATGTCCGTGTCTGTTTTAAAGATCCCTCTGAATGGGATCTCTATGAAAAGTCCGTCACAAAAATGGAATTATCTCTGCTTTTTGCTCAAAATGTGGTGTTTTTGCAGAAACCTACCCATATTCAAAAGCTGATTACAAAAGAACTACTGAAGGTAGGATGAAAAGTTTTTTTTTTTTGAAAGCAGAGGGTCTGTTCTTTCATTTGGTATATTGTATGTTTATATATTTAAAGAAGAAAATTTTCTGGAAAGCATTAACCTTTGGTGAAAATCATGAAAAACGCTGGCGCTGGCTGGCAACTTTTTTTTAAAACGCTGGCGGTGAAAGAGTTAATGACATTGATTGCATTCAAGTACCATGGCCTCCCTTTTGCATTGATAACAGCTTCCACGCCTCTTGAAAGACTCAAACACAAACGTTTTACTCACACTCACCTACAGGAGACAGTAAAGTCACTTTCTCTAACTTTACATCAATGCTCCAGATTTAACCTAAAATAACTTTCATTTAATGGGCGCCAAGATCAAGTTTGGCAGGCAATATAATAAACATTTATGCATTTGGCAGACGTTTTTATCCACTTACAGTGCATTGCAATGTATACATTTTTATCAGTATGTGTTTTCCCTGGGTTTGAACCCATGGCCTTTTGAGTTGCTAACGCAAAGCTCTGCCACTGAGCTGTGCAGGAGTACAGTTAATAAAACATGTAAGAGTCCTTTTAAATACACTTAAGTATCTCTCTCTCTCTCTCTCTCTCTCTCTGAGCAGCTTATGAGTTGGATGGTGTCAATCTAAAAGGGTTTTACCTTTGGAAACTTCAGGACAGACATGATCCTCAGTTCGGTCTCTTTAAGTCAGCTGCTCATCACTCACAACCCAAAGCCTCGGTTAACCTTTACCGTGACATCATCAGGCACCGTGGCTTCCCACCTGCCGGTGACCGCGGACCGTCTTGCCAGCGCACGGACAGCAGCCCGAGCTGTGGGATTTGCATGCAGATCGCAGAGAACAAATCCCTGCTGTTTTTCAGCGTGTGTCTTTCAGTCAGCCTGTCCTTCATCATCATCATCACCATCTGTGTGGTGAAGAAGAGGAGGAGGACAGCACAGAGACCCTGCACTCGACAGAGAACGATGGCACATCTGCACCATTAAACTAACTGACTACTGTAAGACAGGTGTTTGTGTGGGTTGGTATATGTGGTTTACGGGCATGAATAGTGTATAATGACATGTTTACTATGCTATAAACATGGTTTACAGCTTTAAAAGCATACTAAATGGTAGTGTTTCATAATTTAAAGCCTGAAAACAGGTTTTTGTGATGGTTGGGGTTCGGGACTGTCAGGGGAATAGAATATACAGTTTGTACAGCATAAAATGCATTGCCTCTATGGGATTGTCCCCGTAAACCACATATGCCAACGTGTGTGTGCGTGCGTGCGTGCATTTAAAGACAAACAAAGAATCAAATTCCTGCAATGAGACACATTTTATATTTTGTATGATTATAAGATGCTGCTCAATGTTTCTCAGTATTGTCATTTATCTGTAGTAAAGAGAGAAATGTTGCTTTTATTGTATGTTTATTTGTAATTCACTTTATTGTATATTTGTGAATATTTTGTGATGTCAAAAACAATTAAAGATAAATTTTGTTGAATAGTACAGTGGTGCTTTCAATAACAGATATGACCTAAATATAATGACATCAGATCTTTAATATGATGGGTTAACATGAGAACAGTGAGCAGTGTATATGGAAAGATTCACTGGACAGAAGATACATTTACACAATTGTAAGGAATAATTGACAAAGGCCACTGAATTATAATAAGAAAGTAATGCACACACGAGGTGGTGATGCGGCTCGAAGCGGAGTGCCGTTACACAGCAGGTGTGCATTATTTTAAAATAATTCAAGTCAATTATTCCGCTTATATTTAAGACATTTGACAAGTTAGGTGTGCGGTTATCGAAAAATAATGCATATCCGTGGAACGTTTCGCAACCAATCAGAATACAGCATTCAACAGACCCGTGGTATAAGCAACTATAATAATCACACAGTATGGTAAATTTAATGCATTTCAGATTGAATTCATTTATTTGAAAAAAAAAACTTCTTCAAAAATGTTACTTCAGAGTACATGTGTGAATTTTAAAGCATTTTCATCTAGATTGGATTTTATATAGTTTTTGGGGTATGACTCATTTCAGGCTTGTAATTTAGAAGCAGGTTTATCCCTGAAATTAACCCAGGGTTATGAAACCTTGCTAGCCCTGGTTTTGTGGGGTTAAACCCGCATTGCGGTGCCAAACGCATGCAGTGTTGAATGAAGCAGGGTTATAATGTTATGACCCAAATTAAACCCAGCTGAAGCAGCTCATCAAGGTGTTCAGGGTTCCCTGATAATTACAGTCAGGTTTATGAGCTGGGTTTCAGACACCTGACCAGGGTTATCTCTTAAACCCTGGTTAACAGTGTGAAACGGATAACACAGGATTCCATTAACCTGGGGTTTAGAATAACCCGGGGTTAACTATTTCCATTGTGAAAAGCTCTAATGTGTGCAGTTCTGCTTGGATACATCCATTAGCACTCTTTTATATAGTTAACTATGAGACATGCACTGTGTTGTGAGTAGTAAACAAGTGAATGAGTCAGTGGTTATAAATAAATACATGTATAAACTGAAAGTCAACACAAAAATAACTAAATATCTTGAGTGACCCAGGGTTGCTCTTTAAGCTCCACATTGTTAAACATTTGGCAACCAGTCTGGAGTGATCAACAGCGTTCGGTCTCACCCTACATGACTCAGAAATCAAATGTTTAAGATGATCTGTTTCCACTTGAACAATACTGTTAGACCTGGGCCCTGACAGTCAACATTAATAAAACTAAAATGATCACCTGATGTTTCGTTCATCACACTGATAAATGTTTTACAGTCAATTATATTATTTAAAAAAAATGACATCACTCATTGGGAAACTTTATAAAATGCTGTTTCATTTGACACTTAAGAGAGATTTCAGAACTGTACACAGTGACAGATAAAAACGAGCGTCACTAGCAACATTGGGCTCTATGGTAGAATAGGAAGTTGGGTCCTCTACGACAACCATGTTACTAGAAATAAAAATAATCTTTGGGAGCCCCAATGGCCTGAGCACTTAGATTTGCCCCCCCCCTCCTTTGTGACACCTACTCGGTGGACTCAAGCTCACTGTATAGAGAAGGGCAGATGGCTGCCATAGGAGGAGACGTTGTGTCCACACTGTGACCAAATCCAGCCTGCACTTTCTAACAGGATGATGCACACAGAGATTCAGAGACAATCTTCTACCCAAAACTAAAGTCCATAAACAAGACGGCCAATCAAGCAATGAGAAGTACACAGTTGATAGTACCCATTGAATACCATCGTATTTGTTTTTCCTATGGAAGTCAATGCTTACCATTAGTTGAGTGTTTACCGTCATTTATCAAAATATCTTTTCTTGAGTTCATCAGAAAAATAAATCATAGAGGTTTAAAACAACATGAGGATGAGAAAATGATGACAGAATTTAAAGTTTTAGGTGAACTATCCCATCAGCTTTTTGTTCTCTTTATATCTGTTTCTATAACTTACTGTTTCACTTTAGTTTTTGCACTATTAACTTTTATTTGCACGATTTTGTTGGCGCGTGCGTGCGTGAGAGAGAGAGAGAGAGAGAGAGAGAGAGAGAGAGAGAGAGAGAGAGAGAGAGAGAGGTGTGTGTGTGTGTGTGTTTGGGTTTGTTGGTGGTGATGTTGGCGAATGAACAGCATGGCAAACATCGCGGTCCAGCGGATCAAACGGGAGTTTAAAGAGGTGTTAAAAAGCGAAGAGGTGCGTAATCCACACACGTGCATGTTGTCTGTCATCTGACAGCTGTCAATCATTCTTTATGACGCACACATGCGCATTACATCATGTGCAACAATAAACAGACATATCAGCGGTAAATCTGAATCAGACCGCGCAGACTCGTGCATGTATTTCATCGTGACGACTTTCATGTGTGTTCACTCGTTTAGCGGTATATTATGGGTTGTTTGTTCATTCCAGGCCGAACCACAGTTTAAACTGAGTCCAAACCCGAACTCACATGAGACCTGCGGCCTTTAAGTGTGTTTACTGAATGAGTTCTGGTTTAATTCACGTGTTTATTGGGTGTCTGAGGTGGGTTTGTGTGGTGTTGTTTTAATAAAGACCTGTGTGTTTGATTAGCCGCGTGCTAACTAAAGGCCACTGCTCGATAAACACTCACACACATACACACATATATACAATGTTATAAAAACCAAGCACGCATTACATAAATCAGAAACATTATAAACATCAGATTATTTTCCCGCCAGTTTTATTAGTCTAGTATGAGGGGTTTGTGAACTTTCAGGTTTGTTGTTCTCTGTTAGCCGGGTAGCATCGACAGACAGAGACACGATTATTATTATATCCATGATTATTATAAATGCATGCTTTTCTAAATGATCATTTATGACACAACATTAATGTTTATTCTGTATAAATCGTGTGTGTGATGGTGTTTAATATTACACTTTAAATGCTATAGATATAAAAGTAACATCTGTACATTTCAATCTCATTTTAAACAAGAGTTTATCTTTAAAACAGTCTTTCTGAGATCTTTATTTTAAGATGTTAAAGTGTGCTGTCTAGTAAGAGTAAGTTAGTGAAGTTAGATGTAAGTTACTATGGTAACATCATCATACGGTACATGCATGATATAATTATAGACCACAGATCCTCTTTCTTTATAATAACATGAACTGATGAATCAAAGACTAACCTGCCATGTTGTTTTATTTACACAGACGAGTAAAAATCAGATTAAAGTGGATTTAGTGGATGAGAATTTCACAGAGCTGAAGGGTGAGATAGCAGGACCACCAGACACGCCGTATGAAGGTAGAAACACAATCCTATTTAATAGACAAATAAATAATCTCACATCTGCTCCTCATATACACCACCACACTGTGTTCATGTGGCAGATCACCCTAATGAAAGACCTACGCTCGTTGGCTGGTTTTAGGTTGTTAAGATTGTGTACCAGGCTGGTTTTAGAGGGGTTTTGGACACCAGCTTGACCAGGCTGGAAGCTTGGCTGGTTTTAGCCTGTTTAAGATGGACGTAACTGGTTTAAGGTGGTCCTCCCAGCCTGGCCAAGCTGGTGGGTCAGATAGTTTTAGCCTCTGGGTCAGATGGTCTCCCATCCTGACCAGTTTATACCAGCTTGACCAGCTAAAAAGTAGCCAAAACCCCTCAAGAACCAGCCTACTACATCAGCTAAAACCAGGCTTAGAGGCAGGATTTTCAGGCGGGTGTGAAAGGACAAACAGCAGATGTTTTTATGTTGTTTTTTTACACAAAATGTTTGTACACAAAATACAAGTTTGAAAAGTTGTTGTGTGATGTGTTAAACTCATCTAATACAAATACATTCAATCTTTATTCATGCATTTGACAGACCCTTTTAGCACTGTTAACACGATGCTCCACCACTGAGCTATACAGGAGACTCATAAACAACATATTGTGTTTATGTATTGCTCATTATGACTGCTGTGTGCGTACGGTATATTGGGATTCATTGTTACTCTTATAATTCAATTTACCAGCAAATGTGTGATTATAAACACCCAAAACATCCCATAGAGATGTAAAAGTAGATTCTGTGTATTGTTTTAATGATTTTGCTGTTTTGTAGGTGGCAGATATCAGCTAGAAATTAAAATTCCAGAAACATATCCATTCAATCCACCAAAGGTGAGTAAAGACCTGTAAATCAGATCCTGGTTGAACTGTTAGACGACCAACTATTAAATCACACCAACTTATTCTCATCCAACCAGAGGATGATCTGTCATATATCTACAATCTTACTCATGTTTTCTCATTTTCATTGTTGATATTTATTTTTTTCGTGTGTGTGTGTACATCTAAGGGCTTAAATGTTGTTAACAATATAATAAATAATATATATAAGTAAAATAGTATCTCCTGTGGTAATACTGAATGTGTATCATACACTGGGTGTGAAATTTCAATCTGACACCTGAATTGAAGTTTGTGTAGCGTCTGCGTTCATACTGTAAGTGAATGACAGCTTTGAACCTGATGCTGTTTCAGGTTCGGTTTATAACAAAGATCTGGCATCCCAACATCAGCTCAGTAACAGGGGCGATATGTCTGGATATCCTAAAGGACCAGTGGTAAGAGCTCACTGTGTCACTCAAAATCACAAACTCTTAACTTTCTGAACATCTGTCACTCAATGTCGTGTGTCTGTGTTTGTCAGGGCAGCGGCTATGACCCTCAGAACAGTTTTATTGTCACTTCAGGCTCTTCTGGCTGCGGCAGAACCCGACGATCCACAGGACGCAGTAGTTGCCAATCAGGTGTGTGTGTGTTTGTGTGTGTGTCATGATTTAGTACAAATCCATACATTAATACAGTCACATTTATATGTACAAACATCTAGATTTATATTTTCTATTGTCTATGGCAGCCCATAGAAACGTACATAGGAAATTTATGAAATTAGGTACACTGATAGAGGACAGTCCAAATAATTAACACAGCAAATTTGGAGCCTCCGTCTCAAAAAAGCATGGATAAGCTTTTCTGCATCTGATGCAGACAGCATATGGCATATTTTTGAGATATTTCTAAGATGGAAGAATGCTGTGCGGCAGACGTTGGAGATATGACTATCGAAAGATAGATTGCTGTCAAACATTACGCCTAAATTCTTAACCGTGGAAGATGGCACCACCGTGCAGCCATCTATGGGCAACTTGTAATCTGACATAATTAATTAATATCGATATCGATTGATTACATACGATCTAAACAAGGCTAACGCCTGACCACTGATGCCAACTTAGTTTTCTAGTCTACTGAGTAGGATTCTGTGATCTATTGTGTCAAAGGCTGCACTAAGGTCTAGTAATATAAGGATTGAGATTTCACCACGATCGGATGTTAATAGGAGGTCATTTGTAACTCTAAGCAGCGCTGTTTCTGTGCTATGGTGGGGCCTGAATCCTGATTGGAACATTTCATATGTATTATTATTCGCTATGAATGTGCGTAGCTGGCTTGCCACTACTTTTTCTAATCGTTCTGATCCTAAAAAGTCCTAAAAACGAAATTCCTCTAAATCCTTGGCTCATGACGATTCCCTTATGCTTAGCATGCAAAAATCTCAATTAGCATTATTCCGATCGACTCGAAACCACCATAGAAAACAATACAATCGCTTCTGAAAAAAAACCTCTATTGATGTCACATTAAAATTTCCATCGTAATGGCCAAAAATGGCAAAAAAAAAGAAAAGTTACAGTCATATTTGCTGTGTTTTTAGAGATTTTTTCACCAGATTTGATAAGCTGCGATGGGAAAATGCTTATTTTTGCTTGAACTACTGCAAACTTGCATCTAAAATCATAAATCATCATGGATTATTCCTTTCATGGCTTGGAGTATAATCATTGGTGAATGCCAATTCACTCCCTAGCAGTTGTTTTGCAAGTACTATATCTCCGCATCAGAACATCAGAGAAATGAGGGAAAGGCTCTTTTTGACTTCAGTATTGTTGCTTGCAGACATCTTTTATATATATAAAATTGTTATTTATGAATGGTTCTGCTTGATCTTTACACACAGATCAATAGCATACAACACAATAACCCCTTTCACACAGCGCATTGCTAATCCTTTTTGTGTAAACAATCTCAGGATCTTTTTCGGAATGGGGATCTACAGTAATAAAATGTACAGATCAGTACTAGAACGTGTCCTACGTGAACAAAAGGCAGGAATGATGTGTGAAGACGTGTGTCATCACATTAACAGTTATCAGGCAACTCTTTGACTGGGGTGTTAGTTGCAGATCAACGTTTGCTACAAATAAAAATGTTTGCAAACTGGAATGAAGCAGCGATCAGCTGAGATCATTCGTCTGCTTAATGGAACGATACGGCATGCGCTAGTTCATAATCAAATCAGAAAAAAATGCAAGCAGGGTTTCTCAAAAGAGAAGTCACAGAACATAAGCAAACTTAAGACGCTGTGGAAAATATTCCACCAAGTGAACATTTACAACTACATATCACATTCTCATGTCACGTGTCTTTACACACATGTGTGTGAATGCATACGTGGATTCCAGAAAGTCACTGGCAGTGTGAATAAACCAAAATCAAAGACTTTATCAGTGTATTTTCCAGAATCTCTATGTGATCATTTGGAGTTTGGTTGTCGAGTCTCTCGTGCTAACCTCATTAATGAAGTAATTAAAGCTGATTTCAGATCAGTGCTGTGCTCTATATAATTTGTTGTGTTTCTCGTCTGGCAGTATAAACAGAATCCAGACATGTTCAAGCAGACGGCTCGACTCTGGTCACATGTTTACGCAGGAGCTCCGGTCTCCAGTCCAGACTACACGCGCAAAATAGACGAACTCTGTGCTATGGGCTTTGATAAAGTGAGTAGACCAAAAAAACAACAGGGTGTCAATATTTGAAGAGTTCAGATGCAAAACCCTAAGTGCGTCTTTTAATGTTTTCTTGTTTATGAGCATTTTTTATTAGACTCTTATGTTTAGGTTTAATCATTTCACTTTGATGGCAATGGAAATGTTATTAGTCAGTCACTGAAACAAATGTCACTTCATTGTTATTTAACACATTGACTGTCATTTGAGTTGCCAAACTCTCTATTAGTGACACGAATGAAGCCTTAAAGGGACATTACACTTTTTTTTTTAAATATGCTCATTTTCCAGCTCTCCTTTTTACCATTTTGGAATCCATTTAGCTGATCTCTGTGTCTGGCACTATCACTTTTATCATAGCTTAGCATAATCCATTGAATCTGATTAGACCATTAGCATCATGCTAAAAAATAACAAAGAGTTTTGTTTCCTTTTGTAGATATTTTTCCTAGTTAAAACTTGACTCTTTTGTAGTTACATTGTGTACTAAGACCGGCAGAAAATTAAAAGTTGTGATTTTCTAGGCAGATATGGCTATGAACTATACTCTCATTCTGGCGTAATATTCAAGGGCTTTGCTGCCGTAACATGGCCGCAGTAGGCGTAGAGATATTACGCACTGCTCGAAAATAATCCCCTTGGTTACTTTCAATAGCAGGGGATTATTTTCAGGCATTGCATAATATCACTAATAATAATAATATCTTTCTCCTCACAGAACGCAGTAATAGCGGCATTGTCGTCAAAATCCTGGGACGTGGAGACGGCGACAGAACTGTTGCTAAGCAACTGAGTCCAACCTGAGGGGCCAAAGCACCTTATCTGACACCTCCATCCATACTTTCATTCACCTGCTCATCCTCAGTCTATACATCCTTCATCTCTCTCTCTCTCTCTCTCTCTCTCATCTCTTGTTCATCATTTTACCATTTCTTAAAAAAATATTTCCCCCACAAATGAAAATTCGGTTATCATCGACTCTCATCCGGTTCAAAACAGTGAAAGTCGATGTTTATTTATACTGACTGCTCTCTCTATCATTACTCTCAAATCTAATTGGTTATCACGTATGCTCGGACTTGCTGTGCTGTGATTGGTCACTTGATACACAGGAGTAATTTGAAACCTTGTGCGACTTTAAATGGTCTTTTTAAAGCTAAATTTATGGTAAATTAGTTATGGCGTATAAATCACTCTTCACTTTTATTGAAGTATAGAAAACAAAACCTGTTGTGCTCCACGGATGAAAGTCTGGTACAGCGTGAGGCCGAGTGAATGGTAAGAGGGCTTAAATTATTCGTTTCATTTATGTCGGAGACGACTTCTGCTCTCTCTTTCATTCTCATGATTTTCATTGGTTTACTGGTTTTGTTTTTGTGGACTTTCTCTCCACTTCTCTCTAATAATCTTCATCAGAACTGTCGAACAAATTCTAGCCCCGCCTCCAGCTCACGTAACCAATCAGCACTGTGGATTTTCTCCATCCTGCACAATCTTTTCTCCTCCCTATTATTCAGTAAACCTTTTAGATGAATGAAATGGTCATTTGACTCGTACGGAGTAGATATTAACACAATCAGTCCTGGAGAAACACACACACACACACACACCTGCTCAATATATCAAGAGTTCATCTGTAAATAAAAAGCTATTAAAGTCTGTATAAATGAAAGCAATGTGGCAATTATTTATTACTGCTTTGTGAAGTAGTGAAATAAACACTAGTTTCATGGCCGAGCACATGATGTTTGAATCATCTATACTTTAAAAACTCACTCAAGTGCTTTGAAAGTTATTTATTTATTTTTTTGAAGTGCCTTGAAATACGCAGCTTCGTTTGATGAGTTGCTGTAATCTGTTCTAGACCCCGTCGTCATTTCAACCCAATTGAAACCGTCAGCTCTCATTTAACTATTAAAACAGATCAAAAAGGTATCATTTTAATTCTTAAAGATAAAATATTACAAAAATGAAGGATATTTTGAATAAAAATAAAGAACAGACCTCAAGAAGCCTATTTAAAACGACAAGCCCACATTTACAAGTATCTGTGTAACTGCTCAAATTAGTTGTTTTGGATTTTTGAACAAATTTGTACTTGAAACTGGAAATAATCAGTAAGGAGATTTTACATGTAAATGGTGTTGTAATTTCACTTCATGACCGCTAGATGGCAGTAAAAACCTTTAACTTCTAAATAAAGATTCAAGATTTTTTTATTTGTTATATGCATATACAACCTATATGTAAGGCTTTATATAAGTCTAAAGCATTGCATTACTCTGATTAACCTCCATTCCAATCACTTCAATAATTATTACTTGGTTATTTTCTCAGACATTATTGAAAGGATTCAAAATCTAGCTGAAAATGACGTCAATTAACTTTCTTATTAAAGCTGCCATGAAATAAAAAAACTTTATTTCTTTTAGTATAAAATATGGTGGGCTTAATAATACATATAAACTGGTATGGTCCAAAACACTGACGAAAATTTCATACAAAAGATTTAAGCAATCAAAATTTATGGATGAAGTCTATGGGCCTACTCACTCGTTACATTAAGTTTGATGAATGCATAATTAGACAAAAATTGAGAAAATATTTTATTACTGTATTAAATAAATTGTCAGCTTCAATTGTAGAAATAAGGAAGCATGACAAAAAGTGGACACATTAAGTGAAATTATGTGAAATTCTTTCCATGTTTATTATGATATCCAACAAAACTTCACTGCGTTATATGAATTAATTTTTATTCCTCTTGATGGCTTAAGTTATTTATTTATTTATTTATTTAGGCCATTGTGCATAGATTATAAACAATATTTATAAAGGCCTTATAAATGTGCAAATAACATTTAAAAGAAAAGCAGTCCGATGCGTGACGTCACTGAGGGGCGGGGCCTTGTGCGCTTCTACAGCCAACCTGTTGACGAAAGTGAGGAGAGCCACGTTTATCGTAACTTCTCTACTGACAGGTAATTTACCTTTATATACTGTGTCTTGTTGACTGAACGCTTTATAAAAAGTTCCCATTAGTTTTCACAAGAGTAAATTAAAAAAAAATTGTATTATCCCTTTTTAGTGAAATTAAGGGACCTTTTTGGCAAGTTCTCAAAGCTGCCCGGTTTAATGAAGGTTTCTGCAGTAACAACATAAACAAGTGACTTTCGTGGTCAACACGTAACTTCCGGTAAACTCCGCTAAGAATAAATAACAAAGTACTTTAAACATAGTTAATTTATATAATAAGCTAAATAAACAACACGTAGATGTTATTTTCGGCGAGGTATTTGTTCAAGAGTTCAGTTTAGCAACTTGTCAGACCATTAAAAAAACTGAAACCGATAGTAAAGTTCGGACCAGACGCGTATCGCGTTACCGCATGTGCTTCCGATGAAACCGTCTATAGATATAACCCAATTGTGTTTGTGTGTGTGTGTGTGTGTACCTGGTAATTATCACGTTGTGGGGACCAATTGTCCCCACAAAGATAATAATACCAGTGTTTTTGTGACCTTGTGGGGACATTTTGATGTCCCCATGAGGAAACAAGCTTATAAATCAAACAAGATGATGTTTCTTGATAATCTAAGGTACAAGAAATGTTTTTGTGATGATTGGGGTTAGGGAATGGGGCAGGTAAGGGGAATAGAATATACAGTTTGTATGGTATAAAATGCATTATGTCTATGGAATGTCCCCACAAAACATGGAAACCAGAATGTGTGTGTGTGTGTGTGTGTGTGTGTGTGTGTGTGTGTGTGTGTGTGTGTGTGTGTGTGTGTGTGTGTGTGTGTGTGTGTGTGTGTGTGTGTGTGTGTGTGTGTGTGTGTGTGTGTGTGTGTGTGTGTGTGTGTGTGTGTATACACATATTAATATGAATATTTTTGCATTGTAAAAAAGACAGTCTTGCCTATGTAATTATTCTATTTGTAAACTTGAATGAAACAAATTGTACAAATTTGATTGTGCTCTACAAAGTTCACACGTAAAAAGACACTGTATATATAAAGCAAAACAATCATCAACTTTTAAATAAACTTAAATTCTCATCACATTCAATACAATAAATATCACATCATCAATAAATAAAACAAACACCCCTCACAAAAATATATCAAGCACAGAAACGTCTCAGATCAACAGAGATATTAGGTATATTAAATCACCTGGTTAGAAACAAATCAATGAGTACAAATACAAACATTTACAAAATCTATAAAAACTAATTCACTTGAGGTGGTTTGGTGGCTGACTGATCTGTTTATAGCCACTAGTTTAGTTTGGTTAGTTGTTGTTGTTTAACTTTAATAAAGGCCAAGAGACTGAAATAGGCTAAGTGATAAACATAAAGAAAGAGAGAGGAGGAGAGCAGGAAAGAGTCGTCCACCATCTGAGCGAACTCGACCGTTCACCCTGTTTCTTTTGTTGGTGGGCGTGTCCCGGGGGCGGCCTCTATCACGTGGGCGGGGTTGTTTGTTAACAGGTACACTGTTCAGAGGCGGCGAGAACGAGATGTAACCCGACCAATCATCACTGAATCTCTCGTCAACTTCATCACCGATTCCAGAAGCACTTGAACCCTCTGCGTCACCTACACACACACACATAGTTTATCTCTTAATGTGCGTTCACACCACACGTGAATAAAGAGTATAAATCACGCTATTTGTGCATTGTTGTACATTTAAACAATTTGAGTTAACTCGGTTCACACGTGAAATTTGTGGACAATGAGTTTGTCCTTCATTGTTGTTTTGTATTGTATGTAAGTCGTAATCACGTCACTAATAGAAAAAACGTCCTGGTTGGTAAACACGGCAAGAATATCCACCAAAATTCAGATTTTTCAACTCCCGTGATTTGCGCAAATCACGTGTTACGCACATCAAACGTCCAAAACGCTCAATTCGTGCAGCGACATAATCGCGATAGACATCTAGCCATGCAAATGTCACGATTTGCATAGCTAGATGTCTATCGCGTCTTTACGTTGACTCAACATGTAAATCACTCGCGCTTAACACTTTATTCGCGTCTGGTGTGAACGCGCCATTACAGAGCGAACTACATTCTTAAAATTAATCTAGTTAAATTCTGACCAATTCACACACACACAAAAACCCTTCACAGAGGTCTCAGAAATATAAAAGTATGTGCACAGACACTCACTATCTATGAAGTCAGCATCTCGTCCATTCTGCGCCTGTCTCAGTCTGTTTGTGGCCACTCGTAGCTCCATGATTAACTGTCGTGTTTTAACGTTCGGTCGAGCGACATCTACTTCCACCTCAGGATTGTTAATCTGATTGACCAAACCATCTCCCATAACCGATTGGTGATACCTACAACACACAGAGCTCTATACATTACCAGGCACACAAATGAAGGTACACGTAAGTTTCAGTTGACGCACACACACCTGCCGCGAGTCTGTCCGTTCCAGCAGCGATCCTCGTTGGTCACATCGGCGGCCATCTTTTCATCGTTACATATGGTGTGAGGCAGCGCTACCCAGAATCCCCTTATGCGCCGAAGACGCTCTTGTAACTCCTCCACCTGATCACAAGCATGGATCGGTTATAATCTATCACTTATCAATACACAGAATTATTACGAACTGATGGAAAAATGAATGGTGAGAAGTCATCCCTGCATCACTGCTTAGTTGTCTTCTATGACTGATTTTAATGTTTTGTGGTAGTTTTGCATTGACAAATGAATTTAAATGTATTGTTTATGTCTGTCTGACTCTTACCAGTCTGTCCAGATTGGTCCCTGCAGCAGTGGTTGGTTTTTCTTCTGGTTTGTAGGTTCTGAAAGGTCGCTCGCGCTCTCTCTCTCTCGAGCGTTTGTTTCTGCCAGGGGTCGGACGTGGATTCCCACAGCCCTGAAAAACCTGCAGCCAACAAAAACAAACAAACAAAGCAGCATCAAATCAGTTTAAATGCATGCTGGCCCATTTCATGGGAAAATACAAACTGGTATCTTTTTAACCATCATCACCATAAACTGTAATCTTACTGTATCAGTTCAATATTACTCTCAGAGAGTATTAAATAGACCGCATACATCAAACTATAAAGAGGACATTTCACAAGACTTTTTAAAGATGTTAAATAAATCTTTGGTGTTCCCAGAGTACATATGTGAAGTTTTTTATCTTTCATATAGATCATTTATTTTAAGAATTGTGCCGTTTTTGGGTGTGTCCTTAAAATGCAAATGAGCGGATGAAATGAAAACACTGATCACCATATGGTGGTTTGTTGAAATTCAAATTCTCTCTCTGTGTCTGTCTCTCTCTCTCTGCACTAAATGTCAGTGGCATGGTTGGATAGTGCAGATTAAGCGGCGGTATTATTATAATAAGATCCCCTTCTGACATCACAAGGGGAGACAAATTTCAATAAGCTATTTTTCACATGCTTGCAGAGAATGGTTTACAAAAAACTTAGTTACTGAGTTGATCTTTCTAGGTTAATAGAAGCACTGGGGACCCAATTATAGCACTTAAACATGGAAACCTTCAGTCCAATTGATATGATATGTCCCCTTTTAAAACATTATTTATACAGTGATTTATACAATAGAGATTGTGTTGAAGCAGCTACACCGAAATAAACAAGAAAGTTGCAAGGAAAGTTGATTTGTGTGCGTGTGTATGATCTGGATACCTTGGCAGAAGTAGTAACGCTGTTCTCTTGCATGTGCATTATTGCTTCAGACACCTTGACTGCGACTGAATCTGTAGCCAACTCGAAATTAAACGGCCCACCAACTTTCTCCAGCACCACCATAAGGGCGTCTGTCATCAACAAAACACATCAGTTTCATTCAAAACAACTAAACACTGTACATTCATAGGCTGCGTCCAAAACCAAAGGCAGCTGACTAGTTTCATCGCTGCTTCATAAGGCAATGAATTTGATGGCATTAAGGCAGCTCTGGGAAACACATTCAGACAGCCT
The DNA here is from genome assembly GCF_030506205.2 of Paramisgurnus dabryanus. Taxonomy (NCBI): domain Eukaryota; kingdom Metazoa; phylum Chordata; class Actinopteri; order Cypriniformes; family Cobitidae; genus Paramisgurnus; species Paramisgurnus dabryanus. The sequence goes on along the minus strand of NC_133352.1, from coordinate 35,970,191 downwards.
GTGAGTGTTGTGATAACTAATCCCATATATGAAAACTACAATACTGTTCTTATGCTTTATTCTAGCGATAAATAATATAATTTATCGCTAGAAATGCAATCAAAAGTTGTTAAAGTAAAAATATAACGTTTTTACACAAAATGTATGATCCTGCCGCTTGCTTTGCCGCCATTTAAATTTTTTCTAAATCAACCAAGCTCGACCAATTACATTCTTCACACGCACGCATATAATTGTGGAAAAGATGACAAAGGTATCTCAGGATGCAGGAAGTAAAGCAAACGTTGGATTCGGCCATGCCTTGATGCCTTGCCATTGCATTTAAGAGATTTCAGATGCAGCCATAGTTTAATTCATGTTTCTGCTCACCAATGAAATTGTTCCATTCCGAGTCTAAGTCAGCCTGATTGGCCAGACAACCCTTCATGACATTGAGACACAGCGAATGACAGGGCTTGAGGGCGGGAACTCCACGGCACAGCGGACAATACCACTGACGCATTAAAGCCCGGACACACTCCACTCCTACGTTCAGCTAGACAGGGACAGACGGATGTTTCAGGTCAATCTTACAAACTCATGCAGTTCAATATAAACTGTAGGGCTGTCAAAAGATTAATCGCGATTAATCGCATACAAAATAAAAGTTTGTGTTTGCATTATATATTTGTATGTGGATTGTGTGTAACTATTTTGTATAAACACACACATACATGAATTTAAGAAACATTTATATATATATATATATATATATATGAAGAGTTTGGTTCCAAAACGCAATAACTCCATTTTGACAAATTTCGGTAAAAACGTGTTTTCTATACCAAGAAAGTGACAAGATGAAAAGCACTATTTTCTGTTACAAACTTTCACATAGCATCTTTAGGTTATAAAAACATAAAAATTCAAATCCATACCTTGATTTTCAAAGATTTATTATAAAAACGAATAATTTTTTCAACAAGTTTTTTTTTTCAAAATTCTATAAATCTATTCAATCAATGTATAAATGTGCATTCATTTTTGCCATTTTATATTCATTTAGTTGAACAGCTTATACACTCATTAAAAAAAATAAAAAATAAAAATAACGGCATTAATCAAAACACTTACTTTGTCATATTAGGAACACTGTTATTGCTGCGCGGTTATACTTGACGTCATCGCTTAACATTTTTCACAGCGATCAGCTGTGATTCTCGTTGACTTTGAGTAAAATTATGGAAAGTTTTTCATAAGATCCCCTGAGGTCAATGTGTTAGCACGAGAGAAGCTAGATGCTGTCGGGAGGACAATCTAGAATTACTAGATGTTGATGGCTTACGTTTCTTTCCCGTCACAGAAAACCATCACAGGTTTATCAATGCTATTAAAGTATTATTTTGTTTTTGTTTGTTTGTTGATCACGAAGTACAAAGTAGATGAAGAAAACTAGGACTCTGTGTACTCAACGCGCCGCCATTGTTTGTTTACCTTGCGTGGAATGGTGCGCTGTAATTTGTGGAGTGGATTTATTGCATTCTGTAGAAAAGGATGAGTGGCGTTTATTGCGTTTTGGGAAAAACACGGCGGATATTGGATTTTGCATAAAAATTAAGAATTTACTTTTAAATACTGACCTGATATAATACAGATTTTGGCAGTAACTCATTTTTTTAAAAATGGTGTTTATTGCGTTTTGGAACCAAACTCTTCATATATATATATATATATATATATATATATATATATATATATATATATATATATATATATATATATATATATATATATATATATATATATATATATAAAACTTTACAATACAAATACAAATACAAATATATTATCCAAACACAAACTTTTATTTTGTATGCGATTAATCGCGATTAATCTTTTGACAGCTCTAATAAATTGTACAACTTTTTCCCAAAAAATATTCTTCAGGTTTGGCCGTAGTACAGAGCCCCTAAGGGGACATTGAGCAAAGATTTAATAAAGTTTGAAACTAAACTTTAAAAAAAATTCTGCACATGAAGGTTTCGCATGAGCACATGAAACTAAACTTTTGATTTTTTTTACTCCAATGTCACCTTAGGGGCTAGGTACTACGGAGAGCCTGTCAAGATGCATTATTACAACATTTAACTGTTATACAAACATGCCTAAAAAGTAAAATTCACTCACCCTTGTTGCTTTGCTCACTATATCTCTGCCTGCACCTAAACCCTGAATTAACGCCCGCACCGCAATTAATGCTCTAGACACCTGCAAAACACACAGATCACATAACATAACCTGAGATCAGTCATCTATTAGTATCTCACAACACTTCATGTTTTTAAAGAGATTACTTTATTCGAACATGTTACAATGACCATATCCTCAGGTGTGTGATTGTCAGAGCCACAGGTAGAGTTTGTCTACAAAACATGTGATGATAAACAGAAGTTGTTCATTGTTCTTGTGTGATGGTTTGTTATGTACCTGTATACGTAGTTTATGAGGTATATCTCCAAAAGCCTGCAGCTGATCGGTATGCTTGCTGACACATTCTAGGTAGTCCTCAGTGAACTGATAATGAGGGTTAACCAGAGTAAACATGCGCTCTACTAGTCCTGCCCAGAAATCAGCCAGAACCTCAGCCAGATTCACACGGCCACCTACACACAAACACATGAACACATAACATCAACAGAAACCTAACACACACAACGTGCATTGTGTCAATTTCCATATAACAAACATAATAACCTGTGTAGTAGCTGCGCAGATCTGCAAACAGCTGGCGAAACATCTGCGCATTCTGCGTGTACAGATGCCTGTAAGTCTGTGTGAACATCTGATCCATTGATTTTTCTGCCACATCCATCAGCTCCCTAAAAAACTCTGACATCACAGGGCCACGCAAAAAAAGACATTTTATTCATGTAAACCAATCATTTATATGTGACATGGCGTCTTTACGAGTCCTCACCATCAAATTTCTTGTGTCTCTGGTTAAAGGTTGTCAGCAGGAAGTGGGTGTTGTCCTGCACCGCCGACAGGAAGTTAGCCTCGCTCTGATTTGCTAGCGTGTCCTCCATCAAGCTGGAGCAGCAGGTGTAGTCCTGTGAGCAGACACGCAGATGTTCTCCTGCCAATAACATCCATACAGAGATTAAAACCAGCTGACGCTGTTTTAGGTTTGCCAGTTAAATATATAAGATCAACTTTAAAAATGACTTCAAGTGGACTAAAATCTGAAGTTTTCAACTAAATTTTTCACAGTTAAAGGGATAGTTTAAACAAAAATGAAAATTCTTTCTCATCCTCATGTTGTGCTAAATCTGTATGAATGTCTTTTTTGATCATTGATTGTAAGCACACAGATAAGTGTAACCATTGACTTCCATAGTAGGAAAAACAAATACGATGGAATTCAATGGGTATAATTAATCAAAATATTAGAAAAAATAAATTCATACAGGTTTAGAACAACATGAGGATGAGAAAATGATGACAGAAGTTTAATTTTGGGGTGAATGATCCCTTTTAGGTGAATGTTTTTTTTCAATCACTTCAATTAGTAACACCTAAAATATTTAAACATTTTCAACTTCAACATTTCACTTAAAGTGAGAAAATTTAGGTTGAAAAAAAAACTTACAGTTGAAGCAATTTTAAAGTTTACTTTTACAGTATAAAAGATGATTATTATACATTATATATTTAAGGTCATGATTATGAAAAGGTAGGAATTGAATTGACTTTATAATCTGATCAATACTGTTTAAAAACAGATTTCAAGAAGCTGGTTATAAAAAAATAGCACGATTACATTTCTGAATGTTTCACATCTGATGTGATACTAAAGATGATCAACACTTTCAGAAAAGGAACATGAAAGTACAGAACTTGTCACCGGGGTGGTACCTTTTTAAAAAGTACACTTTTGTACCTTAAAGGTGAAAATCTGTAGCTAAATGGTACATATTATGACCTTTCTAAAAGGCACCGTCCCAAATTTTGTTCCTTTCTTTTTGAGATTGTATAACTGGATTTTGATTTATTTTGTCAGCACATTACACTGTAAAAAGTGAAAAGTTGGACCAACCTAAACTAAATATTTCAATTGGTAACACCTAAAAAAAATATTTCAACTTAAAATTTCACTTTAGTTTTACTATCAGTTGAATAAACTTAAATTTTGTAGGTGTTACCAATTGAAGTAATTGAAGTTAAACTTTTTACTTTTTACAGTGTAGTCCCTAGTCCCATTTGGGTTGTTTCATAGATTTGATGAGTTTACTGTTGTTGTAAATGTGTAACTGTTATATAATTAGGTGACCCTTAATGTTTGAAATATAGTCACCGGTTGTGTAGACAAAATAAACTGATTAAAGTTGACTTGGAATGGATGGGGAAGGAAGGGCATATGAATGACCAGACAAAAGTTGATGTTAGGGCCCTTCCCTTACTCAAATTATTCATGGTTGTACGACGGTTAAAAAATATGGTTACTATTTAAACCATGGTTATCACTACTAACCATAGTTTTGCAAAAAGCGTGGTTGTACAATGGTTCCTGTAGTAAAACATGCGTTTAGTACAAAAAAAATGGTTAATTTTGTAAAGGTTACAAAATTTGAAGGAAAAAATGTCATTTTAAGGAAGACGTTGTATAAAGGGTTAAATGGGTTTCAGCATTCATTTCAGAGGTAATATTATCATTATCATTCAAATTGGTAATATTAGCCTATATGCTTGGAAAAAATGTTCAATTAGGCTGAAAGAACTGGAAATAAGGAAAGACATTTTATTGTTTTTAGTTTGTCATTCTAGAAATTTGGGAGCAAAAATTGGAACATTTCCTGAAATTATTTAAAATTCTCCTCAACTTGATTGTAATAAAACTGTTACGTTTATTTAGATGAACATCACAAACAGTTTGTCATTATTCATAAAGATTTGTGTGTGTCTTACCGCTGATGTGTGTGTGTGGGGCTGTGTTCAGTTTGTGTTTCTCTCCGTACACCCGGCGTGACTCTTCACAGCTCCGCGTGCCGCCCGCTGACTCCCATAACGCGAGCACACTCATGATATACATCACTATATTCATCATCATCATCATTACAAAAATAAAACACTAAACCTGACAGATCTTCTTCTTGTTAATAACAGGTCACTCAATGATCTTTCATTACAGACTCGATCTCAGCATCGCTGTCTTTGTCCCGGGATGAGTGTTCACACCCTCGGGCGCGCGCGCGCACACACGCACACGCGTCTGTTACCTCTGATGAACAATAGACAGACAGACATCACCTCCCTTCTTTTTCTTAGCAGAACCGAACGAGCTTTTCATTTCATTCAGTCAATGAGAAACAGACACTGACGAACACTAACAATTTTAAGAAAAATGCAGCACTTATCCGGAAGTAATTCCTATTAATTCGTTTATTTATGAAGTGCAAGTACTGAAACAAAGTGTTACGGTTGTATTAAACCACAATTCTGTGAAAAACACGTTTTTATAGTGAAACATGTCGCCTTGAATAAACGTGAATATTTTACATCGTCTTAGTAATGAAAGTGTGAGAGAGACAGGCAGCTGTTCCTCAGTCAGTATTGATCTCAGCCAGCTGCTCCGTTAAAGAGCCGGGTACGGTACGTTACTGTCAAACTGATGCTTCATCTAACAGTGCAGTACTACACAAATCACTGCATTTATTATTAATCGTATTTCATCTAGCACTGAACTTCATCCAGTCAACTGGAACATTTCCCACCTCCACCACCTGCAAAGTCGGGTGACTCGAGTCGGGACAGATGTTTTTGAATTGCCAATTAACAAAACAATCATATTTTACTCATCAAAATCTGTTATAACATTTGTTGAAATAATATATTATAATTATGAACAATAATCCCTACTGAAAAAAATCCAGCATAAACTGGTAGCTGGTTTAGGCTGGTCCTCTCAGCCTGGCAGTTTTATGTCAAAATCAGACTTGCGCCCTTGTAGCTACTCAAAATCTCTTTTATGCCCATTATTTATTCATGTCAAAAACACACATTTAACGTTAAAGTTATGCTCCGTTGTGTCGGCTGAAAGCTTTTACGAAACACAACACGCAAGCACGTAAGTGAGGTCATGACGCACGCACGTCAACAGGTAGCGTGGCCGAGCGGTCTAAGGCGCTGGATTAAGGCTCCAGTCTCTTCGGGGGCGTGGGTTCGAATCCCACCGCTGCCAAACGTTTTGCACAGTTACTCCACACAACCATATTTACTACTTAATAATACATCCATACGACATCTGTAAGTATGTAAATGAGGCCTCGAATTGTTGATCTAAATAATATATCCTTACAAATAGCAAGCGTCAATAATTTAAAAAACCCAGGATGTGAAACTCAGGGCTGTGTCTCAATCCGTTCCCTAGCTCCCTGTTAAAAAGGCTGTTACTTAAGTGAACATCTATCCAAACATTATTTCACTCCGATGAATTGAATCAGTATATCGAATCAGCTCCAGCTCTAATCAAGCAAGCACCTGAACAACTAATCAAAATCTTAAGAGTCACCTGAAATCTACAAGTAGGCAAGGATTTATTAGGGTTGGAGCTAAAATCTGCAGAACGTCGGCACTCCAGGAACGACTTTGCCTAAATATATCCTAGGTTCCTATCAGTGGCGGCGTTTCACGAAAACCTAGGGTATGGCAAAAAATCTTCGTACAAGAAGGCCATTCTCAAATAACGAATTTATGAAACCACATAATATGTGTACTACATACTCCACCAACCTGTACAAAATCATACTACGATTGCTCTAATGTAACTTTACTCTAATGTAACTTTACACTTACTGAAACAATACGGAAGCAATACAAATGAAAAACAAAAATAGAAATCATGGTTGTTTAAAATGCTTTTCAAATGTTGTAATTCTTAACTAAGTGCAACTCAGCAACAGATACACTAAAACAAGATAATATCAAAACATACTGTAATATCCCTTCACAAATCTTGTCATGACAACCAGGGGCGGCGTTTGCGTATGGCAGGGTATGGCAGTTGCCATACCCTAGCATTCAGACAAAACACCAGAAATCAACAGGCAATAATGATGCTCATTAAAGATTATTTAAAAAATTTTCAGTAGAACATTTCTGAACATTGGTACATCACTAAAATGGACAATTTACACGTTTGCTCGACTTCATGCTATAATACAGGAACCGACATGCGGATGACATTAACATGCCGCGAGAGCGGTTTGAAAGCAAACTCTTCCGATGATTCCTCGCCTCACCCTCGCGGTACTTTGATGTCATCAGCCTCTCGTTCTTGCAGCGAAGCTTGAAGTCTCCGCAGGACGTCTCATGATAACCACTGCTGTTATAATCTTTATTTTCGCAAGTAAAATCTTTTTGTTTTAACAATCAAACAGACTCACGGGTCATCCCCACACTCGCGCTATGCCTATTGCATACATTATTTCAGAAGTAATATGATTTGTTCTCTATGAATAAATAAACATGTTCTGTTCCACTGGGAAAGTGTAGCGCAGTCGAAGTGAATTGTATTAATTATTTGCGCGCATTTTTGAATATGGTCACTTGTGGAATAAAAACTGCACGACGACAAAGGTAAGACTTGTTTTTACATTTAGCCCTGTTTTACTGAGAGTTTTATTTAGTGTTTTAGTCGGTTAACTACGTGTGCTCTGTCACATCATTTAAAAGTCTTATTGTGTGTTTATTAAGTGTTTATTGGTGGTTGTCATGACAAGATTTGTGAAGGGATATTACAGTATGTTTTGATATTATCTTGTTTTAGTGTATCTGTTGCTGAGTTGCACTTAGTTAAGAATTACAACATTTGAAAAGCATTTTAAACAACCATGATTTCTATTTTTGTTTTTCATTTGTATTGCTTCCGTATTGTTTCAGTAAGTGTAAAGTTACATTAGAGTAAAGTTACATTAGAGCAATCGTAGTATGATTTTGTACAGGTTGGTGGAGTATGTAGTACACATATTATGTGGTTTCATAAATTCGTTATTTGAGAATGGCCTTCTTGTACGAAGATTTTTTGCCATACCCTAGGTTTTCGTGAAACGCCGCCACTGATGACAACCACCAATAAACACTTAATAAACACACAATAAGACTTTTAAATGATGTGACAGAGCACACGTAGTTAACCGACTAAAACACTAAATAAAACTCTCAGTAAAACAGGGCTAAATGTAAAAACAAGTCTTACCTTTGTCGTCGTGCAGTTTTTATTCCACAAGTGACCATATTCAAAAATGCGCGCAAATAATTAATACAATTCACTTCGACTGCGCTACACTTTCCCAGTGGAACAGAACATGTTTATTTATTCATAGAGAACAAATCATATTACTTCTGAAATAATGTATGCAATAGGCATAGCGCGAGTGTGGGGATGACCCGTGAGTCTGTTTGATTGTTAAAACAAAAAGATTTTACTTGCGAAAATAAAGATTATAACAGCAGTGGTTATCATGAGACGTCCTGCGGAGACTTCAAGCTTCGCTGCAAGAACGAGAGGCTGATGACATCAAAGTACCGCGAGGGTGAGGCGAGGAATCATCGGAAGAGTTTGCTTTCAAACCGCTCTCGCGGCATGTTAATGTCATCCGCATGTCGGTTCCTGTATTATAGCATGAAGTCGAGCAAACGTGTAAATTGTCCATTTTAGTGATGTACCAATGTTCAGAAATGTTCTACTGAAAATTTTTTAAATAATCTTTAATGAGCATCATTATTGCCTGTTGATTTCTGGTGTTTTGTCTGAATGCTAGGGTATGGCAACTGCCATACCCTGCCATACGCAAACGCCGCCCCTGGTTCCTATTTTCGAGCTGGTAAGTTACATTTACGACGTCAGGTGCGTTCGGTTCAGTACCTTTCGTCGTTGTAAGATGGCGGTATAACGTCTTTAATGAATTACACGAAAGAACAGCAAGGTTTGTTAACTGTATGTACAGAAAAAGAACAAAGAATATCTTTCAGAGCCACTGTAAACTGTAACGGCGTTATATGAAGAGCTTTTTAACACTCAACTACAAGCATTCCGCCATGTTTCTCAAGGACACGCCTCCAACTCAACTGGTGCTGCGTTCCAGGCAACCTGTAACCCGTAACTCACGACCTCAAAACCACGACTCACGACTCTGAACTGGTAGTACAGTACATCGATCTAGTACGAGTTCACGGGTGGGAAGTCACGGGTTTGACTGCCGTTCCAGTGCACTTTCACCGGTAGAATGTTGTAAAAATACGAGTTACAGGCTGCCTGGAACGCATAGGGTCGTGAGTCGTGGTTTTGAAGTCGTAACTCACGGGTTTAAAAACCTGCCTGGAACGCAGCATGGATCTCGAGTTTTCCCAGCGGTATTTGTGATGGTGCTGATAAGCGTTAATTTCTTAAATAGCCTACAACATATCCGACATGACTTCGACACACTCTTATATTTCGGTTTCCGTGTCTGTTTTCATGTTTAGCTGTTAGTATTCGTTCCTAGCCGTTTCTCAATCCGAAGGCTGCAGCCTCCGGAGGTCGCATTTGCAGGCTGTATACGTCATCCGGACGTCGTTAGTGATTTCTGCGCATGTGCCGCGGCGTGCTAATGTAGTCAGGATGGCCGAGCGGTCTAAGGCGCTACGTTCAGGTCGTAGTCTCCTCTGGAGGCGTGGGTTCGAATCCCACTTCTGACAACACTTTTTCATTCTACACATTTTTATAGGAGCAACTGTACAAGACATATAGAAGTCCAGCAGAGGGCGGTAAATTCAGCGGAAAAGTTTTAAGCTGCCCCACCCACAGTACCTCTTTACTTTTTGCATATTGTACAGTTTCTATTAGTCTGTCTTTATATGCTAAGCCTGTTCAATTCCTGGACACACCCATCATTCATATATACACATACAATGTTCAGTCCCCCCAGTTTTCATCATCTCACAAAGATGTTATGAGAGATACACTGAGTTCAGTTTACAAAACCAACATTACCCAGACTATAATGTTACTCTTTTTGGTTAACATTGCCTTTATGTGTTGGTTCTGTCTAAAATATTTAGGACACTTTTAAATGAGTTTGCATAAACTGGTAAATAACATACCAAGTAAATCATTTACATAATGTGCTAAGTGAAAATTCTGTAAATTCAGTAATCTGTAGATTGCTTTCATACAGTATATAACTTTATATTCTATTATCAGGGGCGGAGTGGGGCCAAAAAATCTACGGGGAAATTTCGTAGACCACCAGCCCTCCGTGGTCACAAAAAAGAAAATGGTTCCCTATAAATAAGCAAATGCTGAAATCTAAAATTACAATAAAATGACTACACAACAACATGAAATACCAAGTGTAATAATTATTATTTAAAAGATCTTCAAGTCAACAACAGTTCCCTAGTAACAAGTTAAGCTAAATCTTAATTTGGTTGCAAAGCAGTTGCTTATAAATTATGAAGCCTATTTGGAGAGAGAGATGTTTAATGTGACAAAATGTCAGTCATCGTGTGATAACGAAAATATACCGAGGCCTAGACTACATGTTCTGAGCAGGTGTTGTCCGTGAACAGGCTGTAAAACTCTTACAGACACTCATGAAAACTGATGCTGATTATCTGGGGAAAATTCTCTAACAGCAGTCAAGTTGTCATTGTTTGTGTCAAACAAGTTGTGCATTTGTTGTAACATTAAAACATGAGATCAGACTTACTCTAAGCTGCTCAAAGTGATGCGCGGAGCTCCATTCCTCTCTGGTTGTGCGAGGCTATGCTTTTTTATTGGTTGTTGCGTTAAATCTTACCCAGATACAACAGTGCTATTTTCTGATTGGCTGTTGTGTAGCCTCTTTCTGTTTTTTTGATTGGCTGATAAGTGGCGCGCAGAGAGCAGTGCGGCCAGATACATTTTGGGCGCTGCAGCATATTATGATAAATAGTTTTTCTGCGTGAGATGTGTGACGGGAAGACAACTGAAAGCCCGGCTATTATCAGACCGGCCCTCGCAGCCTCAAAACACTACCGGCCCACCGGCTAAAGTCCCGATTTGCCCTCCGCTGTCCAGTGTATATTGATAATTCAGCATTTATGTGTCTTGTTTAGTTCCTCTGTGCGTAGTGTGCTGCTTGCAGAAAAGGTCTATGAGCAGAATTCATGAAATGTGACAAGTAAACTTTTAAGTTAAGCCCAAAGTTTGGAGTTTTGGTTTAAATAATTGACCACAGACTTTTAATACACATTTACAACTGTCCACAACAATTTGCATTTAAAGGCATAATTCACCAAAGAATGTAAATCCTTTTTTTTTTTTTTCAGATGAAGAAGATATTTAGTTAAATGGTGGTAAGCATACAGTTGAAGTTACCCGTTGACTAGTAATTTGTTTTCCCATGGTAGTCAATAAGTACTGTCAACTCTGTGCTTACCATCATTTATCAAAATATCTTCTTTTGAAACCCACACAGTTTAAAACAACATGAGGGTGAGTCAATGATAAAAGAAATGTTGTTTTAGGTGAACTATCCCTTTAAATATTTAATGAGTGCTGAAACATTATCTAGGTATTGAATATTGTTTGTGTAATGTAAACTCAGCACTGAAGCTGGTTTCTATTGCATCTTTGTGATGTGATTAACAGTATAATAGAAAAGAAAATAAGCTATCGACTCTTGTTTTGAATAGTCGGGTGTGTCCTGTAAATGTTGCCTTTATATCATCATGACAAGGCATTTTCTTCTTTACCAAACAAGATGAAAATTCATAAAAATAAATAGAGTTGTGGGTCTCAACCCACTGTTGAGATATACATACATCCTTCTGTTAAGTTACAGCACTATACGTCTCATTGATTTTGTATTTCTCCCTCAGGTTTTTCAGTTTCTTGCGTCCATCCATTAATCTATGAATCCTCTGATGCATTAAATAATAAAAAACACAATATTTATTGACTTTAAAACTAGAATGTTATGATATATTTTGAGAGAACTGCAGAACATGTCATGTAAATAAAGTTAGCGGTTGATAATTCAAAGCTACTTTGAGCTTCATGACCTTTATATGCCATTACTAATTAATGTTATCATAAAATGATAAAACAAATATAATATAAAGTTCAAAGATAATCAATAAAGTTGCCATGAATGGTTCCAACCTTAAATGTTTAAGAATAACTTCATGCATTAAATGTATGTTTAACCCTAAAAGGTTTATTTGCAATGCCAAATGAGAACTAGTTTTGAGTTTGTGCAACAGTTTCTGTGGATATTATTGGTTCACATACAGAGAATATTTTATAATGTTTATTCATTAAGAGAGTAGTTTTATTTGATCTGTATTCATCTCTATTATTTGTTTTATGTTGCAGTTCAATACAAAATATTTGTGTGTCAGCAGCTTGCAGTGATTTGTGCTTTGTAAAATGATATCAGTAAGAATCTGAAAGCATGCGGCTCGATTTCATGATAACTCAGCAGAGCAGTACTGCAATATTTAAATCTTAGTTTCACATTGATAGATGACTTGTAATATTGTCACTGTGTTTATATTTGCTGTAGCTTTTATTATGTTCAGGATGTTGTGGTAACACGGTACTGTACTGTATTTCTATTTACTATTATATATATATATTTACCTGCACTGTGAAAGCCAAACAGGAAGAACCAGTTCTTACGTAACAAAAGCAAACATAGTCCTGACTCAGGTGTGGAGCAATTCATATCATATATGACACATGCTTCTTATGATTTTCAAATGTTTTACACAGACCGTTGAACTATACAGTACCAAGTCACAATGACCAAGCAAAATGGTTAAAAATGATAAAAAGCAGGGCACAGTTTGCACAGCATTTGCAAGTTCTCTTTGATCCAGACTAGGAACCACAAGAAACAAGAGTAAGAACTTGATGCATGTATTTCACAAGCTTTTGCACACATCTTAATCTTTGCTAAACTTGTTTGGCTGTGTTTGATTATCAAGCTGATGTTTCATACTGTATGTTCTGCTTTAGTGACTTCACTCAAGTTGTGGTATTTTCCTACAAAAGGTATGAATGATTTACATTCACAGTAGTTATTATTACTCAAACAGGTATCTTTCAAGAATATGCAGTGTAACGTGACGTTGCATTGATATTTCTTATTCTAATTGGTAAAATTTGGAAAACTTAAATTCTCCTAGGTTGTGGAGTCTAAACACTGATTTCTTGATCATGTTTGATGTACTTCTCTGGATGTCTTTTATTTTGAATTTCTATGATATCGTGAGATGTGTGATGCATGAGTCTCTGGTGTTGTGTTACAACAGGTCGTGCAGAATCCGTCCGACTGATGCTGAAAGACCAAAATAGGGAGTGGGAGGATATTGCTATAACCGGTCAGACGTGGCCAACTGTAAAGCAAAGCTGTGTATGTTAACCAACAACCTAGAGATAAGAATATTTAACAAATGATTCGTTTTAAGAGGTTGACATTTGAATATTGCATGCAGGTGTATATTTGACATTTCTAACCAATTTTTACAATTTGATATATAAGATCTATTTGACTCAAATGCTGTAAGATTAACTGCTAGTTTGTTTACACTAGGGTTATCTTAGCTATAATCTTCAAAAGAGGGAGAGTCAAAAAGCTTTAATGTCATTTTAACCAGGTATAAGCAGTGCAGTACATTAGTGAAATGTGATAAAGTTTCTTCAAGACCAAGGTATAGAATAACTGAATACTGAAACGTAGACAGGCAGAGTTCATTTTTAGCACGTGTGCAGTCTAGTGCATACAGTGCCAGACAATAGACAGTGCAACAACAATACAATACGATACAGTTAATAAATAAATAATAAAGCAGTACCGAGCAGTACAATTTGAGAAGAGAATCTCTTGTGTTCAGCATTGTTCCTCAGGTGAGATGAATAACAGGCTCCTTGGAGATGAGAAATTAAAGGAGCAGTGTCTCAATTCTGTGGTACTTCTGTTGCAAAGATTTAAAGGATTAGTCAATTTTCTTAAAAAAAAATCCAGATAATTTACTCACCACCATGTCATCCAAAATGTTGATGTCTTTTTTTGTTCAGTCGAGAAGAAATTATGTTTTTTGAGGAAAACATTCCAGGATGTTTCTCACTTTAATGGACTTGAATGGACCCCAACACTTATTAGTTTTAATGCAGTTTGAAATTGCAGTTTCAAAGGACTCTAAATGATCTCAAACGAGGCATAAGGGTCTTATCTAGCGAAACAATTGTCATTTTTGGCAAGAAAAATATGCACTTTTAAACCACAACTTCTCGTCTATCTCCGGTCCTGTGAAGCGCCAGCGCGACCTCACATAATTGCATAATGATGTAGAAAGGTCACGTGTTTTATATATATGAAACGCACATTTGTGGATCATTTTAAACAATAAGCTGACACAAAGACATTAATTAGTGTCATATCACATACAACAATGTCGGAACGCTCCTCTTTATCCACACTTGTAAACACTCGGGCGTAGTTTCGCATACATCATCCGTGACCTCTTGACATCACAGGACCGGAGATAGATGAGAAGTTGTGGTTTTAATGTGCATATTTAAAAATTTTGAACAATCATTTAGCTAGATAAGACCCATATGCCTTGTTTGAAATTGTTTAGAGTCATTTGAAACTGCAATTTTAAATTGCATTAAAACTTATAAGTGTTGGGGTCCATAAAAGTCCATTAAATGAGAAAAATCCTGGAATGTTTTCCTCTAAAAACATAATTTCTTCTCAACAAAGAAAGAAATCCACATTTTGGATGACATGGTGGTGAGTAAATTATCTAGATTTTTTTAAAGAAAATGGACTAATCCTTTAAATAGATCTCCTAAAGCAATGCTCTTCTGGGTGTGCTTCCCTTACAACAACGTAACTCTCTGACCACCATAGTACGATGCATGGTGGAGAAACTAATTTTCTAGTCAAGATTGTTTCCTTGAAAACAGTAACTGTGTTGCACATCCAGCATGCTGCTTCAACAACACAGTTAATGATGTCACAATCATGTTAGAGTTCTAAGGTCTACGAACTTATCCAAGTGAGATGGAATTAATGTCTGATTATTGCTGTAAATAATAAACTGAGATGCAGGTTGCGAATGTTTGTTAAACAGATTGAACTAGTCGTTGAACTATGCTGGTAATAACCAGAACTTGCAACCATAGTTGGCTAACCATGCTTTTGTCCCACCAAACATGAAAGTAATGTTGCTGTGTCACACTAATGGTGACTTTGTTTTGAGGATTTGTGATTTGAATTACAAACTAAATAGATCGACATCTATGAAATAATGTGTTTGCGTTCAGTATTCAGTTATTGAAGTGGTCACATGGACACATACTGTAGCACACAAAGACTGAAATCTTTCATTTCTCTTCTCTATTTTCCTGTTCATGCATGTGTTGTTAAACAGCTCTTTGGACAACTGCCCAAACTGGAAGACGGCGACCTGATATTGTACCAGACTAATGCTATCCGTCGACACTTGGCACGCAAACTGGGTGAGTATAAAAGAATAAAATGCATTACTTGATTTGTAAAAACATCTACTATGCAAACCACAATTTAACCCATGGTGTTTCAAGCCAAAATGCTGGGCTGTTTAACCGATTGTTTGGTTCAATAGAAACATTTTCTGTGTTAATATAACCCAAAGGCTTGGTTTGTCCCTTTCTGACTGAACAACACTGGGTTGAAAATAACCCAGCATTTTAAAAAGTGTACACTGTAAAAAAAGTATGGGTTATTTTTAAACTTCTTGCATTGTAATTTAACATATGCTGGGTTGTTTTAACCTGGGTCAAACACAACCATTTTTGGCCAACCCAACGGCTGGGCCGGAATGAAAACATCCCAGCATTTTTAGTGTATTGTAACCAAAAATATAATCTACAAAATATTTTGGTAAATATGAATTCATTTTTTATTCCCTCTTGCTGCAGGCATTTATGGTCAAAATGAGAAAGAGGCTGCTTTGATCGACATGATGGATGATTTCCTGGTAGAGATTCAGGCAAAATACATTAAGCTTATTTATCAGGAATATGTAAGTGAATCATTTAAAACAAAACTGTGCTGTCCTCATAGCAACACAAGATAACATATGACAAGATTGCATAGCTTTACTCAAAATGCACAATGATTTCTCTTATAGGAAACAGGAAAAGAAAAATATCTGAAGGAACTGCCTGAAAGTCTTGGGCGCTTGGAAAAAATCTTAAGCAGCAACAAAGGAGGATTTCTGGTTGGCTCACAGGTCACTATTGTAAATTAAATTAAACAGTTAAATAAAAATTTCAATAAAGTATGTAAACATGCAACTCACATTTAATGTTTATTAACTGGAACAGAAATTTTGATGTTTGTTTCTTTGATCCACAGATCTCCTTTGCAGACTATCTGCTGCTGTCGCTCCTCTTATATCATCAGGTCCTCTCTCCATCCTGCCTGGATTCTTTTCCAACCTTGAGAAGTTACCTGGATAAAATTTCTTCCAGACCCAACCTGAAGGCCTACATGCAGAGCGATGCTTTCAAGAACAAACCCATCAATGCCAACGGGAAACAGTAAAGGCATCATAAAGTCTCATGTCATCTGAAATGCCCACTTTCAAACACATACTGTAGTGACGGATTTCCAAAGCTGTACATTTTGCTTCAATAAATATGTTTTTCCTGAATTGAAATAAAAATCAGTGGTGTGTGTTTAATTGCATAAAGCAAAACTTGTATCTCTTATAATGAACTATTACTTGAGTTGAAGTGGAAGAACCAGATATGATGATAACGTCAGTGTGACACCTTCTTACACTACTGAAATAAGCCAAGTCACAATGAAATAAAGATACGGATTCTGCAAATATTAAAAGCAGAGAAAGTTCACAAGTACATAAACAAAGTACAAACACTTGAGTCAACTTGAACTTAGATTATATACAGTTAACAATAGATGTGATTAGCACCTGTCAGGCAGCTAAAGGTTAACAAGTGTTAAATAACTTACAACCAAGGATTGTTGCAGTTTTTACTCATCATATCATGTGTTAGTGTGTGTGTTGCATAGAAATCGAAACCCATAACTTTTGTACACCTAACGCAATGCTCAAGAAAAATTCGTTTTGAGATCACAACCTGAGCTCTTTTAAACTAAATTCTAGTTCTGTTATTGTGCAGTTAACTATAGACAGTACTCTCTAGTGTCTAAACCTGTTACCCAGGTAAGATGAGTAACAAGGCTCCTTAGAGATGCTTAGAAATGCTATGGCAAGAAAAGCATAAACGTGTTAACTGACAAACACACAATATGCAATGCTTTTATATGAGAGTATGTATGATGTTGGTTTGTTATATAATCAGGTTGTAGGCCAGCTGTCCAAAACCAAGATGGGACCCTTGCCTATGTACCTGACTAATCCTACTGATACTTTGCATGTAAACTAGGTAGAATGGTCTTACTTAAACTGAACTTCACATTCCTTTTCTCATCCTTCATGTTTATTTTTTCCAAATATTTACAGGACATCCATTGTCACGGAATAAATCTATTTTTAAACAGGTATACTGAACACATCTAATATTTGTATGCAGGATAAAAAACAAGTTAAAGTCCCTCAAAGGAGCAGACATGACCTTCTGATATCAATCATTTGATTTGATTTAACATGATGGATATAAAATAAGCTGACTGTCATACAGTATACATGATGCCTCTGTCAGTATGCATGCAAAGTGAACTGTCAATGCATGCCGTAGTGAAAGTGGGCTACAGCAGTAGTAGACTTATGCATGCATTTAGTGGACTGTCAGTAGTTTGCATGCAATAGAGTTAGTGGGCTGTCAGTAGTATGCATGAAATAGAGTTAGAGTGCATGTTAGTAGTATGCATGCAATGATATTAGTGGGCTGTTATTAGTATGTATGCAATAGTGTTAGTGGGCTGTCAGTAGTATGCATGCAATAGTGCATGCAATTGTTCTAGAGTGCATGTTAGTAGTATGCATGCAATAGTGTTAGTGGGCTGTCAGTAGTATGCATGCAATAGTGCATGCAATTGTTCTAGAGTGCATGTTAGTAGTATGCATGCAATAATGTTAGTGGGATGTCAGTAGTATGCATGCAATAGAGTTAGAGAGCATGTTAGTAGTATGCATGCAATAGTGTTAGTGGGCTGTCAGTAGTATGCATGCAATAAAGTTAGAGTGCATGTTAGTAGTATGCATGCAATAGGGTTAGTGTGCTGTCAGTAGTATGCATGCAATAAAGTTAGAGTGCATGTTAGTAGTATGCATGCAATAGTGTTAGTGGGCTGTCAGTAGTATGCAGGATGTTAGTAGTATGCATGCAATAGTGTTAGTGTGCTGTCAGTAGTATGCAGGATGTTAGTAGTATGCATGCAATAGTATTAGTGTGCTGTCAGTAGTATGCATGTAGTAAAAAGACTTTGGCATAAGTAAAATCTTCTGAATGTACTATGCAAGCAGTGAGTGGGCTTTCAGTTACTACTTGCCAGCTTTTGTATGCACTCTATCACAGTCACACGCAACAGGCGTTTGCGTGCAAAGGGAGCGCGTCCATGACTCATCAAAAACTCGGCGATTATATAAGGAGCCGCGAGCGAGTTTTCTCTTTGCATTAAACGCAGGATCAACAGCACGCGCTCTTTCTAAGCACATCTGCTATTCTTCAGTCTATCTTACACGAGTAAGTAGCGTCTAGATCTACTAATGCATCTTCAAATTATTACAGGGTTGCCAACTTTGGTGATTTGTCTGGAGTGAGATTTCTCCCCAATCATGCGCATGCACCGACCTACCCTTTCTGTGTGTTTCTGGCAAGTTTCTTTTTGTTTTGATAAGTTTCTTTTTGTTCACTGTACTTTGACTATTTGATTTATTATGTGATTGTTATGATCAGGGCTTTGCTGAAAGAGAGCTGAAAGTTCATCAAGCTCCCCTGAATAAAGTATGGTTGATTAACTAATCTATGAGGTTAATGCATGAGTGAGGACTATACATGGCATTGCATTTATTCTACTTTATCTTCAACTCATGATCTGATTCAATAGATTGTGTTAGTAAACTGAGGTTAATACACAGATGAGGTTAATACATGGTTTTGTTTTTTGTTTGCATAAAACAGGGTGAATAAAACAATGCATGGTGCTTATATTCAGGAAATTACTATATATTGGGCCCTTAGAATGGTCCATCAGCCTCCTGTCTGTCATAAGAATTTTGCTTTGGCTAATATTCACATGTTTATTATCTAGGTCAGGTGTAACAAATAATCATCTTTGAGCTTACCTGCTGTAAAATATAATGCAAGGCTGAATTTTAAACTTCTCATATTTGATTTACTGTCTGTTAATGAAGAAGTAATTTTAGGAAAAGTTCAGGAAATCTAACTTCCATAATAAACCTTAAACTTACTTCAATAGAAGAGCTCAACACTAAGATTTTTTTGACAAAAAAAGTAATTTATTTAAAAGTAAATATGGACTAATCCTTTTTTTACAAAGTTACAGAAGTTACAGACAAGACAAGTCTTTTGTTTAACTTAAACTTACAGTAAATGACTTCAAAATGGATAGTGTTTATTAGGCAGGCTTTAGACAGAATGCAATAACATTCGGTTAAGACATAATCAGTTGTTTACCCTGATACTGATTAAGACAGCTACATTCACAAATGTTATGTGAATTTGTCCGTTTAAGCCAAAAGACGAACATGGGCTTATTTAAGCGTTGTGCCGCACATGATGCGTCAGGTTTTCAAGTTCAAGGCTGTGAATCTAATCTAATACAGCTGTATAATAGTCAGCGTTTAATTACTTACATCTTTCTTGCATTTCCACTCTGAGGAATCGCGCAAGAAGCTAAACGAGCGCTGAGCGTTGGGTTAAATAAGACAAAGACCTCAATGGAGGGTACGGCCATGCACATGAGTGAAAAAAATACAGCAGAGAAGAATGTCTATTTTAGCGTGAGATTTCTTTTTTGAGCGTGAGATTGAGGCTGAATGCGTGAGTCTCACAACAGATGCGTGAGAGTTGGCAACTTAAGTCTTGGATTTATTGTGCAAGGTTTTTGAGTCGAATTCGTTGCATCGCAATACTACAGCGTTTTTATAAAACTACTGACTTCATCTTGCAAAGCGCTTATGAAATACTGAAAGGTTGTTTTGTAGCACTGTAAGTTAAGCTTTGTGCAGCAGTTTAGGTTAGGTAAGGATAGGCTACTTGGGCAACCTTAACGAAAACTTAAGTCTTTTAATTGTATGCTGTACTTTGATATTTAATGTTTGGCAGTAGTAGTAGTAGAAGTAGTAGTACTAACTTAGTAAATAGTTTTTTTTTACAATCACTGGCTTTTACTTTGATTATTTCCTGTTGTGTGTTCACTGTTCATATCTGACTTTAATCTCGCTTTACTCTGTTTTGCAGTGGCTCCCTACACACTCACATACTTCGCTATTAAAGGTTTGTCAAATTTCTGTTCTTTACTCTTGTTACACGATAAACCCTCAGAAAAGTCTGGAAGGTTGTTCATGAATCATGACGTCACGTGCTTCTCTCGAGGCATTAAATATCATGCACTTTCTGCAAACAAAGGAAGTTCACATTACTCCAAACACAAGCTACACTTTATTTTATTAGTTGGTTTCATTTGCATGTGACTTTTACAAGCTTAAATTATTCTGGTTGTAAGCTTTCTTCTTTTATTATTTCAGCAATATTATTTTAATCATTGTTTGTAACAATTAGTGATGGAAATTTTCGTTCATTTAGGTGACTCGTTCATTTTCAGTTCGTTCACCAAAATGATTCGTTCAGACTCGTTCACTGATTTGTTCAGTGACCATTTCTTAATTTTACAAAAATACGCCAATAGGTGGCGAAGATGTGTGTCATTATGTATTATAAGACAATGAATGACTTTTTGCAAAAACTCATTAGTTTTTAATAAAGCTCAAATTGTGAAATACTAAGCATAATTTTATCAAGTTACCGAATATATTAAGACACACGTACATTCATAGTACATCTAATCTGGATTTGTTGTAAAAAAAGACTCCTGTGCATGCCTCCTCTGGTTCAGTCAGTCCTCAGATCCTCGTTCACGAATCATATAATTTCGGTCATGTCGTTCAAGACTTCGTTCAGACGCAGATGACTGATTTAAGTTCGGTGAAAGGGTGGATTAAACTATATAGACATATAAAACTATATTAAACAGAAATACCAATTTTTTCAACAGTAATTACCTTGCTTATCATTTGTATTAAGGTAAATAGTCCGGCTAAACATGGTTACTATAACTTTATTAAAATAAAACCACATGGTTACTATAACTTTATTAAAATAAAACCACATGATTCTTTCACAAGATTGTTTATGTTGCACTCGCTATCTATACGATCTCTCTCATTCATTAGGTTGTAACCTGTACCAGTCATTCAGTTTGTTTAAGAACGCGATCTCTCTATCTCTCTCTCGTTCGTTCAGACTCAAAACAGCGGCTCGGTCAGTGAAGGGCGTATTCATTCAGTACGTTGAGCCAATCATATGCTCGGCCACAGCTTATACTCGATTGCCATTGGCTCGTAGTTTTGTCACTCTTTGAAGGCGGAAAGAAAGCCGCGCATCATTTGTCCGTGCTCCTCAAGAAGGGAGGGAAATTTCAGTGAACGAGAAATATGAGTCAATGGATGGCGTGAACGAGAACGATTGGTTCACATAAAAGATTCGTTCAAAAAGAACGATTCGTTCACGAACGTAACATCACTAGTAACAATTTATGAACAGCTAATGGATTAATGCACTCTATTCAGAGAGAAAAAGATGCATGTTTTTATCTTCACCAATAATCTTTGGCAGTTCGTCTCCCAGCAAACCAACCAGCTCTTAGTTATCCAGTCAAAGTCTGGTTTGCCTATTTGTTTAAAGGCATCTGACCCAGATTTGATAGGAGGAGTTTCAGCCCACACAATGTATCACAAAATTGAAAAAATTTCATAGCTTTCCACAGCCCCAGTTTTCAAACTTTAATATGATTTTTTGTTTATTAATTGGTCATGTGATTGATACAAGACTTTAGCATGCTATGGTAACAGCCTCTTGACCCCACGTCATGTGTATCTTTCAGGCAGATGCAGTGCCATGAAGATTATGTTGGTGGACCAAGGGCAACAGTGGAAGGAGAACCTGGTGACTTTTGATGATTGGAAGAAGGGCGATATAAAAAAATGCTGTGTGGGTTATCATCACTCTTTCATTTTACTCAGAAATCTGATTTGAATAATTCACGCTTGGTTTAATCTGTCATTTCTTAGCTGTAATCTGAAGTTGCTTTTTAATTTTAGCTCTTTGGACAGTTGCCAAAGTTTGAGGATGGTGACTTGGTCTTGTTTCAGTCCAATGCCATGTTAAGGCATTTGGGTCGCAAACATGGTAATAATTCCCATTTTACTGCATTCAAGTAAAACAATGATCACCTGTCCTGGAGAGATGATTACAGCTTTATGACCTGGTTTCACAGACAAGGCTTAGCAAAAACCAGGATTAGGCTGTAGGTAAATTAAGATGTTTAAACATCTTTTAAACGCGCATTAGAAAACGATGTTACTGGTTTGTACCTTGAGACAAATCAATGGCACTGGCATATTTTAAAAGGGACATTTCACAAGATTTATGATGTCTAATAAATCTTTGGTGTCCCCAAAGTACGTATAGATAATTTATTATAGCATGTTAAAATTTACACTTTGTACGTGTGAGCAAAAATGTGTCGTTTTGGGTGTGTCCTTTGATCTCTGCACTAAATGGCAGTGATATGGTTGGATAGTGCAGATTAAGGGGCGGTATTCTCTTCTGACATCACAAAGGGATGCAAATTTCAATGAGCTATTTCTTTCACATGCTTGCAGAGAATAGTTTACCAAAACTAAGTTACTGGGTGGATCTTTTTCACATTCTCTAGGTTGATAGAAGCACTGGAGACTTAAACATGGAAAAAGTCAGATTTTCATGATATGTCCCCTTTAAGATCTGTCAGTGCAAGTTGTTTTCAGTTGAGACAGCTCAAACATGTTTTAATCTAGGACTAGACTTAAGCCTTGTCTGTGAAATCGAGGGTATGGTAAAAACAAATTAGTCACCTTATTTTCTTAAGCCGCAATACTCACTGTAGTAGTATTTATTTACTTTTTATGTAAGCTTGGTATATCACTAACTACCCATATTTGAGGATATATCTGCATTTTCTGTGTGTATTTTTAAATGTATATCATATAAATGTGTATATGAATGTTTGTACTATTGTGTCTGTGATGTATATGTCACACAATTTAAACTGTTCTAATCCACTGTTATAAATAATCATCGCTCTCCTCATTCAGGTGCATATGGAAAGAACGACTGTGAGGCAGCCCTTATCGACATGATGAATGATGGGGTAGAAGATCTGCGCCAAAAATATATCAAGATGATCTACCAGGAATATGTAAGTACCTGAATATGTGGGTTTGTGATTTTAATCTGCTTTGTCAATGGTTCATTAGATTTTTAAAGATTTGTTTTTACTGTTCTCTAAAATGATTACCTAATCTTACAACAGGCTTAGTTTTTTCATGAATTGTTTTCAATCCTCAATACTTAAAGTAATTAAATGATGATAATGGAGAATAATTACCTATTATATATATAATTACTAGTATTAATGTGATTGTACATCTCACAGAAAGTTACTTGAGAGATGTTAGATTCACGTGCGATCAGATACCAGACTCGGGTATCATTAAGTACTTGTTTGGTTGATTTCCATCTATAGGAGACCGGCAAAGAAGCTTACATCAAAGATCTGCCCAATCATCTCTCAAAATTTGAAGCCTTTATGGCCAAAAACAAATCTGGATTCCTGGTTGGTGATAAGGTGAGATGTCCAGTCTTAAAGAAATTCAGAAGTTAAACTAATGTGGTTTCACACATAAAAATCACATTTATTAAAGAAAACATTGTTTATCTTATCTCATGATTTTTTTTTTTTTTTGACAGATCTCCTTTGCAGACTACAATCTGTTTGACCTTCTGCTGAATCACAAAGTCCTTTCCCCCACCTGCTTGGACACGTTCCCTACTCTCAAGGCTTTTGTGGACACGTTGTCTGCTCGTCCTAAAATCAAGGCCCTCCTGGAGTCTGATGACTTTAAGAAACTGCCAATCAATGGCAATGGCAAACAGTGATTCATCAACACTTTTTCATAGATTCATTCTCAAAACCATGGTACCTACTGCTAAAAGGCCTTTATCGGTCCTCTGTGATTAGCAAAATGTCTTTGTATGAATATATATTTTGTACGTTTAACTGTTTTGATGGTTTTTACTAACTGATGTCTTTGTAAGAGTTACAACAAAAAAGCAACATTAAAACTTGAAGTGAACGGTTTCAATGGTCTTTTTCTTTTCTTAATATCTAGATACATTCAGACAATTAGCATTTTGAACTTTTTGTAATTTTATAAAATAATAAACATTTTACTTTTTTCAAATTGGATAAAATGTTATTTTTATTAGCATAAAATCTTTACACATTTTAATATTTTGTGAAATATTAGAGAAATTCTGCTTTGCAGATCAATTGTAAAGATTTGTCAAGTATTGATTTTGGAAGCAAACAAATTAACATTACATTAAATGGTGGCCATGATGTTCTGTCACTAACCTGAATGTCACCTCCTCCTGTCAGCATCATTGTCCCACCTCTACCTGAAGCAAACAAAGCTAGGACCCTATAATTTACGCGATCACGGAATCGCGGAATTGGCCAATTAACACGGAATTTTACATATTTTGAATAAAATTCTGTTTTGCAGACCGGGGTAAGTAAATCTGGGCGACAGACCCCCTCCTTACCAATGAAACCACGGCGAAGCGGCTCTCCACGACTCTGCTTTCGTCAGCGAAAAAATTACGAAATTCGACGCTAAGCACTTGGTTCCGAAGAGTTCTCACATGACTTTTATGTGACCGGAGAACTGTTATTTTGTAAGTTTTGTCAATGCTCTGTTCACTGTGAGCGCAATAAAGATACATGCACGCTCTCCACGTCTGTCTCACTGCACCTCTCTCACGTGCACGCGCTCTGGCATCTGTCCTAAGTCCGAACACAAATCCCCATGTATTTGTTCAGTTTTATGCATTTCATGCGAGCTGAGGCAAACTAACGTTATCCCTCGAATTTAAAATATAACCATCTGCATCATGGCGCCGCTCTCTGTCTCTCTTTCGCTCGCACGTGCAAAGAGCTGCGCGCTCACGCTGTCCTAAGTCAGATCAGAGATCACTATCCTGTGTATGTTTGTAAAGTTATATGCATTTCAAGCGATCGTGTATAAAATATGGATCGCGTTCCGATGGACCGATGTGTTTAAGGCATTTCTGAAGGCACCACTGCTTTGACACCTTGTTTTACCCTTCTGCAACAACGCTAAACAATGCATTGAATTGAGTTGAAAAAATAAAACGGAATTTGTGAAAAAATAAAAGGGGTTTTATAGCGCCCTACACAGCAGATGATTAACAGAAAATAATTTCACAGTATTCCATATTCAAAATATTTGTATTTTTACCATTTTCCTTTGTATTCAACAATGCAATAACTATGGTCAGTTCTTACTCAACTTAATCAATGAAATCACTGTCCAGCCCTCTGTATTTATCAGCTTTCACTGAAATTACAATGTGACTATTTAGCCTTATAGAGCAATCTTTTGATATATAAACACAGAGATGCAAACATAAGTCTCAATATTTAATTTACCTTAATGTGCCTATTGGAATCTACACCCCATCATCCCTCTTTTGTCCCACTCCAGAGTCTTCATGTCTTGATGAACACAGACCTGATACACTTTCACAGAAAAATAAAATTAAACATTACAGAAATACATTTTCAAATATTATTATTTTTTAAATAAATGTTCTAACATCAGGAAGACCATGATAACCAAGTTCGATTACTTCATTATAATATGATCACAGTAATTCTTAACCTGATAGAAAACAGCTAATTTAATATCAATTTAAATGTCACACGGACAATATAACACATTAACTTACATTACACATTAGTGATGGGTCGTTCGCGAACAAGCGGCTCTTCAGAGCTGATTCTTTGTAGCGAACGAGCAGAGCCGAATCTTCAGACGCAGGCAGGGGAGCCGGCTCTTCAAAGGGAACCGAGCCAGAAGAGCCGAATCTATGAAAAGAGCCGGACTGCCATCACTAAAGTGTAGAGCCGGAGCTTGAGCCGAAAGAGCCGAATCAATGAAAAGAGCTGGACTGCCCATCACTATTACACATGAATCACGTAAACGTTTGCATCCCTTTATACGTTTGTTAGACATTTAAACAAAAACATTTTTATAATTGAAAAAGTTTAAATATTTAAGTTCAGGTACTTACTGGTTATCTTTTATCCTTCTGCCTTTGAAATCTGTCCGTTATGATTGATTGACGCGGCGTAACTGCTACTCCTGACGGTAACCCCGCCTATTGGTTAATTTGATTGGCCGCCGCTCGGATTGCGTTAACAAGAAGCTCGTCTTCTATTATGTGATTGGCCAGTGGCACTCGTCTTTTTTATTTGATTGGTCATCTCAATCATTTTTGACAAGGTGTTCGACGTAATGCTGCCATTACAGGAACTGACAAACGGATGACGTTAAAATACCGCGAGAGCAATTTGAAATCAGAATAATGCCCATGAAAATTCGAGTCGCTCTCGCAGTACTTTGATGTCATCGGCGTGTAGGTTCTTGTTGCACGGCATAAATAAACTGCGCATCCTTAACATCACGCGAAGGTTAACTGACACAATGATTTGATCTTTTTTAACACTTCGGCAGGCAAAAGCACAGTGAAACATATCGTGTATTTCTACAGTATCTAAAATCTGATTGTACACAATGATAGTTTTCTTTTACTTAGTCATTGAAGTCAGAAATCTGCAGCAGGAATAAACTCATGCTACAATGAAAATTGCGCAAAAGCAAGTTTAAATCGAATCGATCCATAGGTTTTCTCAAAGCAATGTTATCAAAACTTTTAAATTCAGGAAAAAAATCTTCTGGAAGTTCAGGGTCATTTGAACAAAATAATCTTGACCCATGATCTAAAGGCATGTTTATGTGATTAAAATGTAGACATGTCCAAATATATTAGCTTCTTTTAATACAAAACTAACATTTTATTTAATAAAGGTTAAATTAACATTCAGATTAAGATAGCCTGAAAATCCTTCAATTCTTATAATTATTTATTATTAAACACAGTATTTGAAATGTGGCTTACAATCACTAGACTGATCTGGGCCACAACCACTACACTGATCTGGGCCACATACCTTCCACTCACAACTGGCCCAAATGTTATCTGCCATCATGGATCCAGTGCCATCATTGCCACACCTGGCCCATACTTGGCTGACATGTTGCATGCCGTTGCCGGCAGCACGCCAGCAGTGCCATCATGAGGCCACATTCGGGCCGTGTCCGTCTGCTATGTGGGGTATATATATATATGGCTTATTGCATACAGTCAGTAAACTTCTATTTGCAGATTTGAAGAGGTTATCTGATGGTAGTTACTGTAATGTTATATTTCTACTTGTGTAATGAGTCAACTGTGAAATGAATCAAAAGTATTGAATTAGAAACAATTTAATCCTGGTTTCTGTTTAATCATAATTAAAGAAGTGTTCAATTAAATTAGTGTGTTCAATATTGATGTACCACTTTACAACCACCACAGATTTATATTTTTTTGTCATCTATCACATAGATCCACATGAGCTGAATCAAAATGTCAGAATGGTTCATTAGAACTTAACAAATTGAATCAACCAAGACTGAAAGATTCAGTTCACACCCTCTGAGAGCCATTGACTCTCTCTCATTTATTGACTTCCTTATGCTGTTTGACATTGACTGATGAACTAAATCTGTCTGAATGAGTCAAAGAACTGATCAGGATTAAATAGTCTGGTTAAACAACCTACATGACTGAATCACTTACTTAATGACTGAATCAAATTCATTCAAACTGTCTTGTTATCTGCTTGTTATGTTTTATTAGAGACAGGCAAGAGTGGGCTGATCTAGAACCTGTTCCACAAGATGATGGACCCAATCCAGTGGTGAAGATTGCTTATTCAGAAAAATGTAAGTGACTTTTTATAAGATAAACATCTTAAACAGCAGTGATTCTTTTCTACTTAAATTGAATGATCAAATTTGCAGTGTTTAATGTAAGGGTTTGCTTTTGCAGTCATGGATGTGTTTGATATGTTTCGGGCACTCCTGAAGAATGATGAGAAGAGCGAGAGAGCGTTTGCACTGAGTGCTGATGCCATCGATCTCAATGCTGCCAATTATACAGTATGGTAGGACAGATTTTCTCAGTTGAATAAATAAATACACTAAAGCCCACTGCACTTTAAATGACAATCAGATGTCATGTGTCTTATGAACAGAGTTAAAGGATCAGTCCATTTTCTTAAAAAAATCCACATAATTTACTCACCACCATGTCATCCAAAATGTTGCTGTCTTTCTTTGTTCAGTCGTGAAGAAATTATGTTTTTTGAGGAAAAAAGGATTTTTCTCATTTTAACGGGAATGCACCAGTTAAAAGCCATGCATGTGAAACGTGTGTTTCTGCAGTTTAACCAATTGAAACATTTTCTGTGTTAATATAACCCAAAGGCTTGGTTTGTCCCTTTCTGACCGAACAACACTGGGTTGAAAATTTAAAAAGTGTACACTACAAAAAAGTATGGGTTATTTTTACACTTCTTGCATTGTAATTTAACATATGCTGAGTTGTTTTAACCTGGGTCAAACACAACCATTTTTGGCCAACCCAACGGCTGGGCCGGAATGAAAACATCCCAGCATTTTTAGTCTATTGAAACCAAAAATATAATCTACAATATATTTTGCTAAATATAAAAAAATTTTTATTCCCTCTTGCTGCAGGCATTTATGGTCAAAATGAGAAAGAGGCTGCTTTGATCGACATGATGGATGATTTCCTGGTGGAGATTCAGGCAAAATACATTAAGCTTATTTATCAGGAATATGTAAGTAAATCATTTAAAACAAAACTGTGCTGTCCTCATAGCAACACAAGATAACATATGACAAGATTGCATACACTGTAAAAAGATTCCATAGAATTTACCGTATTACTGGCAGCTGGATGCCAGTAACTTACTGTAAATTTAAATGTATTTTATTTACTGACAACAGTTTGTTCAATGTTAAATGAACATTAAACATTAACAAGTCTTTGTCTTACAGAATAAAAATATAAAATAACAGCCTCATGCAAAGCATTCTGGGAACCAAAAATCCTCATCAACCTTTTTCTGGGTTTTTCCTTCAGATTTTGTTTCCCAGAATGCTTTGCTTGAGGCTGTTATTTTAGTTTTATTCTGTAAAGATACAGACTTGCTAATGTTTAATTTTCATTTAACTTTGAACAAACTCTTGCCAGTAAAAAACATAAATTTAAATCTACAGTCAGTTACTGGCATCCAGCTGCCAGTAATACTGTAAATTCTACGGAATCTTTTTACAGTGTAGCTTTTCTCAAAATGCACAATGATTTCTCTCATAGGAAACAGGAAAAGAAAAATATCTGAAGGAACTGCCTGAAAGTCTTGGGCGCTTGGAAAAAATCTTAAGCAGCAACAAAGGAGGATTTCTGGTTGGCTCACAGGTCACTATTGTAAATTAAATTAAACTGTTAAATAAAAATGTTAATAAAGTATGTAAACATTCAACTCACATGTAATGTTTATTAACTGGAACAGAAATTTTGATGTTTGTTTCCAGGGGCGTCAGTTTGTGTTGAAAAGTGGTGGGGACAAAAGATCAGATGAAAAAACATGACAGCAGGACGGGAAAAATATTGAATAATGACGCATAAAAAATGGGCAAAAAACACACCATGAGCACACAACGCAACTTATGTGACCCTGGAACATAAAACCAGACAAACACTGCAAAAAATGATTTTCAAGAAAAAAAATTCTTAGTATTTTTGTCTTGTTTTCAGGAAAAATATCTAAAAATTCTTAAATTAAGATGCTTTTTCTTAATGAGCAAAACGACCCAAGAAAATAAGTCTAGTTTTTAGACCAAAAATATCAAATTTCAGTGATTTTGTGCATTAAACAAGCAAAAAAAATCTGCCAATGGGGTAAGCAAAATAATCTTAAAATTTTTATTAAACACTAAATTCAGGAAAAATTTGCTTACCTCATTGGCCGATTTTTTTGCTTGTTTTATGATCAAAATCACTTAAATTTGATATTTTTGGTCTAAAAACTAGACTTAGATTTAACTATATTAAATTATTTTAGATATTTTTACTGAAAGCAAGACAAAAATACTAAGAATTTTTTTTTTCTTGAAAATAATTTTTTGCAGTGTGCACTCAAATAAAATGACTTTCTTACTTAGTATTTTTGTCTTGTTTTCAGTAGAAATATCTAAAAATTCTTAAATCAAGATATATTTTCTTGATTAGCAAAATGATGTAAGAAAATAAGTCTAGTTTTTAGACCAAAAATATGAAATTTAAGTGATCTTTTGCATGAACAAAAAATCTGCCAAAGGGGTAAGCAAATTTTGAATTTTTCTTGAATTTAGTGTTTTTTTAGAAAAAGTTTCAAGATTTTTTGCTTAACCCATTAACAGATTTTTTTTTTGGCTTGTTTTATGCACAAAATCACTTAAATTTTATTTTTTTGGTCTAAAAACTAGACTTATTTTCTTTGGTCGTTTTGCTCATCAAGAAAAAGCATCTTAATTTAAGATACTAAGAATACTAAGAATTTTTTTTCTAAAAAATCCTTTTTTTAAAGTGTAACACAAGCCAAATTATCTGCCAAAGGGGTGAGAAAATTTTGCTTAAATTAAGTTTTTAAGAAAAAACTAATCTTATTTTAAGATTTTTTACCTCACCCCATTGGCAGACATTTTTGCTTGTTTTAATCACAAATTCACTTAAATTGTATGTTTGGTCTAAAAACTAGACTTACTTTCTTAGGTCATTTTGCACATCAAGAGAAAGCATCTTAATTTAAGAATTTTTAGATATTTCTACTGAAAATAATACAAAAGTAGGAAAAGTAGGAAAGTCATTTTTGCAGTGTATGTCGCACAGGAATTGCTTGATTTTTCAGAACATTTTAACCAAATGCTTTCAAAAAGTGGTGGGGACAAAATCAGCCATTTCAAAAAGTGGTGGGGACATGTCCCCAGCGTCCCCAGTGTAAATGACACCTATGTTTGTTTCTTTCATCCACCGATTTCCTTTGCCGACTATCTGCTGCTGTCGATCCTCTTATATCATCAGGTCCTCTCTCCATCCTGCCTGGATTCTTTTCCCACCTTGAGAAGTTACCTGGATAAAATTTCTTCAAGACCCAACCTGAAGGCCTACATGCAGAGCGATGCTTTCAAGAACAAACCCATCAATGCCAACGGGAAACAGTAAAGGCATCATAAAGTCTCATGTCATCTGAAATGCCCACTTTCAAACACATACTGTAGTGACGGATTTCCAAAGCTGTACATTTTGCTTCAATAAATATGTTTTTCCTGAATTGAAATACAAATCAGTGGTGTGTGTTTAATTGCATAAAGCAAAACTTGTATCTCTTATAATGAACTATTACTTGAGCTGAAGTGGAAGAACCAGATATGATGATAACGTCAGTGTGACACCTTCTTACACTACTGAAATAAGCCAAGTCACAATGAAAAAAAGATACGGATTCTGCAAATATTAAAAGCAGAGAAGGGACTCAAAGTTCACAAGTACATAAACAAAGTACAAACACTTGAGTCAACTTGAAATTAAATGATATACAGTTAACATTAGATGTGATTAGCACCTGTCAGGCAGCTAAAGGTTAACAAGTGTTAAATAACTTACAACCAAGGATTGTTGCAGTTTTTACTCATCATATCATGTGTAAGTGTGTTGCATAGAAATCGAACCCATAACTTTTGTATACCTAACGCAATGCTCAACAAAAATACGTTTTGAGATCACAACCTGAGCTCTTTTAAACTAAATTCTAGTTTGTTATTGTGCAGTTAACTATAGACAGTACTCTCTAGTGTCTAAACCTGTTACCCAGGTAAGATGAGTAACAAGGCTCCTTAGAGATGCTTAGAAATGCTATGGCAAGAAAAGCATAAACGTGTTAACTGACAAACACAGATATACTGAACACATCCAATATTGTATGCAGGATATAAAGAGGCTACTTTGATAGACATGATTAATTAGTAAATCTTTGGAATAAATAAATCTTCTACAATAAAACCCTATTAACAAAGGCACTGTAAGCCAATACAGTACAATAAGGCTGGTTTTCATTGGCTATTGACATTATACTCTATTTGGTCTGTACTGGCACAAAAACAGGAAGGACAAATATCCACAGGAACTTCCTGAAATTCTCGCCCTTTTTGAAAAAACTCTGCCCAGAAAAAATTTAGATTTTCTATTTTGCTCATGCATGAATTTAAACATTTAAACTTTTTTAAGTTAACATGAAATTACATGAATTTACTCACTTAACATATGTGTATGATTTATCAGTGCATATACTGTATGTTTCTTTAGTAAACTTTTATTTCTGGACTCTTATATACACAAGTATGATAAACAGGCTGATTGTTACTGCATGTATTATATATGCACGGCATCTCCTTTTACATGCCGTACAACAATCTCTGAAAAAATCTTTGCATATATCATGGTGAGTAGCTAAAAAAAACTTGCACGTATACATAAGCTTTCCTCATTATCATGTCATACTTTGGACACTTTGCTGCAGTACAACTTAAAACCCCTCAAAGGAGCAGACATGACCTTCTGATATCAATCATTTGATTTGATTTAACATGACTGACTATAAGCTGACTGTCATACAGTATACATGATCCCTCTGTCAGTATGCATGCAAAGTGAACTGTCAATTCATGCCGTAGTGTAAGTGGGCTACAGCAGTAGTAGACTTATGCATGCATTTAGTGGGCTGTCAGCAGTATGCATGCAATAGTGTTAGAGTGCATGTTAGCAGTATGCATGCAATGATATTAGTGGGCTGTTATTAGTATGTATGCAATAGTGTTAAAGTGCATGTTAGTAGCATGCAATATTAATAGTCAGTAGTATGCATGTAGTAAAAAGACTTTGGCATAAGTAAAATCTTCTGAATGTAGTATGCAAGCAGTAAATGGGCTGTCAGTAGTATGCCAGCAGTCATATGCACTGTATCACAGTCACGCGCAAGAGGCGTTTGCGTGCGTGCATGACTCATCAAAAACTCGGCGATTATATAAGGAGCCGCGAGCGAGTTTCTCTTTGCATTAAACGCAGGATCAACAGCACGCGCTCTTTCTAAGCACATCTGCTATTCTTCAGTCTATCTTACACGAGTAAGTACTGTAGCGTCTAGATCTCCTAATGCATCTTCAAATTATTATGACTTACATTTTGACTTGTAGTTATTTGTCTCGTATTTATTGTGCAAGGTTTTTGAGTCGAATTCGTTGCATTGCAATACTACAGCGTTTTTATAAAACTACCGACTTCATCTTGCAAAGCGCTTATGAAATACTGAAAGGTTGTTTTGTAACACTGTAAGCTTTGTGCAGCAGTTATGGAAGGATAGGCTGGGCAACCTTAACGAAAACTTAAGTCTTTTAATTGCATGCTGTACTTTGTTATTTAATGTTTGTCAGTAGTAGTAGTAAATGTTATTCAAATATTTTACAATCACTGGCTTTTACTTTGATTACTTCCTGTTGGGTGTTCACTGTTCATATCTGACTTTAATCTCGCTTTACTCTGTTTTGCAGTGGCTCCCTACACACTCACATACTTCGCTGTTAAAGGTTTGTCAAATGTCTATTCTTTGAACTTGTTACACGATAAACCCTCAGAAAAGTCTGGAAGGTTGTTCATGAATCATGACGTCACGTGCTTCTCTCGAGGCATTAAATATCATGCACTTTCTGCAAACAAAGGAAGTTTTACATTACTCCAAACACAAGCTACACTTTATTTTATTAGTTGGTTTCATTTGCATGTGACTTTTACAAGCTTAAATTATTCTAGTTGTAAGCTTTCTTCTTTTATTATTTCAGCAATATTATTTTAATCATTATTTGTAACAATTTATGAACAGCTAATGGATTAATGGATTAATCTTCACCAATAATCTTTGGCAGTTTGTCTCCCAGCAAACCAACCAGCTCTTAGTTATCCAGTCAAAGTCTGGTTTGCCTATTTGTTTAAAGGCATCTGACCCAGATTTGATAGGAGGAGTTTCAATGTATCACAAATAATTTCATAGCTTTCCTCAGCCCCAGTTTTTAAACTTTAATACGATTTTATGTGTTTTACTTGGTATAATCATGTGACTTTAGCATGCAGTTGCTATGGTAACAGCCTCTTGACCCCACGTCATGTGTATCTTTCAGGCAGATGCAGTGCCTTGAAGATTTTGCTGGCGGACCAAGGGCAACAGTTGAAGGAGAACCTGGTGACCTTTGATGATTGGATGAAGGGCGATTTAAAAAAATGCTGTGTGGGTTATCATCACTCTTTCATTTTACTCAGAAATCTGTTTTAGTATAGATTAATCATTTAAAATGAAATAGACCTCGACACTGATGTGTGAATAATTCATGCTTTGTTTAATCTGTCATTTCTTGAATTTCTGAAGTTGCTTTTTTATTTTAGGTCTTTGGACAGTTGCCCAAGTTTGAGGATGGTGACTTGGTCTTGTTTCAGTCAAATGCCATGTTAAGGCATTTGGGTCGCAAACATGGTAATAATTCCCATTTTACTGCATTCAAGTAAAACAATTATCACCTGTCCTGGAGAGATGATTACAGCTTTATGGCCTGGTTTCACAGACAAGCCTTAGCAAAAACCAGGATTAGGCCATTGGTAAATTAAGATATTTAACCATCTTTTAAACACGGCTTAGAAAAAGATGTTACTGGTGTGTACCCTGAGATAATCAATGGCACTGGCATATTTTAAAAGGGACATTTCACAAGATTTATGATGTCAAATAAATCTTTGGTGTCCCCAAAGTACATATAGATAATTTATTATAGCATATTAAAATTTACACTTTGTACGTGTGAGCAAAAATGTCTCGTTTTGGGTGTCCTTTGATCTCTGCACTAAATGGCAGTGCCGTGGTTGGATAGTGCAGATTAAGGGGCGGTATTCCCTTCTGACTTCAAGAAGGAGACAAATTTCAAGGAGCTATTTTTTCACATGCTTGCAAAGAATAGTTTACCAAAACTTAGTTACTGGGTGGATCTTTTTCACATTCTCTATGTTGATAGAAGCACTGGGGACCCAATTATAGCACTTAAAGGAACAGTATGTAGGATTGTGGCCAAAACTGGTACTGCAATCACACAACTGGTTGCCAATACACAAAATGACAACATAAACATCAGTTGAGGGCTGCAAATCCACATTTTAAAAGACAAAATCCTGGCCAGACCACTGTTGTCAGTGATATAAATATTTGAAATGAAAATGATTTCTTAATGTCTAGTGACATATCAGGTCCATTTTATGATTAATTGATCTACATTTCTTACATACTGTTCCTTTAAACATGGAAAAGTCTGTCTGTGAAACTGAGGGTATATGTTAAAAAAGTCTTGGTCACTCCATTTTCTTAAACCGCATAGTTAATGTAGTAGTATTTAGATTTTCTATAAGCTTGGTATATGACCAACTACCCATATTTTAGGGGACATCAGCATTTTTGTGTGTGTATTTTTATTTATTTTTTTAATATCATATACATGTGTATATGTACGTTTGTACTATTGTGTCTGTGATGTATATGTCACACAATTTAAACTGTGCTAATCCACTGTTATAAATCACCGCTCTCCTCATTCAGGTGCATATGGAAAGAACGACAGTGAGGCAGCCCTTATCGACATGATGAACGATGGGGTAGAAGATCTGCGCCTAAAATATCTCAAGATGATCTACCAGGAATATGTAAGTACCCAGGAATATGTGGGTTTGTGATTTTAATCTGCTTTGTCAATGGTTCATTAGATTTTTAAAGAAGTTATTTTTAAAGATTTTTTTTACTGTTCTCTAAAAAATCTAAAATTATTACCCAATCTTACAACAGGCTAAGTTTTTTTCATGAATTGTTTTCAATCCTCAATACTTAAAATAACTAAATGATGATAATTGAGAATAATTACCTAATGGTTTCCATAGCTAGTATTAATGTGATTGTACAGTTACTTGAGAGATTTTAGATTCACATGGGATCAGATACCAGGCTCAGGTGTCATTGTTTTGTGCTACAGGAGAACATTAAGTACTTGTTTGGTTGATTTCCATCTATAGGAGACCGGCAAAGAAGCTTACATCAAAGATCTGCCCAATCATCTCTCAAAATTTGAAGCCTTTATGGCCAAAAACAAATCTGGATTCCTGGTTGGTGATAAGGTGAGATGTCTAGTCTTAAAGATTTCAGAAGTTGAAATAATGTGTGTTCACACATAAAAATCACATTTATTAAAGAAAACATTGTTTACCTAATCTCATGATTTTTTTTTTTTTTGACAGATCTCCTTTGCAGACTACAATCTGTTTGACCTTCTGCTGAATCACAAAGTCCTTTCCCCCACCTGCTTGGACACGTTCCCTACTCTCAAGGCTTTTGTGGACACATTGTCTGCTCGTCCTAAAATCAAGGCCCTCCTGGAGTCTGATGACTTTAAGAAACTGCCAATCAATGGCAATGGCAAACAGTGATTCATCAACACTTTTTCATAGATTCATTCTCAAAACCATGGTACATACTGCTAAAAGGCCTTTATCGGTGCTCTGTGATTAGCAAAATGTCTTTGTATGAATATATATTTTGTACGTTTAACTGTTTTGATGGTTTTTACTAACTGAGGTCTTTGTAAGAGTTACAACAAAAAAGCAACATTAAAACTTGAAGTGAACGGTTTCAATGGTCTTTTTCTTAATATCTAGATACATTCAGACAATTAGAATTTTGAACTTTTTGTAATTGCATAAAATAATAAACATTTTATTTTATTTTTAAATTGGTTAAAATGTTATTTTTGTTAGCATAAAATCTTAACACATTTGAATACTTTGTAACTGTAAATCCATGCTACTTTTTAGTCCTTTGCCCCTGTGTTTCACAGACGGAGATTCGCGAACCCCTGGTGGTTTTCGAGGGAATTTGTGGAGTTGATGAAAAAACTATAATTAAATCACAAAAATGTAAATAAATAATTTTAAAATAAAATCTTAATAATACACTGACAAAAATTATATATTATTTGTTTTATCTGCATGTTTACACAACACTACAATATCAGAAAACAGAACTCACGCAAATAGGACAGATTTGTACCATAAAAGAAAAATTCAGAGAAAATTATAATAACAGGTAATAATATGGCAGTGAGAAATACTACTAATAAAAATTAAAACCGATGAAAAATGTTTATGAAATTAAACATGCAAGTGTTTCTTAAATGTAAAATGTTGGTATACTTAAAACAAATTATTTTTTCAAGGCGGTTCTGCTGACAAAAAGTTTGAAAATTCCTGCTTTACATTTTTACTGTTAATAAAAAATAAAGTTAACATTTTTATTAATACTTTATAAATCATGTTATACAATACATGTGTTATTGTAAAGTAAAGTGTAACGCGATGACCCGGATAGGGATTTTCATCTTTATTTTTTATATTTATATATTTACGTCAACTTGTTTAAATATATTTTTCTCGTTTGCCTTTTTATATACTTAAGTACTATTTTGAGTGCGATTTACTTTAACAATGCAAATAATCTTTGTTAAAATTGCCCGACTTGTATTTTGAAATCTTTCTGCGGTTGACGTTGCTGACTTCGCGCATCTGTCAGCGTTCCTCATCTGTAGTTAGGCTCAGGTGTAGTTTGTAAAAATGTCTTCTGTGGAGGAAAAGCCTAATTCTGTTACAGAGGATTTGGAGGAGGACGGAGCTGAGGAGGAGAATGAAGCAGAGGAGGTGCTCATGGACTTTAGGGAGCCCGTTAAAGGAGCATATATTTTCTACAAGTGAGTTTAGCAGTTAGCTTAGCATCTTTACTCAATGAGTAACGGCTAATCGCTTCAGTTAACAATATTTACTGCATTCAAACTCTTATCTTCTATCGATTATAGAATATATATGACTTATTGCATACAGTCAGTAAACTTCTATTTGCAGATTTGAAGAGGTTATCTGATTTTATTTACTGTAATGTTATATTTCTACTTGTGTAATGAGTCAACTGTGAAATGAATCAAAAGTATTGAATTAGAAACAATTTAATCCTGGTTTCTGTTTAATCATAATTAAAGAAGTGTTCAAATAAATTAGTGTGTTCAATATTGATGTACCACTTTACAACCACCAAAGATTTATATATTTTTCATCTATCAGATAGATTCACATGAACTGAATTAAAATGTCAGAATAGTTCATTAAAACTGAACAAATTGAATCAACCAAGACTGAAAGATTCATTTTCACACCCTCTGAGAGCCATTGACTCTCTCTCATATATTGACTTCCTTATGCTGTTTGACATTAACCACTGTATGTTTTTTCATTGACTGATGAACTAAATCTGTCTGAATGAGTCAAAGAACTGATCAGGATTAAATAGTCTGGTTAATTAAAGAACCAACTGTCTGTTACTTAGTTACTGAATCAAATTCAGATGAATTGCATCAAAGTTCACAAACTGTCTTGTAATCTGCTTATGTTTTATTAGAGACAGGCAAGAGTGGGCTGATCTAGAACCTGTTCCACAAGATGATGGACCCAATCCAGTGGTGAAGATTGCTTATTCAGAAAAATGTAAGCGACTTTTTATAAGATAAACATCTTAAACAGCAGTGATTCTTTTCTACTTAAATTGAATGATCAAAGATGCAGTGTTTAATGTAAGGGTTTGCTTTTGCAGTCATGGATGTGTTTGACATGTTTCGGGCACTCCTGAAGAACGATGAGAAGAGCGAGAGAGCGTTTGCACTGAGTGCTGATGCCATCGATCTCAACGCTGCCAATTATACAGTATGGTAGGACAGATTTTCTCAGTTAAATACATAAATACACTAAAGCCCACTGCACTTTAAATGACAATCATGTGTCTTGTGAACAGAGTAAATGCTGAACCTGTTGTTTGATGTCTGCAGGCACTACAGGAGAGTTTTACTAAAGGCTTTAGATAAAGACCTGAGAGAAGAGATGAGGTATATCACAGCCATCATTGAAGATCAACCCAAGAATTACCAAGTCTGGTAAGTCCATCCTAACCTAAACTAAAAGCATTACTAGAGTACAGTCACAGTTATGACACTTTTATCCAAAATTACATCCACATGAGGAATGCAACTTGATTGATTTATAAACCAGATAAATTAGTGTGTTCACACAAAACTTTAAACATTTAAATTTCTTTACAACTACCTAAAACAGACCCAATGCATGTATGTGCATTGATCATAATTGCTCATCACTGTGTCTTTGTCATACACGTGACCCCAGGCATCACAGACGGATGGTGGTGGAGTGGTTAAATGACCCGACAGAAGAGTTGCGGTTTGTGGCAGAAATTCTCAGTCAGGATGCGAAGAACTATCACGCGTGGCAGCACAGACAGTGGGTCATTCAGGTACTTAACTAATCTAGAGACCGTTACAGAAGACCCCCTAACAGGTGGACAACTTTAATGAACTAATCTGAGTCTGTCTGGCAGGAGTTTAGACTGTGGGATGGAGAGTTGGCGTACGTGGAAGAACTGTTAGAAGATGATGTGAGAAATAACTCGGCCTGGAATCAGAGACACTTTGTTTTAAGTCACACCAGTGGATTTTCTGACCCTGCAGTTCTGGAAAGAGAAGTACAGTGAGTACATTAATACCGACTGTGAATAAAAGTATGTATAGAGTTTGTTCAAGACCCTTATTAAAGTTGCAACATAGAATGCATTTAAACTGTCTACTGTACATTCAAGCAATGCTTTAAAATGCAATTCTAGTGCATTTGAAGGCATAACTGATGATGTTTACCAAAATACCATTTAAAAGTCATGCATGTGAAACGTGTGTTTCTGCAGGTACACGCTAAAACAAATCCAGAAAGCTCCTCACAATGAAAGTGCCTGGAACTATTTAAAAGGGTGAGTGCCATAAACAGATGAAAGCAGTTTAATGGAGGTAAACTTTGGTAAGGAGTGTCTCCATATTTGAATTCATCTGATTTCATTTCAGAGGATTCATTGTAATCCTTTATACAACCAGCAGATGGCATCATTGCCTATTATTAGATGATTCTGTAGGCCAGATAGTCAAGCATTTGCATCTTTGTTATACATCATGCTTTGTTAGTTCAGCACTTTATTATACATTAATATATATATTTAAACAATGTATGTTAATGTTTAACTGTTTAGTCACATTTTTAGTCATATCTAAAATCATCCAACCATGCACCTGGTGCAGTATGAATGACCTGTAATAAAGTCAGTGGGTTTGAGTTGGCTAAATTAACATTTGTAG
Organism: Paramisgurnus dabryanus; assembly: GCF_030506205.2. Lineage (NCBI taxonomy): Eukaryota > Metazoa > Chordata > Actinopteri > Cypriniformes > Cobitidae > Paramisgurnus > Paramisgurnus dabryanus. The sequence goes on along the minus strand of NC_133352.1, from coordinate 35,929,457 downwards.
TCATTATATAATTCCAGTACTTGCATTTTTGTTACTTTATACTGTGTTTGTATTTGTAAGTGAATTAACTAAATGTTTCCTATGAATATATTTACATATAAGTTGTTTGTCTTGCAATGTTTGTACTGTTTTAATTAAATGTGTGCGTTTGTGTACGACTCAGGATTTTACAGGATAGAGGGTTGTCCATGTACCCTGGACTGCTGGAGCGGGTGACAGATCTTCAGGACTTGTGCAGTTCTCCTTATCTAACTGCTTTTCTGGTCGATCTCTACGAAGACGCTCTAGAGACCAACGACTCCAACTACAACCAAGAAGAGACTCTCAACAAGGCCCTTGAGGTGAGATCTTACTTCACACAGATTTGTAACATATGTCAGTATAGAGTAAATAACAGTCCTATGTGAATAATGTGTTTTCTTAACCATAAACCACACAAACACATTGTATTATACACAAATTAATGTTGTTGTTGTTTAGCAACAAAATCGCCGGTGCTCTTTAAAAAGTTTGAAAATGGCTGACCTACAGTAATGCACAATAGACACCGTTTCCCTAAACTGTGTGTTTACTTGTTTGTTTTTTTATGCGTGTATGTGACCGTTAAAGTGCTGATAGGGCTGCATGCGCTAACGCTGAGATGAGATGATTGTTGACTTGTGTCCAAAGTTCCCAACAACTTATTATAAGGATTACAAAACAATCTATTGAAATGCATTATGATGTTGCTTTACCTGGTTATTAGCATTTATGCGAGACAGCAGGTGCACCACTACTTAAAGGCACACCATGGAACTTTTTGGCCACTTGGGGGTGCTATACATGTATTTTTCACGTCTAGCGCCCCTAGAGGCCACAAGAGCCGCAGCACTGTCGCAAAGGAAAAGAAGACAACTCTTTAGGTCACAAAGTGTGCCCTCCAGCATGTCATGTGTCATATGAATATAATTTCATGGGTTTTATTTTCATCAAAGGCAAAAAAAAAAATAGCGTAGCTCACGTTTACAATACAGTTGTTACGGTGGTCACTTGATTAAAGTTTATATTTAACAAATATTGCCCTAAAGAGGAATCTAACCCGGATCGCCCGTGTCGTAGGTCCATGACGCCACCACTGCACCACAATGTCACGTGATATAAGTGGAAAAATAGTGTTTGGGTGCTAGACAGGACTTAAACATGCAAGCATTATCACATTACTTACTAGTACAAAAGCATGAGGGCCAAGTCAGCATCAGTAAGAAACCACTCCTCCTTCTTTTCCTTCGAGCGAACCCTGACCCAAAATTGATCCTCGTCCTTCTTTTTATTCTGTCACTCTCCCGTTCTCTCTTTTTGGTCTCCTCCGACAAAACCTTGTTTTTTTTTCTTATTTGCTGCTTCGGCCATGAAAATAAATAGATGCGCTCTCGCGTCCGAATTTAAGGAAGTGGAGAAAGTGACGTATGCCGTAAAGCAGATTGTTGTAGTTTTTTGTTTTGTGATCGGGCTACTACCCAAAACCCCAAGTTTAAAAGTAGGAGTAAAAGCGATACAGACCCTGTCAGGCTATGGTGGACATGTCATTCAACCTATTTTAAGTCGATGTACCATCACAAGGGTCTTGAAAATATAGTAAAGTGTCACTTTAAGAATTAAAGGAGAGATAATGTGGGAGATTGTGATTGACTGTTAATTGTGGGGTGCGTGGTTGTTGGTAGTGGGGTGCAGCGTGCTGGAGAGAGAGATTGTTTATGTGCGTTAGTAAAATAAAGTCAGAAATGTTCACAAAGTTTTCTACTGTGTATCATGACAAAATATATTAAATAATTGTATAAAAAATTATGAGATTTTTGATCAATGAAATAACGCATGATTGTTTAAATTATGCGTGATCGCAAAATAACGCGACATTGTTGATTTTGCGCTGTGTGTCGTGATTGTGGAATTGCGAAAAACTGGAAGGACTGTTAATAGTTATGTATATTTAGGGCTGGGTGAAAAATTCATGAAAATCAATCGATATCATGATAAATGACATCTATATTCCAAATGTCAAATTTAAAGGCAGATTTGTGAATGTTCTGTAAATATACTTTTAAAGTGTGCGTGCGCAAGCCGGACGCTGAAAGAAAGTACAGTATACTGTACCTATTTTGTCTGCTGTGTTCCAGGCTTTGATGAAACCTGCGCGTCCAACATTACACAAAAGGAACATTTTTCACGCATTTGGATTCTGTGATTCTGTCCGCATCGTGGAAATCATAGCGCCCTAAATGAATAACTTCCCTCTTGCATCTTATTCCACTCTTTTAAGTCTAGTTGACACTGTGATTGTGAACACAGTGCATAAACGTTATTGAGCACTTATCGAGCTGTCATTATTGTTTTATCGAGAGAAATACCGATATCAAATCACCCAGCAGTATGTATATTATGTTGCAATTCTGTCAAGAGATCCTTCTAAAAGTGACATAATGCACCTTTAAATATTTTATTATATTTAGAATATGTGTTTTGTCAAATCCTGTAGTGCTGATCTGTATGTTTCATTTTTGGGTTCACCCACAACAACTATGTATATTTTATTGAAACTTAATATGTAACCATTTTGAGTGACGGCTCAATACAGAAATAGACAACATTCACATCCAGTGTGATTAAGGTAAATGAGGTCATTGAGAATACTTAAAGCCCCTGTCTTAAAATATTAACTTGATAGATATGAATGAATAAATGTTCTTTGATTCTGTATTAATAAAAAAAATAGATATGAAACGTTTGGAAGTTGCATGCATACCTTTGAGAGCTCAACTCCAGCACAAAAAGAAAATGGGGCCAGGAAAGTGTAATGTGCCTCTGGAGTATTTCTCTGTGTTTTCCTCTCTGCGTCTGAGCAAACTTGCGGATGTTGTGTCTGTGTTGAGGTTAATGAGATTTCATTGCTGTGAGATCCTCTTCCTGTGTTGCCACGATGATGGAGCAGAAAATGATTTTCTGTTTTCAGGCCGCGTGCAGACGCAGTCAGAATCGCATGCATATGGAGATGAGAATGAAATGCATTCACAGTATTTTGGGGCTGGCTGCATTCAGCGATTCAGGGAAAAAAATCTCTCCGGGTGATTTTGCATTTAGTCTTCTTAAAGATAAAACTAAATCCTTGTGATATGTTTTAGGTTTTATTATGAAGACCTCATGCAAATCCTCCATGTTTCTGGAATGTCTTGAAGAATTCGTCAGCATGTTAAGCAGCAGACCTGAGATCAGTGACCTTTAGTGAGACTGTAGAGTGCAGAATATTGATGAGAGAATCTGAAGAGGCTTTTACTGCTGCGCGGGGAGAGACGTCGCCTTCACTGCTCCACCACATTACTCTCTTTTACATGAGAAAATGTCACAGCTGCATTTAGACTTCAACATAGTTTGCACAACAATGTCATGATGTTTAAGAGTATACAATGATTGATTTTAATCCTTATCAAAACCATGACAAACCTGGACCAGACCTGGACTAATCTGAAGTACTTATGCAATAGATCCAGGCTCAGTTTTGGGCGATTGCATTCATACTTTGTCCCCACCCATTTTTTGTCTATCTTTAACTGTAACTCTTTTCTTTTTGTTGTTTTTAGCTTTGTAAGTTACTGGCAGAGGAGCAGGACACCATTAGAAGGGAATACTGGAATTACACGTCCCGCTCTCTCCAGAAGACATACAGCTCGGCTGACTCCGCCCCCTCTTCTGCTGACACCCCTTCTTCCTTGACCCATCAGCCCAACGAGGAGCCTAGTGACCCCTGAGCTGGGCCGCAGACCTAAACACATGCTTAGACAGAGCAAGAACTTAGAAATGTTGTGATCTGAGAGGACTCTTCATATGTGTATGAGTAAACGCTGGCTGTATTTGGATAAGCCTTGGTGTTCTTGTAAGTCAAAGAAGCAGTTAGCCATAAGAAAACATTTCAACTGTAATGAAGAATGAAATGAAATTGTATAGTAAATCATAACAGTCATCCCAAGTTTCTCCTAGCACATGCTTTGGCTTAATTCAAAAGATTTCATTTCTCAGTGAGTTACTGACATGCTTCAGGTGTCTTTTGCCAGAAAAATCTGCTAGCTGGTATCATAAAAAAACCTCCTTAACCTGTACACAGATTTTTGTATGTTCAGAAATTATATTATAATAATGCTAAAGGTTTATTTTTTTGCCCTACATTTCCTGTTTGTTAGAGATGAAAAGAAGATGTGAAAGTAGTTTTGATGTTTGCAGACATGAGGTAGCCTGAGAGCTTTTAAATCGAGTCTGCCAACATTTCATTAACATTTAAAAAGATCAAAATGCTTTTAGATCAGAGTAAAACTTTCAGTAATTGCAGCTTACAAACATAATAACCAACATGATCTCTCAAGCATTTGTATGTTGTACATTTGAGGATTTGTGTAATCGCAGATGCAAAACAAACTGCTGCTTCATTAAGAGCTGGAGTAGTTATTTGTGGTCATCGCAGGTTAAAATATATTGAAGGATGGTTTGTGGTAAGGAGCCCTAGATAGATTTTATGTCATATTTTTTATGGTTTTGTCTTCTGCATTAAAAAACAACCTAGTATAGGTTTATTTATAACCCAACATGGGTTCTGTCTAATATTTACCCAGCATTGGGTTAAAAATAACACAGCAGAATTTTGATTGGTTGTACTGCGTTCTTGTTGTTTGTAGAAAACCAGTAAATTAATGTAAAGTGTTAAAAAATATCTAAAACATACGAGGCGAAGCATGAACTTTGAATAAAGGCACAACCTAAAAAATTGGTTATTTTAAAGCGATGAGCATAGCAGCTAGGTTACAGTTAACCCAAAAGATTTTATATTTAACCCAAAAAAAACAACCCGCCGTTTTGGGTTGGAAACAACCCGGCTTTTTTTGGTGAAAACAACCTGGCTTTTTGTGGGGTGAAATAACAACCCAGCGTTTTTGGGGTGAAAAAACAACCCACCGTTTTTGGAGTGAAAAAACAACAACCCACCGTTTTTTGGGGGGTGAACAAACAATCCGCCGTTTTTTAGGGTGTGAACAAACAACCCGGCTTTTTTGGGGGGTGAACAAACAACCCACCGTTTTTGGGGGGTGAACAAACAATCCGCCGTTTTTTAGGGTGTGAACAAACAACCCGGCTTTTCTGGGGGGTGAACAAACAATCCGTCGTTTTTTGGGGAGTGAACAAACAACCCGCCGTTTTTTGGGGGGTGAACAAACAACCTGCTGTTTTTTGGGGGGTGAACAAACAACTCGCCGTTTTTTGGGGGGTGAACAAACAACCCGCCGTTTTTTGGGGGGTGAACAAACAACCCGCCGTTTTTTGGGGGGTGAACAAACAACCCGCAGTTTTTTTGGGGGGTGAACAAACAACCCGCCGTTTTTTTGGGGGGTGAACAAACAACCCGCCGTTTTTTGGGGGGTGAACAAACAATCCGCCGTTTTTTGGGGGGTGAACAAACAATCCGCCGTTTTTTAGGGGGTGAACAAACAACCCGCCGTTTTTTGGGGGGTGAACAAACAACCCGCCGTTTTTTGGGGGGTGAACACACAACCCGCCGTTTTTTGGGGGGTGAACAAACAACCCGCCGTTTTTTGGGGGGTGAACAAACAACCCGCCGTTTTTTGGGGGGTGAATAAATAACCCGCCGTTTTTTGGGGGGTGAACAAATAACCCGCCGTTTTTTGGGGGGTGAACAAACAACCTGCCGTTTTTTTGGGGGGTGAACAAACAACCCGCCGTTTTTTAGGGGGTGAACAAACAACCCGGCTTTTTTGTGGGGTGAACAAACAACCCGCCATTTTTCGGGGGATGAACAAATAACCCGCCGTTTTTTGGGGTGAACAAACAACCTGCCACTTTTTTTTGGGTGGAAAAAACCCGTCTTTTTTTGAGGGGGGGTGAAAAAACAACCTGGATTTTTTGGGGGGCTGGACAAACAACCCTCTGTTTTTGGGGTGAACAAACAACCCGCTGTTTTTGGGGTTAAAAAACAACCCCGCCGTTTTTTGGGGTGAAAAAACAACCCGCCGTTTTTTGGGGTAAACAAACAACCCGCCACTTTTTTTTGGGTGGAAACAACCCAGCTTTTTGGTGGGGGAAACAATCTGGATTTTTGGGGGGATGAATAAACAACCCGCTGTTTTTTGGGGTGAACAAACAACCCGCTGTTTTTTGGGGTGAACAAACAACCCGCTGTTTTTTGGGGTGAACAAACAACCCGCTGTTTTTTGGGGTGAACAAACAACCCGCTGTTTTTTGGGGTGAACAAACAACCAGGCGTGTTTTGGGGTGAACAAACAACCAGGCGTGTTTTGGGGTGAACAAACAACCCGGCGTGTTTTGGGGTGAACAAACAACCCGGCGTGTTTTGGGGTGAACAAACAACCCGGCGTGTTTTGGGGTGAACAAACAACCCGGCGTGTTTTGGGGTGAACAAACAACCCGGCGTGTTTTGGGGTGAACAAACAACCCGGCGTGTTTTGGGGTGAACAAACAACCCGGCGTTTTTTGGGGTGAACAAACAACCCGGCGTTTTTTGGGGTGAACAAACAACCCGCCGTGTTTTGGGGTGAACAAACAACCCGCCGTGTTTTGGGGTGAACAAACAACCCGCCGTGTTTTGGGGTGAACAAACAACCCGCCGTGTTTTGGGGTGAACAAACAACCCGCCGTGTTTTGGGGTGAACAAACAACCCGCCGTGTTTTGGGGTGAACAAACAACCCGCCGTGTTTTGGGGTGAACAAACAACCCGCCGTGTTTTGGGGTGAACAAACAACCCGCCGTGTTTTGGGGTGAACAAACAACCCGCCGTGTTTTGGGGTGAACAAACAACCCGCCGTGTTTTGGGGTGAACAAACAACCCGCCGTGTTTTGGGGTGAACAAACAACCCGCCGTGTTTTGGGGTGAACAAACAACCCGCCGTGTTTTGGGGTGAACAAACAACCCGCCGTGTTTTGGGGTGAACAAACAACCCGCCGTGTTTTGGGGTGAACAAACAACCCGCCGTGTTTTGGGGTGAACAAACAACCCGCCGTGTTTTGGGGTGAACAAACAACCCGCCGTGTTTTGGGGTGAACAAACAACCCGCCGTGTTTTGGGGTGAACAAACAACCCGCCGTGTTTTGGGGTGAACAAACAACCCGCCGTGTTTTGGGGTGAACAAACAACCCGCCGTGTTTTGGGGTGAACAAACAACCCGCCGTGTTTTGGGGTGAACAAACAACCCGGCGTGTTTTGGGGTGAACAAACAACCCGGCGTGTTTTGGGGTGAACAAACAACCCGGCGTGTTTTGGGGTGAACAAACAACCCGGCGTGTTTTGGGGTGAACAAACAACCCGGCGTGTTTTGGGGTGAACAAACAACCCGGCGTGTTTTGGGGTGAACAAACAACCCGGCGTGTTTTGGGGTGAACAAACAACCCAACATTGACACAACCCAGAGAGTTTTGACCCAATGCCGGGATGACAATAACCCAGCACTTTTAAGAGTGCAGTTCTGCCAAAATCACTTGCTCTTTCTGCAGATTCTGTGTGTGCAGGTTTATGAGTTATCAATATTTACATTTTGATCTCGCAGGAACTTGTTACTACTTTACGAGGTGGTTTATTTGTATGAATTTGTTCTAAATAAATTGTAGAAATATGTATGATTATTAGAAAAAAAGCAATATTTAAGCCCCACCCCAAACCCCTTAACACAACATCGCTGAAGAAAGAGCAAATCATACTTAAAAAGACAAATGAGATTGTAGGAAGTCAGCTTGCTAAATTGTAATATAATTATGAATAGAGTTCTGCAGGGATGACGTATTTTTGTAGGCCAACCCAGAAGTTAGCGGGACACCTGGCTATCCTCACCAAACAGCCCATTCATTTTTCCCATAGACTTTTGGATTATCATAAAAATATAAGCTCTGTGTTTAACAAAAGTTTATGCCACATACATGTTATGCCTAACAAGTAAGTCTTTACAACTTTTTCAAGTCAAGATTTGTCTAGTAAACACTTTTACACTTCAAAATGATAAAATATTATATATTTGTATATTCATCTAAGTTTAACTTGGACAAAACGTGCAAGTGTCTTTTCTTAAACACAAAGGTTATTTTTTACGATAATACAAAAGTATGGGAAAAATGAATGTTTTGGGTTTTTTTGGTGAGGGAACCAGTGTCCTGCTAACTTCCAGGTTGGCCTACAAAAATATGTTATGGGATTGTGTTGCTATTTATATACCATTAAGCAGTTCTTACCAAAATGATCTGGTACTCTCATCATTGTGGCATTGATGTGCATTCATGCAATACATGAGTTTTGTGTCCACAGGAATATGTGGAGCATGATTTTAGGCCAAGTTATTCCAAAGTAACAACATCTAGGTTGTTTATGGCATTTTGATCATAAGTCAATCGTTTATTATCCTCAACATTACAGCTTGACGTGAGTCCGACATTGGTTTCTAACGTCAACCTGATGTTACATCTGGATGTCAGTCTGTTAGGGTACCCTAACAATCATCATCATTAACATTTGTTGATGCAAATAAGTTTTGTGTTAATTCTGTCCAGCATGCTCTCAAGAATATCTAACCTAAATTTGGTGAAGATGTGAGAAATTACACTCAGACCCACAGTGAATCTACAGCTACACCACAGATTTTTGCAGACTGGAAGTGTCTATTTTTACACGGTTTCTTCTTAGTCTGTGCTCTTGGCCTCTTCTGTTATATTTTACTCATTTGCTTGTGCCTTTAGTGTTGTACTCTCAGCTTTGTTTAAAGGTGAAGTTGATTCTGAATCTGCTTTTTTAACTGTAGTTAATGTGTAGTGTTGCTGTCTGAGCATTCTGCAAAGATACAACGCTTAAAGGGGACAGAGAATGAAAACACATTTTTACCTTGTCTTTGTTGAATAATGGTAGTCTACCCGCATTCACAAACATACAAAAAGTGCTAGACATCTCAGTCTCATAGAAATTCCTCTTTTAGAAATGTCAGCCAGAAAACGGCCCAATCTGAAAAACTGATGCTTATGACATCACAGGCATCTCACTGCCCCTCAACTTTAAAATAATTGGCTACATTTTTTGAGTGGCAGCAAAGTCAGCCAATCAGTAATGAGATTGCAAGTTAAGCAAGTAGGGGGAGCCAAATAGGTGCCAAACCACTTGTTTAAAATCCCCCACCCTAATAGAGCTATCTGAGAGGGCCTGTTACAAGCTAATGTGCCTGACATTTTTAATAGTTTGTGAGATCAAGATCACATAATCGTCACCAAGTACATCAAGCTCCCCTTAACTCATTGTGCCAAATAAAAACTTTTACTGTATGGTTTACAACCAATAGTAAATGAATGTGGTTTCTTGTTTTTAAGGATACAAGCTTATTCCTCTGATGAAGATATGAGGAAGCTTTTAACAGCTTCCTGTGAAAAATATTTTCTTTTATTATCGCAAGCCATCTTTCGCTGTTATGGTTTTTTTGTAACTATTATGGCTATGTTTACTTTGTCTAACCCTTATTTTACCAGTGCGGATCAGGGTTAAGACGGTGTTTGAAGGGTACTCATCTTAAGAAGAGCCTGCGGTGGGATTTGAAGTGTTTAGCTCTTAGGTGTAGTGCTCTTGGCAATGAAATGCTTGCTGTAACAACGTCACACTTTTAAATCAGCATTCCTGCTCAAGCCCTGGTCTGCTTACAAAAATACTGTGGCAGTACAATGGTATTTACTATTATACTCCATACAAGCAAACACTGTTGTACTATTATCAGTCATCGCAAAGCATATCTGGGCTTGTGTTTTTGATGTTTTTTAACAGCAACCTCAGAAGATATTGCAGGAAGCAAGCCTTTGTCACTTTTCCTAAATTTTAAGATCGATTAAAATAGTCTGGACTAGGAGTGATAATGGGTTAATTGGCACAAATTTCAGCATTGCTCCTAAAGTAACTCATTTCAAATGGTTTAAATTATTAAAAATAAACTGTATGTTTTGTCACCTCTGTTCCCTGCAAGTGCTTTGTGTTCTGGATAATGATGGCAGGCAGTTCACTTTAAAGGCTTTTTCAATAAAATATCCATTCACTTTCTTTTATTCGATGTGTCAGATTTATCACTGCTGCAATGTGTTAACTTTGCTTCTCTATGGCCACATATGGACATTAGAAAATCGGTTTGCTAAAAGGAGTTAAGGCACAAATAAAAATAGCGTTTTATTTGCTGCAGGTATTGATCAATGTCATAAAAAATCTGTGCTTAGGGCCATGCTTAAACTTAAAATGAAATGGCATTAAAAACATTTTACTTATTAATGTGGCATATTTCAAAGTGAAGCAGGTTATTCAATAAGAAAAGAAATGTAGTGTGGGATATGTTTTTATCCATCAGCGATTGATTGTGTTGTAAAGGTGGGCGTGTCTTACTAGTGTCAGGAGTGCGAGTTTGACGTGGCTTGAGTTAGATTTACTTTGCTCATGAAACACTACACTGTCAGAAAAAATAGTCAAAATTTGGTAGTTGTTAGATACTTGGTATTAGGGACAGCTTGATGTCAGGCATACTGTTTCGATGTTTAAGCTTGATGTCAAACCATGTTGGGTTTTCACGTTAACATGACATTACATCTGGGGTGTATTCCAGAAAGCTGGTTATGTGACTTACCCGGGTAAGTTTAGGAGTAAGTAAGCGGATAACCTCTGCTTTCGGTTCCAAAAACAAAGGTAACTTTCGGGTTATGTTAGTAACCAACTGACTCTCTGAAGATAACCTGCTCCGGAGGCTAATGTTGGTTTTTGATGTCAATCTGACGTTGGGTTTTGGTGTTAACACGATGTTACAGCTTGACATCAGACCAACGTCAGTTTGTGACATCAACCCAACAGTACATCTGAACATTAGTTCGACATAGTTGGTTTTTACGTCAACTCAACATAACAGCTTGATTTCAGGCCAACGTAACATCTGGATGTCAAACCAACACTGGGACATTAACACAATGTTACATTTGGACGACCTGCCGATGTTGGTTTTTGACATCAATCTGATGTTAAGTTTTGGTGTTAACACAATGTTACATCTGGGCGTTAGGCCGACGTTGGTTTTGACATTAACACAACGTTGTAACAATCAGCCCTATCGGTTTAGTCACAAATAGATAAAAGGGGTCAGATTTAACTGTGTGAGAATAAAAGATTTAAAATGATGAGACCAACAAGTGTAATCAACTTAAATAAGTCAGTGTATATACAAACACAAGGTACTTAAAACAACACACTAAAACTCAAGACTGTTAAAAGAAAAGAATATAAAAACCAAACCTAAAATAATCTAAAAGTCCAAGTGTTCAAAGTGTCCTCTGGTGAGTTACAATAGAAGTGTAATCACAAAACGTGTCTGGAAGGGGAAGTCCACATAGAAAGTAACTCCACAATCCAACAGAGGTTTAGCTTTAGCATATGCTACAGTTACAGAACTGTTGGATTGTGGAGTTTTTAATTGTGGACTTACCCTTCCAGACAGGTTTTGTGGATTACAATTGTATATAGACCGGAGGACACTTTAAACACTTGGACTTTTAGCACACTTGGACTTTTAGATTGTTTTAGGTTTGGTTTTTATATTCTTTTCTTTTATTACACGGCTCTCTGGAATGCTTGATTCTGATTGGTCAGTTGAGACATTTGCAGGTTCGTTCTTTTCAAATAATAACCGCTCCAAAATAATAACGCATAGCCGGACTACTTGCACGAGTAAAATCGCTCCGCGCCAATGAAGATCAATAAAGATTACTGTCTGTTTGGCGCCATCTTGTGACAAACACTCGACAACCACGACAAGACACAGACAGCTTACTGAGACTGAACTTGACAAAATAGAGCATGACAGCTACGAAGCCAACACACAAAAAAATACAGAATGGGCATTAAAACTTCTCAAAGACTGGCTAAAGAGGAAAAAATGGAGACAGACAAGTATGAAGCAGAGGATCTTAATAAGGTATTACGATCATTTTATGCATCTGTGCAAAGTTTCGCGGAAGGATAAAAATGTTAATTTAAAACAAATATGCCAATAAAATGTTTCAAATTCATATTCATGTCCAGTTTTTTTTCTTATGTGGCAAGTAGCCGCTTCGCGTCGGGTCCTGATCACACTGTCGGGGCTTATTTCCCAATAACTACCGGCTGCCTCTACATTATCCCTTACATAACAGTCTTGAGTTTTAGTGTGTTGTTTTAAGTACCTTTCTGATCCCTTTTATATTTTGTGATTCATCCGATAAGGCTGATTGTTACAACGTTACATCTGGATGTCAGGCTGATGTTGGTTTTTGATGTCAGTCCCATGTCAGGCCAACGTTAGATGTGTATTTTACGAGTTGGCTAATTTGTATGAATTTATACAAAAACGTATGATTATCATAAAAAAACAATAATGAAACACCCCCCCCTAACCTAAACGTCACATGAGAAAAAGTGTGATTGTGCATATTAATTTGAATTAGCCACATGGTAAAATATGTACAAAGTGCTATGCGATTATATGCCAAAAAGGTAAGTCATTTCACTAGTAAATTGTACTGTTTTACTGAACTATTTTTAAGATATGTTTTGTCTTTGGTGTATTGAGTCATGAACAGGTACGGAAAGAACATGGTGCATTTTGATTTCATGTCGACTTTAACTTTACTGCCAACATTGGAAAATGCATTTCTCTGGAACACTACAAATCTTTTAAAAAAAATTAAACTGTGAAATTGGCTGTGCATTTCTAAAAATGTGTTTAGCCCAAAGCACTGGAGCTCAGTTAAGATGTACTGTGGCTTGAGACCAGATGATTGTGTCTTATTTCCAGCTGCAAACGGGCTTGGACGTTGACCAGCCGCAGGAAGAAAACAATGCCTTCAAATGGCGAAGAGAAAGCCGTGGAATACAGAGCAGGACAGAAACTCACAAAAAGGTAATTTTCCTTTCAACTTTGCTGTTTCTACATTCAGGTAAACTTGAAAGGAATGAACTTTGGTGTCAGCTGGATGATTATCTGCGTAAGACAGGATGTTAGGGGACAGGATGGCCTATTACTCCTGTCACGGCTCTGGGACAAAAGGATCTGGAGGGATTTGACTCCTGGGCTATAGTCCTTCACATCACAGGTGTGGATCTTTGTCTCTTAACTTTTACCCAACAAATGATTGAAGACTTGAATGTAATCAATGGGAAGAGCTGGTAAAATGTTTTACTCGTGTACATTTTACATGCATTGTTTTATCTTTGGCTGTGTTTGGAGTGAAATATTAGTGTAGTCCAGACCAGTGGCGGTTCTAGACAAATTTCACTAGGGGGGCCAAGGAGGGGCCAGTGTTTTACCAGAGGGGCACATAAAAAAATGGCAAGAAATTATATTTATAGATTATAGGGGTGGTTACAGGAATTAGTTTAAGGACTAGGCCTTAGTTTAATTAGGAAATATAACTAGTTTTAACATACATTATACATTACTTGTGTGCATTTTGAAGCAAAACAAAGCTGTATTTAAGATATGGCATTGCAAGTTGTTTTCAGTTTGGACAGCTGTTACATTTATTTTAGTCTAGGACTAGTCCCTTTCTGGGAAATTACCCCGTATACTTTATTTTACTTTACAATCATATACTTTTTTATTTAATACAAGAGTCAGTGCAGGTGCAAAAGGGGAGCAGGGCTCTTTTCTAAAGCCCCCCAACCGAAAAACATGCAAGCCTACTCAATAAACTTTATGAAATGCAAACTTTTATAAAGACAAACGTTTGTTTTAGTTTACATATAAACACACATTGCTAGACAGTTAGGGACCACAATCTAATCAACATTTAAAATAATATTTATTTTAAATTGTAAAAAAATGTATATGAAACATTTAATTATATTCCTCCAATTTTATGCACGTATATGTAAGAGCATAATTACAGCGCTTTTTACAATGTGTAAACTTTAAAAATTTAGCGATCTGTTAGTTTTGCCGGTTGTTGATGAGTAACCGCTGTAAATGATCACAACAATAGTAAAAATTATTAACTTTAAATTTTTCTATTTGCTGTTTCCTGGTATAAATTTTTTTATTTGTTTAGGAAACACAAACGTCCGTGGGCCCCTTTCCCCCCTCTCATTTATCATAAAATGGTTCAGTCCACCCAAATTGTATGATCAGGCAACACAGCTTGACTTCACTTATAGCGCCGGGAGAATATAAACTTGACTGACGAGAAAGTGAAAATGCCTCAAAAATCTGGAAGTCAAAAACTGAAAGAGAAAAAAATAAGAGAAGTGAAAGAGGCAAAGGGTCGACAGTATGTTACCCAATTTTTCACAAGAAAATGTGGTTCCCTTTCAGTCGGTCACTACGACGTCACGTCGTGACCGACGAATTGGGAACCGCTTCGCGGGTGACCTATCTGCTTCGAGAAACCTTTAAAACGCCAATGAACTTGGCATGCAGATAATTGCATCTGCCGGCGCCGCCCCGCCGCACAGGTATTTAATGAGCGGCAGGTGCAGTTATCAAATCAGCTTTTTAGCTTCGAAAGCTGGCAGACTGACTGCTCACGAGAAGCTACTCTCTGCTCTTTGGAGAACTCTGCGTGTTTGATTTGGTTGGGCAAAGGCATTTCAGCGGAGGCTCGCGGGTGTTCCACCTCTCTTTTTAATTTTTTTTCTCACTCTTAGTTGAGTGTGTGCGTAGCCGTTCCCCTGTGTGCTTCATCAACATCAGCACATTAAAAGAGTGTTTCCTCTAAAAGAGTATTGCGGTGTTCTGCGTCTTTTTAAAGACAGCATTTCACTTGCACTGAGGCAGGAGCGTCTTTTTAAAGATGTCTTTCTGTCCGTGTCTCTGGATGCGGCAAATGTATGGGTCCCCGGGTGGCCACGATCGTCCTCTCTCGTGCGCAAGAGTGCATGCTGAGGCGGCGTTCGTGGAGGGTTCATACTCCTAAGAGAGCGTGAACCTCTTGGATGGCGGAGACGGGTTTCGTACCTCCGGGAACGTCACCCCCCTTTTTTCCGTTGCGGAGCCCCGTTAAAGGTGCGGTGGCAAAACTCCGGAAATCTTATCTCCGTATAAACGGTGCTGAATCGGTTAGCTGGTTCGTCCAGTGACTCTCAGCACCCCCATCCACAGCCAGAGGTGCCGTAAGAGACGGGTGGCGCGTGTTCTACGTGATCTCGTCCTCTTTCAGCCCTCACGAGGATTCTATGTCTGTCACAGCATCGGAGAGGGGGTCGTCTATTCGGTCGCCGACTCGGACCCACTCCCGCCTTCGGGTTGGGTAGGGGCTCCCGTGCTCGACCCCGAGTGGCGGCCATGTACGCTCGGGAGCGCGGAGACGGTCTGTGTGGAGCGGAGAGCTCCTCCCCCACCCGCACCGTCCCGCCTAGATGATTGGCACTTCAGGACTGCAAGAACAGCCCCAACCTTCTGTGCCTTTTCTTCCCGGGGTGCATGTTGGTTGACACGGTCGTGGAAAACTCGTTTTCCTCCCGGAACCGACCGTTCAGCCATCACCTCTCACCTCTCCTGACGGCGGGGCCGCTAAGGGTTATGCTGCTCCAAGAGACCAGCCTCCCTCCCCTCACAGACCCACGGGCTTGTGAGAGGCGGCCTCTGCCGTGCGCGCCATGGCGTGATGCAGGTCCGCAGGCTACGGCACTGAAGGATCTGCACAGGCGAGGTCACGGTCCGGCAACTAAAGAATCCTGTGTGGCTCTGACCTGGCGCTATGAGCGACTGGGTTCACCCCACAGGCCGCCGGACGTGCTATGCCCACCCCCCGGTGGTCCAGGGACGCCATCTCTGGTTGTGTCTTGCGGGCATTAAGTAGGTCATTAATAATCGCCCTAATGTTCCTTTTTAGACCAGCCATTTCGGCGACGCGGCTGAGAGTGTTCAACAATGATCGGCCGCTTTAGAGCAGACTGAGGCTTCATGCCACGTCGGAGCCTAGCTGCCCCCTCCGTTACGTCAGTATATTGGTCTGCTTTTCGCCGAGGGTGTCCTGCTACGGCTTTTTCGTTCCTTCATCCCGGCAGCTCTAAGGAACCTGTCGTAAGCTGTTCACCCGCCCACTCAGCCCGCTACAAAGGTGGAAAATGAAACTTAGCGGCTCTGAGTCGGGCGACCTGAAGATGGAGAGGATCGCTCGTCAGGAGATGGTGAAAACATCACTCTCCCCCCCACCCCGTAGGAGGGCCGGGTGGGGAATCCTTGGTTTTGTTTTGTGTTCCGCCGACTTCAATCGGCACCCACTAACCTCAAAGAGCGAATTCCTCTTCTTTCTCCAGGTCCCCGGAGGCATATAGGAGTTTCGGACGGGCTCAAAACCCTACGTTCTCCTCTTCCTCATTCGCCAGCGGATGTATCGAGCGGGACATCTACAAGGGAGCCCCCTTTTGCTCAGCATCCATCAGCGGTTTCGGGTGAGTGTTTCATTACACACCACATCTCACAATGCGGCCAAAGAGCACGCGTCGTTGAGTTCCCCGTCTCCGCTCGCCACGGGTACACATCGTGCCGTTAATTTCCTCTCGCTCGGTATCTGGGGGCCTGGGAAGAGCTTCCCAGCCCGTCGCGTTGGCTTTTACGCACGATCCGTCTCGGTTATACATTCAAATTGCCCGGCTACCTCTCAAATATTCAGGCTTCACCACGGTGAAGGCTGCCGATGCGCACGTACTGCGTGCGGAAGATTGCTGTCCTATTGGCGAAGGACGCGATCGAGCCGGTCCCTCCAGCCGAGATAAAGTCGGGGCTTTACAGCCCTTACTTCATTGTACCCAATAAGAGTGGCGGGTTGCGTCCTATCCTAGATCTGCGTACTGAGTCGAGAATTCACAGAATGCTGTTCAAAATGTTTACGCAGAGGAGCATATTTTAATGCATCCGCCCACAGGATTGGTTTGCAGCCTTCAACCTGAAGGACGCGTACTTTCATGTCTCCATACTTCCCCGACACAGGCCGTTTCTCCGCTTTGTGTTCGAGGGGTGGGCATATCAGTACGAAGTCTCACCGTTCGGGCTTTCTCTCTCTCTCTCCCTGTGTCTTCACGAAAGTTGCGGAGGGCGCACTGCAGCCCCTGAGAGAGAGAGCGGTGTTTGCGTTTTGGCGTATTGGCTCATAATAGCTCAGTTTCGTCAGATGCTGCGCACACACATAAATCGTGTACTTTAACACCTCGCTCGTCTCGGTCTTCAGGTCAACTGGGGAAAGAGTAAACTTTGCCCCGTGCAGAGGATCTCTTTTCTCGGAATATAACGGGATTTGGTCGATTTATCAACACGTCTCATAGAAGCGCGTGTTCAGTCAATTCTGACTTGCCTAAACATTTAAAGGCAGGGTTGCGGTTCCACTAAAATAATTTTAAAAACTTCTGGGGCATATGGCAGTAGCTGCGGCTGTGACACCGCTCGGGCTGCTCCATATGAGACCGCTTCAGTGTTGGCTTTATGACCGAGTCCCGAGGAGAGCGTGGCTCACCGGCTTTCATAGTATTATTACATCGAGATGCCGTCACACTTTCACCCCGTGGTCAGACCCAGCGTTTCTCAGGGTGTGGATGCCACTGAGATAGGTCTCCAGGCATGCTATTGTTGGCAAAAATGTCTCTACAACGGGGTGGGGAGCTACGTACGGCGGGCTCGTCGCTTCGGGGGTCTGGTCGACATTCCAGCGACATTGGCATAAATTGCCTCAAGCTGTGCACTGTATATCTTGCGCTCGTCCGTTTCATCAACGTGATTCGATGCTTAAGATGTATTAGTGCACACCGACAAAACTGCGGCTGTAGCGTATATCTATCGCCAAGGCGGTCTGCGCTCTCGTCACCTGTCGCATCTCGCCCGTCTCTCCTCTTCTGGAGTCAGAAGTATCTGAGGTCTCTTCGTGCCATTCACATATCGGGGTCGCTGAACACAGCGGCAGACGCGCTCTCATGAGCAGCGCGCCCCGGCGAGTGGCGGCTCCACCCCCGGTCGGTTCAGCTGATTTGGAAATGTTTCGGCAGAGCAGTTAGATCTGTTTGCTTCTTCAGAGACAACCCATTGTCGCCTGTTTTATTCATTATCCGAGGGAACACTCGGCGTGAATGCACTGGCACACAGCTGGCCGCGGGGTTTCCCCCCAGTAAGCTTTATTGCGCAGACACTGTGCAAGTCAGGGAGGACGAGGAGCGCATTCTATTAGTTGCGCCGTACCGGACAACTAGGAATTGGTTTTACAGAATTCACTCTCCTCGCGACAGTCCCTCCCTGGCTGATTCCCTGGCACATTATGGCACCCTCGCCCCGATCTGTGGAACCTCCATGTGTGGTCTCTGGACGGGGCGCGGAGGTTTTAGGTGATTTACCCCAGGCGGTATCTAACACCATCACTGTAGCGCGAGCGCCGTCTACGAGGCAGGCGTGTACGCTGAAATGGAACCTGTTTGTTGTATGGTGTACTTCTCAACGAGAGGACCCCCGGGAATGCTCGATCAGTATTGTGCTTTTATATCTCCAGCACCGCTTGGAGAAGAGGCTGTCACCACTTATCATTAAAGTAGATATCGCGGCAATATCCGCGCATCACGTACCCATAGACGGTAGATCTGTGGGTCAGCACGATCTGGTCATTAGGTTTTTAAGAGGTGCACGGAGGCTGGATCCTTCGCGCCCTCCCTCTATTCCTCCTTGGGACTTGTCCATGGTGCTGAAAGCCCTTCAGGACTGCCCTTTCGAGCCTCTGCGGACGGTGAGCGTCAGGTTTCTCACTATGAAACCTTTGACGCTCCTCGCATTGGCTTCTATTAAAAGGATAGGGGATCTTCATGCATTTTCGGTCAACGATTCGTGCCTTCAGTTCGGGCCGGCTGAATCCAGCGTTACACTGAGACCCCGGCCGGGCTACGTGCCTAAAGTTCCCACCACTCCCTTCAGAGATCAGGTGGTGAGCTTACAAGCGCTGCTTTCGGGCAGACCCAGCCATGGCTTTGTTATGTCCTGTGCGTGCACTACGTGTGTATGTGGATCGCATTCAAAGCTTTCGGACCTCAGAACAGCTCTCTGTCTGTTACGGTGGTCAGCAGAAAGGGAAAGCTGTCACTAAACAGAGGATGTCTCATTGGATTGTAGACACAATCGCCCTGGCTTATGAGAAACAGGGCATTCCTTGCCCTTTTGGGTTGAGAGCCCATTCAACCAGAAGCGTGGCTTCATCTTGGGCTTTGGCTCGTGGTTCCTCGCTTTCAGATATTTGTAGAGCTGTTGGCTGGGCGACACCTAATACGTTCACTAGATTCTATAGTGTTCGTGTTGAGCCGGTATCCTCTCGAGTTCTCTCGTCAGATCAGTGAGAACATCGAGGAACGGCTCCTGTGTCGGCTTGGAGCCCTTCTTTTTGGTGCTGCGCAAAAACCGCACCATTATGGAAGGCCATCAAGGCAGAATTACAAAAAATGTTTTTTGTCTTCTCCACCGCTTGGTGGCCGATGTTGCGGAGCATCGGCTGCCAGCCTCTCACTAGATGTATCCTTGACTATCTGGGTGAGGCTAGCGCCCACATTGCGCCCCCTAGTGGTTTCTTTGTGAGTATTTCCGTGGAAAGTTTCTGATTTACCATGTTTCCCTTAGCGGAGTTCGTTCCGCGCCTCTCTAGTGTTGCTAAGAGAGTGTATTCTTTATAGACCTCGTGTCTTTTTATCCATCACCTTAGTGGTAGACCCCTAGAGGGTTTTCTTTCCGCAGCGATCTTAGTCCCGCCTGACGAGTTCGCTTCCCAGTTCGCCTAGTCACTATCGTGGGTTAAGGAACAAGTAGTGACCGGCCTCTGCTTCAACCCCATTTCCGTTCCCTTAAAGAGGAGAGTCGGAGGGTTTATGCAGGCACTGGAAGGGTCAGCTTCAGTGGCGCTTTGGTAGGGATTCCCAATTCGTCGGTCACGACGTGACGTCGTAGTGACCGACTGAAAGGGAACATCTCGGTTACATATGTAACCCTCGTTCCCTGAAGGAAGGGAACGGAGACGTCACGTCCCGTCGCCACAGTTTGCTGTTCCACTGCTGATATCGGCCGGACCCTTTCCTTCTGTCCAGCTTTCTCAGCAAAAAATAGCTGATTTGATAACTGCACCTGCCGCTCATTAAATACCTGTGCGGCGGGGCGGCGCCGGCAGATGCAATTATCTGCATGCCAAGTTCATTGGCGTTTTAAAGGTTTCTCGAAGCAGATAGGTCACCCGCGAAGCGGTTCCCAATTCGTCGGTCACGACGTGACGTCTCCGTTCCCTTCCTTCAGGGAACGAGGGTTACATATGTAACCGAGACGGTTTGTAAGTAGGCCTAAATTGTTAGTGGACCGCCCGCCCGTGACAATGATCGTAGCCTACGGCACTTTTCTGTGCTTACGCGCAGTAGCGTAACGAGCCAACACCGGGCCCCTAAGCAGGATTATCAAGGCGGGCCCTTTACTACAGCACGTGATGACGCAATGTCCACAAGCAGGCTACAATGAATGGGACAGGACAGGATCATAGAGACATGAGATGACTGACAAAATCAGAAATAGCCTACGCGCACCACAACAAAACATACACGTTTCTAGTCTTCTATTAAGTTTTCTCGACGTGGGCATCATTCTTACCTCTCTCTCTCTCGCTCGCTCTCTCTCTCCTCTACAATGTCAAATGATCCTGTGTGAGAGCGCGTTCTTGCAGTTGAGTTTTTTCGCTTGAGTTGCATAACTTGCGCGAAGACGCGTTTAAAGGGGAAAGCGCGTGTTTTCGCGGCAATTGCGCCGCCCAATTCGCGTCATTTGCGCCGCCCAATTCGCGTCATTTGCATCGCCCTTGTGAGAACGCACCTGGTTGCGTCTTTGCATTGACTTTGTATGTAATCTGTTCGCGCAAATCGTTAAACTTGAGTTGGTGAGTATGCCCTATAATGAATGGAAACGCATTATTCCCTTCACTTTAGTGCACACGCACCAGCGCAGCGAGTGCACGCGCACAAGCGCAGCTGGTACACTGGCAAGAGCAGAGCGAGACCTTCAGCCTATGTGCCGGGGCTTAGCCCCGGACGGCCCCGTTGAAAACCCGTGAGAAAGCCTGGGAACAGCGGATAGCAACGAATATGTGATAGGGCATATTGTATTTTTGGTCTAAAACCAGACTTATTTTCTTGGGTCATTTTGCTCATCAAGAAAAAACATCTAAATTTAAGAATTTTTTGATATTTTTACTGAAAACAAGACAAAAATACTAAGAACTTTTTTTTCTTGAAAATCATTTTTTTGCAGTGTAGTATTATATTTAAGCTTTAAAAGGTCTACAGGCCTTAAATTGAGCAACAGATTAGAGTTTCCCAAGCATTAGGCATTTGTCTGATAAATAAGCATCCATTAAAGAGGATATAAACCTTGGGTAAACAAGGCTGAACGCAATGAGCTCAAACACATAAGACTGTCAAATCCCACCAGGCCTTTACCAGGACCTGAAACATTGAGCTTTGATAAAGAACAAATCCATATTACTGTAAATCCTCATTTCTCAAGTACGGCACAATGGGATTTTACAGTCATCTGCATGAGATGCCAAAATTCGCAGCAGGATTTCAAGGCCTGTATTATAAACACCCAATCCAACAATACTCTGATCAGCAAAAGAGAAGATGCTGTTTGGAGAAAGAGGGGAACCGGGAAACATCTCATCCGGCTTTAAAGAGTTCCCGCGAGGTGCTACTAAATGAGGCAGAAACTCATCAAACGAGGTCTGGAGGAAACGCCTTGTGCTGTTCTGTGTGTAAATAACATCCATCCATTATTTATTTCAGCTCGCTACCCGACACAAACATCAATGCCAGAGGTCAGAATGCCCGTCTGCTGCCCCAACACATCACAGGTGTGCAGGTTAATGTCCTTACTGACAGTGAGATATTTAGCTAAAAAAATCAAATGATGTGCACTTATTTCTGTGGAAATGACTTTAATATTATAGTGCTGTGAGTCTGTGACTCAGTGTTCACCTGCATGGCTTAATGAATTTACACCCTATTTAATCAGTTTAATGTTTATGCTGAGCAAACCAATGAACTACACCATTTTTAATCATCCTCCTTATGTTAAACTTTTAAACATAATGGAGTTGATGGTTGCTAGGCAACACTGAGGTAAAAGTTTTTTTTATGATGCTGCAAATGTGAATGAATGAGCTCTTAAGCAACAAATGTTCCCCACTTTCTGGCATGTCGGTGGGCAGGTAAAGCTTTCTGTTGCTGAGCTCAGGCCAGGAACACTAATAGAGCAGAAAGTCCTGTTTGTGTGAGACTAATTCAGTTCAGCTGATGTCACATTTCATGGATGAACCGAAGGTGTGAAAGCCTTCACAGTACTGAAAGCCAGTTTGAATGAAATGGGAGGATGAGGGGGTCATGATGTGTGTTTTATGATGGAAATGTGAATGTGATTGTTCTTTGCTAAAGGTGAAACTAAATTTAATCAAGAGTCATTTTCAGCTGTGTAGAGGTTATGAGTTTGGCAATGCGGTTCTTTGGAGATTAGAAACATCATTACGTTGCATTGGCCTCAACAAGTGTTTGGATACTTAAGTACTTAATGTGACTTTAAAGTTATAGATAACAAAATATCACACCAAGTAGTATTTATTTTAAAATGTTTATTTTAAAGAAATATAGCAAATTTTTACACTAATCTTTTTATTTCAAACATGAAGATGAAATGTGTTGTACATGTTAGGATACTTATTAACAATTATTATTAGTAACAATTAGAAATTATGATCAGCAAATTCATGCAAATTAGTCAAATCGTAAATACGTACAAATTCCCATGAGATCATATGGCATTAACAGATACAGTGAAAAGTGCTGAAGTATTGCATTCAGAATGTAATATCTTTGATTCATGTGCCTGTAAGTCTAGTTTTTAACGTTTTTAATATTAATAAGTCAATATCTCTCCTCTCCTTCTCCAGGGTGAGGTCGGTCACATGCCACTGTAATGTAATTTTTCCCAACAGTTAATCAATATAAAATACATTTTGCCTTCAATATGGTTTGACCTTCTGGTTGACATGTTGCTGTCAGAAGCAATGATTGTGTGTTTGAGAGAAGACAGAGGTTGTTTTCACTGCGCTAAATGTGTGAATAGAAGTAACTGCACATCAGACAAAAACAAAATGTAAAGGAAAAAAACTGCTCTAACTATTGCAAGGACCTCTTGCTGTACCGTCACAAACCCTTAAAATGCCTCTCATTCTTTGGCTGAATGGATATTTGTGTGTCTTTATAAATGAGGTTTGCTGCCTGTTTGTCTGCTCATTCAGATTTTTTATGGTGAGAAAACGGCAACTTTAGAGTTAGTTCACACTATCTTTTTGTTTCCTGCTTAATTCCTGCAAAAAATCAAAAGCAGCTGGTGTCACCACGTGCCAAAGAGCATCTGTTCAGAGAAATAGTCTCTCTCTCTCTCTCTCTCTCTCTCTCTCTCTCTCTCTCTCTCTCTCTTTATCTCTCCCCTTCGCTCTTTCTCTAAGTTCTCTCTCTGTGTTTCTCTAGCTCTCTCTTTATCTCTCTCTCTCTCACTCTCTCTCTTGTGCTTGATAAAATTCAAAACAAATGAATACTCAGAATCTTACATTCTTGTTGTTTGGTTAAATTGAATTGTCATCAGATACCAGAAGAGACACAGACGTCTGAAAACCTTGCAAAAAATCACCATGAAAATTCATAAATACTGCAAAAAGTTATTAAAATAATTTATTTTCGAACATTGTTTATTTGCTGTTTTGTTTGTTTTTTGGTTTTATCTGCTGTCATCTTACTGCATTCAACATCATCATGTATAATTCAAAAACATACAAATATAAATGAAAAATATGGTTTAACATATTCAGAGAGATCGTAAATACATACAGTCTCTCTCTTAGGGGTGAGAGAGTATTCAGTATGTGGGGCTTGAAAACTTTTTTTGTTTGCTTAAACAGCTCAGCAAAAAAGCTTATTAAAGAGCAACTATTTATTATGTCTGATTCACATTTTTTTATTTCCTTTGGTAAGTTTCTTGGACTAGTTTACTTCCTGGGATTGATGATGTAGACAAGACCGACATTATCATAATGTTAGCATTGCACTGTGAGCAAATCTTTCAAACATGGTAAGTAGCGTCACATTTCTGGCTGATGTCAGAGGTATTCAGGCCAATCAAAACGTACAGATTAGCTGGCCAATCAAGGTCCATGAGTTTTGTACAAAATCAAAGTGTTTGAGGAAGGCAGGATATCTGGAGCTACAAAAATGTAGGGTATGTGGAAAATAATGTGTTTTACCAAGGTAATAGGGGCTCTTTAATGCCTGTAAAAATCTATTCTTTAATTCTGTAATGTAGTTTTCTTAAAAGCAGACGTTTGGCTGGTACAAGACATAAATCTCCCTGGAGCCATAAAAAATGATGTCATGAAAAAACACATTGACTGTTGGCACAACTAAAATGCACATAGTCCCAAATCTGTGACATTGGAGGTAGCAAGACAGGGAATAATGTAAGTTATTTGTTTTTGTGATTGCTAACATTCATTTGTATTCATCCCAAACGGTCAAGACAAAACATTCATCACGTGAGTTTGGTGCAAACCTGTTGGTCCATGAAATGAAGGGCTTGAGCAGCTCTGTTTAGTGTAATAGTTGTACAGAAATTACGGAGCTAATCTGACCATTAAGTTGTTGTTAACTTTTCTCGCTCTCAGGCTTTCTCCCAGATGAGAAGCTGGTGGTGGAGTTGGCAGCCGGATTTAAACCCAGGTAAGAGAGAAACAACAACATAAAGAGCTATTATATCATCTAAGAAAAAATCAAAGCATCAATTTCATTAGAAACCAAATTCTGTTTTCAAAACAATTTTGTTCTATAAAGTTTTATTTTTTAGCTTAAAAATGTCAACACGGTTGCCCTCTTGGTGCATTTTTAAGATGGCTTGTAGAATTGAATATTGCATTTAGTCTCTGCATGAGGTGCGACATCAGACGCTTCTCAGCCAGAACAGCAGTTAATAGCAGTGATTATAAGCTTCATACAGATGATTGTTCAATTCTGAGCTTTGGGGGGTAATTTGCGTTGTTTTAATGTGTATGTATTGGCTTGATAAACTGGTTTCTCCGGGGAATTAAGAAACAGCCCTCGTCTCTACAGGGGGTTTGGGGGAAGCAGCCAGTCCTGAAATTACCAAACCTAATTGTACTTTTCAACTTCACGTCATCCCTTATGAACTTCTAACTCTAACTATACCATATTTTTCTTCGACACGCATTCAGAAAAGTTTTATTTATTAGTTTGTTATGATATACCAAACTTTTGCAAAAGAGTACAGAGTTGTCTTTGATGGTTGACAGCAGCAAAAACATTTACTTTAGTTTTAAAATCTATGGTTGTGCAGAAAGAGAAAGCAATTAGATTCCAACTGTTCACAAACGTTTTGGTTTTTGATTTAGAAATCTCTGATTCTTGGCTTTGCAAAGGGCAAAACATATGCGGATAATAGCTCCGCATAATGTCTGTGCACCCAGTCTGTGACTCCTACAACCAGCATTCATGCCAAATTGGTGCAACACTCTCATTTGCGAGACAAAGAGTCAATTGTGGGTCTGTACGTCTGGGTGTGGTGTGTGCAGATGAAAAATCCACCATCATCAAACACCTTCAGCATCACTTGCTGCGACACACAAGACGCTCCTAAAAATAGGACCGTGTGTGGCTGCGCATGCGAGACACGTCTGAGCGCCTGTAAAAGATCAATCATTTGCACTTCAGACACTATTTTGGAGGTGACGTGAAGATTCGCTAGAGATCCACTCAAACATCTAAAAGGATTCTGCTCAGGAAAATAAGACCTTTGTGACATTTCCCCCAGATTTTGCAAACAGGTGCTCTAGAGATTTCTTTGAAAAGCCTCTGATGCTCTTCTGCAGGTTGTGCTCATTGCTTTTTAAACTCCTGATTCATTGAGATATCTGGAATGCAAAGACTAGATAGCATTAAGAATTATTATTGCATTATGGCAATGCTAAAAAGAGCTTTCTGTAATATATGTTTAAATATTTATACTCAAATGTGTTCCTGTTTAATGTACTTCTGCTCTGTGCAGCATTATAACAAATCTGACTTATAAATAACTTAATCATAAATGTATAATGTGCTGCTGAGGAGAACAAAAACATGAAGCTTCTCAGCTGTCAAATGACGATGCTGACACTCACCTTTGTCACAAAAGATAAAAAATACACAAATTTGTGATGATAACACATCATGAATTTTTAAAATGAACACAAATTTCTTAGTTGTGCACGATGTTGAAGAAATATGCAAAAAAAAAAAAAAAAACTTGCTTAATCTGGTTCAGAATATTTTGAATATTTTTAGAGTTATGTTTAAAATGTACAATTTTAATTAAATTCTGATGTTCAGTAACCCACTGTATTTAAATTATCATATCCTAAAGCACCTGTCCTGCAGGTTGTTGTTATTTCATTCACGTGGAGATTGTGATTTAAAAGTGTGACCAATGGTTGTTAATTAATAAAACCCCGTGCAGGAGCGAAACATTTCAGTGGTTGGTAAGTGAAACCAGTAGGGGTCGGATCTTCATCCTCTCGGTAAAGTTCAGATCTCAGTATACAGTAAGAGGGAAAGAGTGAGGGGGACACTTCCCTCTCCAGCGTCATTAACAAGGAATGCGCACCATCGCCTGAGGGATCGGATGGATGGAGCGACAGGGTCATGAAGGTAACCACAACCTTCGGGTTAGTTTTAGGGGGCCGTTACCGCAGAAGGAGCCTATCCATAATTAATAATCCGCTGCAAAGCGAGTCGGAGCGCAACCATCGGCGAGTCATGTCACCAACTGACAGCGCTTCCAGAAGAGCTGACGAAGAGGACAAAGGAGGATGAAGGAGTCAGGAGGAGAGGAGGTCGAGGAGGATTATAATGAAGTTGAGTGGCAAAGGACTGTGCACCATCGTCTCCAGCAGCGTGCTTTTCGTCTGCGCCATGAGCGCCGTGGCAGTGGGATTCAGATGCATTACTTTGGGCTCCAGGGTGCGGGCGCACTTCCATCTGGGCACCGTGGCCGGCGCGTTTTACTCCGGGATCCTGGTGGCTATCGGGCAGGTGCTGATGGGGACGGCGCTGGTCTTTTGCCAAGGCAAGCCCAGGTGTGGGAATTTCTTCCTCTTTGGGATCTTGGTTTTTCTTCTGGGTGTCCTCACCGCGTTCTCGGGCGCGGTGGTGGACGGGGACACGGTTTCGCTGGTGGAGAGGAAGTACGCGCACTATTGCCTCGATTCCATGGATGTAAACCCGGCGTGCGACCGGCTGAAAGTGTACCAGAGGGGTCTTGTGGCTTCTACGGTCCTTAACACACTGGAGTGTATCCTAGGGCTGATGAACTTGGTGATTATTAAGCGCTACCAAGCGGAGCAGTTTCACCGGAGACGGCGCTTGCAGAGGCGGAGCGCACGGACGATTATCCTTAACGAAGAGCGGGACTTCGCTGTCAGGGAGTTTCAACCGGTGTCCTACATCAATCTGGGGGTGTTTCACACGTTGGACGATGTGGATGGGGAGGTCCACAGCAGGGGCCATCCGTCCATAGAGCTGCCGGGGTATTCACAGACGGATCCGGAGCTTAACCTCACGTACCCGTTTTCTTACCCACTTCACAACGAGTTGCCGCCCGCCTACGATGAAATATTCCCCGGAGAAGCGAGTAGTTGAGGGGAAAGTTGCGGTATTGCAGTGACAATCACGCATTCAGCTCACTAAACTGAGATCTAGAAGTGCAGTGCTTTCATTGGGATGACAGCTTTATATATTACTGTTATCCAAAATACTTTTTATTCAGTGGAGTTTGAAACGATGCTGACAATGAACTGTTGTCCATAAACTACAAAGAGAACCTATGGAAAGGTAAACATATACAGAGGATAAAGATTATTTAAGTATAAAATGCAATCCTTTTTTATTCTCATGACCAATTGTATTACCAACCTCCCCTAGTCAAAAATATATGTATTGGATTCCTGTAGTGAAATTGATATCATAAATTATAACCAAACCCATATGGTTTTCCTAAATGGAAAGTGCTTTTTGATGTTACCAAATGACAATTATTAACAAATGAAAGTAACAGCAACCTTTAATGTTCACATGAACAGTTTCAGATCTTTGACGTTTGGTTTTAAATTATGGCAGAATTTCATTAGGAATCCTGTACACATTCCTAATTTTTTGAATTGGAATGCCCATGTAGATGTTGCGCTATTGTTTTTCTCATATTGCATATGTTTAGCTCCTAATAAAAGGTGTATTTACTCTTCCCTAATGTCGCTGTTGAATGCAAGGTAAAAAGTACATTTTGTGCATGCAGTGGTCTTCAGGAGGAGGCAGTACTGTATGTCGGTCTGTAGCAGGTGTTGCCATGGTGCCTTGACCCTTTCTCTAGCTGCGTCTAATTAGATATGTAACCAACCAGTCTTTGAAATGCAGATTTGGTTGTTTTTTTTAAGTTTCATCTGGTTCTCAAAGCAAATCAGGTTGTTTAATGTAACAAACAAATGCATTTACGTTTTCAATTTGCCGTCTTTAGAAAGATCTCTTTGAGTCCAGCTGAATAGAGTCTGATGCCACTGGGGCTTGATGATTTCTTCAAAGAGCGACGCTTTCATCTGTGCACAGCATTGCAAACATGTTGACAATACCCTGGAGTGAATATACTGTACCTGTGCTTAGTAATTATTGTAAGTGGATATACACCAAAACCTGTCATAACCATTTACATGGTAAAAAGTGAAGCTTTGGATCTACAACAAACAAACAAACAAACAAACAAACAAGCAGTCTGAGACCACCAGTAAAAAATATCTCTTTTCTTCCATCATTCTGTCATCTAAACTTTTAATGTAATGATATTATTAGCATGATCATTATTAATTAATGATATTTGATATTTTTGCTGTAATAGCACAACAACCAAGGTTCTTAAATGTTCTTTCTTAAAGTGTATGGTTCTTTAGAGAAACCTTAATATGCACATCTTTGAAGACTACAGTACAGACTTATAAAATGCAAGAAAGAAATCTGTGGCTAAAACACTTTCTATTACATCATTGCTGCAAAGCACCATTTAACTTTTTATTTTTAAGAGTGCAGCATAAATCTGATCATCCATGTTTTCTCAGCATGATTGGAGAAGATTTCAAAAATCATCTTGTTTTAATGAAAGCTATTTTATTAGGACTGCACAGTATAAAGGGGAAATGCAATAACTTGCTAAATAATGCGGCGTACAATATGCGATACGATAATGCTTTAAGCTTGTAAAATCTATTTAAATGATATTAAAATATATTCAAAAGCTGCAAATTATATAACAAACACACATTTCTACTTGATATCTGAAGAAAATAAATCATCACTCTCCCGATCTCAGCGGTCTCTCTGTAGCCACTTAAAACTTTGACTACATAACTTTTTAATGTACTACCATCATATTGTGATTCTCGCTGTATTGCGGTAAATCTTGCAGCCGTGGTTTTTATATTAAATAGTTAAAGATTTGTCAAAGATTTGCTTACATTTGATAAGTGTCCCAAATGTAGTGCAATCTCAGATTTTTGTCTTAATCTTTATAATAAAATATCCAGATTTGTAAGGTTTTCTATGGTTTCAAACTTTCTTACCATGGTATTTCATGGGAATGTCACAGTTTTTTACAACACAGTTTCTCTTATATGCAGTAAAAACTTGTGGTGAGTCACAGTAAACAGCTTGACACTGTACAAGTGAGCGAATCTTTCTTATTTCTAGAGATAAAATTATTAATCGGCACCGATAGATCATTGGTGGAAAAAATCGGCTATCGGCAAAAAACCCAGGCTGATAGCTTTTCCAAGTGCGTTTGTTGCTTCATGTAATTATGAAATAATTGTCATCAAAGCGATTTCACAGAAGTATTTACTTATCAATAATATTATTATACTATAATAATAATAATAAATGTATTTTTTTATTTATACATTTATTTCATTTAGCACATTTTCATGGTTCAGTACTGTTGTTTTATTACTTTTGTAATACATTTCAGCACAGTTTCACTTTTTTTTCACTGTTTCTTATGTTTGTTTTTATCCAGTATACAATTTAAAAACTATCGGTCGATTAATTGGTTATCGGCAAGCAGGAACTCAACTTAGTAATTGGCATGGGTAAAATCCACTATCGGTCAACCTCTAATTATTCCAGTATTTTTCTCTTAATCTTGGATTCATTGTTTGGTTGTTTTTCATCTTTTCTAAAATGTCAAAGACAAAGCCGTTGTTTTTAATTCCATCTCAGCCATTGCAGGTCAGGCAGAAATCTTCTGGGCGGTGTTGTGACTGTGCAATATGATTAACAGTTTTGCATTGTCTTGTTTTGTAATTGCAGATCATGACCTCAGATGTTTAGCTCAGTGATGCGATTCAGCATTTTGTCTGCAGTTTTATTGTGTTTTGGTAAAGCTGTGTATTTCAGTCTGGCTGAATGCTGTACAGGAGAATTCTCCTATAATGTGAACTCAAACATTATTAAATATGATCCTTTTATTATATTTGGATTAACTTTGATTGTTTGGTAAGGTTGGTGGTGTGTCCTTTGTTGGTGGTAGAGTCCAGTCTCAGACAGTGATGTAGTCAATGACATTTTTCAGCTTTCAATTTTATGTGATGTCCTTTCACAGATCCCTGATTTGATTGTTGGAAACCCCTTTGGTTTTTCATTTAGTTCAGACTAGAGAACGTATAAAACTTACACGCTGGTCTTATTGTGAGTGGTTCTTCAGTGCATGTTATTGCAAAGAAATCAAAAGTTTGTCTTTGTAATCTTTCATCAATATGTAATAACATGCTCTGCTAGCTCCATCTATCAGCAGAGTCTAACTGGGACACGCGTACCAACCAAACTCTGAGTCTGACCCATTGGATGTGCACAGATCTTAAACTGAAGGGCGGAGCTCAGATTTAATATGATATGAAAATCTGTCTCATGGTTGATTGCCTTCTACATAATTGTGCCTGTTACATTTAACAGACGAGATCTTAAATATTTTAACTAAACCTTTATGCATCAGATTTCTGTCATGCTTCTGTTCACAATGTCACCTCTCTTGTGTCTGTTACAGAGATGACAGATACAGAAGTGTGTCAGATTTGGAGAGCATTGTTCCCAGTTTCCTTAGCAGATATTATTAATCCTACAACTAGGGATGCACCGATAGGATTTTTTGGGCCGATACCGATTTAAACAGACAACTTCTGGCCAATACCGATACCGATACCGATATTAAACACTTGTACACAATCCTATACAGTCTATTAGCTAGTTTATTTCTGAATCAAATTATTTTTACTGAACATGGATTGGATCTAATTAACATTCAACTGGCCAACATAATAAGAGAGGTACAAATTGAACTAAAACAAATACAATAAGACAGCGTGACAACCTTCAAAGGTGGTTTTTGCTATTCAGCATTTATTTTATTAACAACATTTACTCATTTTTTTTTACATATAATGGATTTCTTTATGCAGTTAATTAATAAACAATTGGTATCGGCCTTTCTCGTGCTATTGCCGGTATGCCGATGATTTCAAATTCATCAAAATTGGCCGATAAATATCGGCGGCCAATACATCGGTGCATCACTACCTACAACTAACAGAGCAATGAATAGCCTATGAGCTCAGATACAAAACCCCTTAAGTAGTCCGGCATGTTTTCTTGTAAATTAAGTGTGTTAGGTTCAGTAATTTCACTTTAATTTCGATGGCAATTGAAAGGTTATTGGTTAGTAATGTAAGTGCTTTATTTTCACAAATGTCACTTTAGTAATTTCATTGGTTTTAACATATTTGACTATGTTTCGCTGTAAAACTCTCTATGTGCAACATGATCTCACTGCAAGTCATGTTATAGTCACAAAAAAATTAATTCCATGGCACAAAATTCTGCTTTTTTAAAAATGTATCAGCACAAATTTCTATAAATAGTTTTTCGTGTTGTGGCACAACTTCCTTTTAGTGTCATTTTATGTATTGTTTTCTAATTTTTCCTTATTTTTAAACGATTATCGCTTGGGGTTGGGGTTAGGGTTAGGATGTACTTTTATGTTTTGGTTTCTATATGTTTTTCTTCTGCTTTTAAAGCTATTCTCGCCTGGAGTTGGGGTTTGGGTTAGGATGTCTAAAAGGGATTCTAACCCCAACTCCGAGTGACAATGGTAAGAAAATAGGAAAAAACTATTATAAAAAAATACACAAAATTATACGAAAAAGAAAGAAGTTCCACGGACACACAAACTATTTATAGAAATTCGTGAAAGTGACACAAAAAAGACATTCATGCTCAAAGCACGACAAATAGCTGAAATTCGTGCCATGGACATGAATAAATTCATCAAATTCTTTATGACTATAACACGTCTGCTATGTACGTGCTCAAATCTCCACTTTAAAAAAAGTTTCCAGTCACTCTTCACTTTGGCTAAAGGTAATAAACTTAAAAGGCTCAAAAATCAATCAGTCAATATCTTAATATATTCAGTAAACCTCCATTAACCATGTAACAAGTCTTGATATGCACTTTGATATGCATGCTGTTGTTGATCCAATTCATCTTCTGTGCACTGAAAGAAGACATATGATGAAAATCTGACTTTTTCCATCTTTAAGTGCTATATTTGGGTCCCCAGTGCTTCTATCAACATAGAAAATGTGAAAAAGATCAACCCAGTAATTTGGTTTAGTAAACCATTCTCTGCAAGCATGTTTCATTCATGTGCTCATTGAAATTTGGCTCCCCTTGTGATGTCAGAAGGGGATAATACAGCCCCAATTTTAACATGTTATAATAAATTATCTATATGGTATTTTGAGGTAAAACTTCACATACGTACTCTGGGGACATCAAAGGTTTATTTGAAATCTTAAAAATGTCTTGTGAAATATCTCCTTTAAAGGGCTTTGTCAAAAAATCCTGGCGTTTAACAGATTTTGCCAGCAAACCAGACTTTCTGGATAAAGCAAATTTGAAGTGAAAGTATTTAATTCATGTACCGAGAGCATTCGGTCAATATCATCATCTCATTTTTGACAGAGATTAGCAGCGTTTGCAGCTGAGCTCTTCATAACCCAGACAGAAAGGAGGCTGTGTCTATTAAAATCATACACTTAAAAATAAAGATGCTTGAAAGGTTTCTTCACAGCAATGCCATAGAGTAAAAAGAAGTAATTACAGCTAAATGTAACTTACATTGTTTGAAAATGTCATTGAAGGTCAGTAAAAGTTTTGAAATGAGTCACTGTTGACTTGTTCATTTATTATGGTAGATTTTTCAGAATGGTTTAATTTGGCTAATGGAATTCAGCAACATAATGTCATTTACTTGTTGCCTAATTCACTAAGCTATTCTGTGTTATCTATTATTCAAATGACCAGGACAAGAAAACCACAATGTTCCCTCATTTTCATTTATTATTATTTTTTAGAAGTGTATGCCTGTGGCTTTTTAATTTTAATAATGTAATTTTCATTTTAGTGGTTAATGCAAAATGTAGTGCTTATTTGTCAGACAAAACCGACAGTGCTTTAGTTTAATTACATCCTTATGGCCTGGAGTTTATTCAGCTACCCATTCAGTCTGAGTTATAGGTGTTGTTCAAACTATTGAATTCATATCTGTAGCTTTGTCAGACTTTGACTGAATCCATTAAGGCTTTTTTATCATATTGAGGTACAAGACTGTATGGCACAGATGACTCAGGTGAAGGTATTTGCAGTGGTGAAATCTATAGTTTCTATTTTTAATGCTTATTGTTATCCTATTTTTGCTGTAATGGGTGATATTTGAAACAGGAGTAAAACAGCATACTCAAAAAGATACAGTTGAGCTTTATTGTATTGTTGAGAAATTGATTTGTTTGTAAAAAATAAGAATAAAGTGGTTGGTACTGCAAACATGAGGGCTTAGTTATTGCATTTTGAAAGTATTACTAAGGCAAACCTTTTTATTTGGAATATATAAAAAGGGAAAAATGATGTGCGTCTTAAGGTAAATCTGTTCAATATTAATAACACTGACTTTACACTCTTAAAAATAAAGGTGCTTAAAATGTTTCCCACGGTGATGCCATAAAAGAACCATTTTTGGTTGCTCGGTGAACCATCAGTCAAAGATCTTTTAAAGGATCATTTCTTTTAATACTTTTTAAATCCTACCTTTCATAACCTTTATGAAACCATTAAGCCAAAAGCTTATTTATGGCATTGTACAGCACCTTGTTTGGTTAAAATAATAGAAATGAATGAGATAAAAATTTTAAGTGAGCGGTTTCTACGGAGACCCTAAGGGGACATGGAGAAAAAATTAAATAAAGTTTAGTACTAAACTTTAAAAAAAAATTCTGCACATGAAGGTTTTGCATGAGCACATGAAACTAGACGTTAGATTTTTTTTACTCCAATGTCACCTTAGGGGCTCGGTAGGTTTCTCACGAGGCAGATGATAAAAACAAGGTGTCAGGACTTCAGATCCTGTTTGGATCTGTTCTGTTTTTAGGAGAGATATATTTGTCTGTTATAGTTTATAAGTGGCTGAGATACTTCAGATACTTTAATTACGCTTTTGTTTCAGCTCCACCCATTTGTTTTAGATCTTGTGTTTGTTGAATTGAGAGATATACAGCGTGAAGGTGTGCTGTTGAATCTCGTATTAAAGGGATAGTTCACCCAAAAGTAAATGGGGCCTATGAACTGTTTGATTACAAACATTCCTCAAAATATCTTACTTTGTGTTTGTTATAACATGAGAGTGAGTAAATGATGGGTTAACAATCCTTTTAAATCTGGCCACAAAAAAAATGAGGATGATTGACTGTCCATTTAAGATGTTTTGTGTTGCATTGTTAGACATTATTTTTATGAGAGTTTGGGACGTTTTGTTGCCCAATTTTCATTACTGTTATGCATCTGCACCCTTTACTTTGAGTTGGTTATTAATTTTCATTATTCTCAATTTGGATTCTCATTACTGTAATGTGCAGTATTGCATTGAAATAAATACTGTAATGCAATAGCTAGAAAATTTGCCTAATTTTTAATAATGATGACAATAATGAAAAAGGCACACAATGCTTTTTAGTGTTCTGCAGCAAAACTATTTCTTTTCTCACTCTTTCTGGGGTGAAATATGAATCCTAGATTTTCTTGACAGGTTTTTGTGAAATTCACCCTGTTATTTTCCAACACTGTGTACTGAGGTCATGGAGTACAATGACTATACTGCAGCTGAATAATACGATAGAGTGATTGTCATTAATCATGCATTTAATAAGGTCGTTCATGTGGATGTGCTTTTATAGTTGCTCATATTGATGACTGAAGATAATTGTGTGCATGTGTGGATGATATGCGGTGTCACACTGACATACGTCTGGATGCTAACCAAGATTCTCAATCTCCTCATGAACTTTAATCTCCAACGTTTGAGAAAGATGCAGTAAAGAGGATTTCAGGTGTTTTAATAGAAGTCTAAATGAAGGGAGATTCTGATTTGACAAACAGAAGAACTGCTTTTAAGGTTTTTGTAAGATTTAGTATATGCAAATTCTTACCAATGATTTTTGGATGTGAATTCAGCTTTTTATGCTTAAGACGATTTTTACTATGGGTCTGTTGAATGCTTGAATCTGATAACTTCATAAATAACTGCATTAGAATGCTATCAACGACTCAAGCCTCCATTGCCAGCTTTAAAATGACGTTTTGGAACAAACAAAAGAGCCGTTGGATGAGACGCGGAAGAAATAGTCCTACTCACAATAGCAATTTTAAGAACAAAAAACGAGACGAATCCATTAAAATGTATCATGAGATTGATGTCTTGAGGTGTGGTAACCGTAGTATAAGAGAAATAATTGAAAAATAATGCATACCTGGGATGTAATGGCCACTCCGCTTCACGTTGTGCCGCATCACCACCTCGGGTGTGCATGAATTTTCGAATAATTCAATCGCCCGTCGTCAATTATTCATAACGTAACTATTTCAATGTGACCCGGTAAACCCAGCTAAATTCATTTTTTGTGCAAAAAATGCAAAATGTAACCATAACGCCAATAGTAGAACTTCAGCCTAAACGTTAGCATATAGCATTAACTAGTATTTAGCATTAACTACCATACAGTGCTAACTCAGCAGTCACAACTTTGTTTTATTATTGTAACAACATTGTACATAATTTAATGTTGGGGTGTAAATCTTGACTGTCACGTCACAGTTGGTGTTTGGTGATTGGTCTGTTTTCCAGCGTTTTTTTTGTATGCATGAGGTTTACATAAGAAGGAGGAAACAATTGTATTTGATACTCATGATGTGTCATCATGTTATTATTCATCTATGCCTAAAGTTTATCAGCATTTTAAGACATCTGTTGTCTGTTTTTACTCATGATTTTAATCATTTTTACACATTTGAAAGTCACATTTCACGGCATGGCTCTCATGTGACTAAGAAGGTTTTAGAGCGGACAATTTTAATTCTCATTAGATGGTGCATCCATTACTGGAACCGTTGCCAAAACTGACTCACGTTTCTGAAACTAATGGTGGAAATCGACCGCCAGCCTTCTTTAAACTTGATCGGATTCCTAATGAAGAACAGGAATGCAGATTTTATATCCAGAGAAACTCTGTTCATCCCATCAGAGGTTTAATGAAACATGTTTGTTCAATTTAACTTGCTGACGTTGGTTTTTGGAGCGGTTCACCTCAGGGCGGCTGATTTTGAAGCGCTGCTTTATGAAGGGAGAATAGACTCCTCCTCCATCAAATCAAACAGAAATAAGTTTTCCTCTGCTTCATTAAGCCACATTAGAGTCACACTAATGTCGTTCTGGCTCGGTCAGCAGCTGCAGTCTCTCGCTTATTTATGACTTTTATTTATGAACTCTGCTAAGAAGTAAACTGTGCGGCAAAATACAGGTGTGTTGATAAAGGAATGTTGTGGCTTTAAAGAAGATTGTGAAAATTTTAATTTGTCTCTAGACTTTAAAAATATATATATATGTCAGACCGATGTCGGGTTTTGACGTCAGACCGACGTTGGGTTTCGACATTGGGTATTGACGTCAGACCAACGTTGTGTTTTGACCTAAGTCCGACATTGTGTTTTCATGTCAGACTGATTTCGGGTTTTGACGTCAGACCGACGTTGGGTTTTGACATTGGGTATTGACGTCAGTCCAACGTTGTGTTTTGATATCAGGTCGATGTCGGGTTTTGACGTCAGACCGACGTTGGGTTTCGACATTGGGTATTGATGTCAGTCTAGTGTTGTGTTTTGATGTCAGACCGACGTTGGGTTTCAACATTGGGTATTGACGTCAGTCCAATGTTGTGTTTTGATATCAGACCGATGTCGGGTTTTGACGTCAGACCGACGTTGGTTTTCAAAATAGGGTATTGACGTCAGACCAACGTTGTGTTTTGACGTCAGTCCGACGTTGTGTTTTGATGTCAGACCGATGTCGGGTTTTGATGTCAGACCGACGTTGGGTTTTGACATTGGGTATTGACGTCAGTCCAAAGTTGTGTTTTGATATCAGATCGATGTTGGGTTTTGACATTGGGTATTGTCATCAGTCCAATGTTGGGTTTTGATGTCAGTCTGATGTCGGGTTTGACATCAGACCAACGTTGGGTTTTGACATTGGGTTTTGATGTCAGACTGACGTTGTGTTTTGACATCTGTGTGCAGTTGGGATTTAATGTTAGTCCGACGTTGGGAATTGACGTTGGGTTTTAATGTCAAGACGATTTCCATATACAACCGAAACGGAATGCCTGCCCAACGTTACAACTTGACATCAGGCCGCTTTGGCCTTTTATACCTCACCGCTTAAAGTACAGACATTCCTGGTCGTCCACATCCTTTACGCACTGAAATACAAAGATTTAATATTAGAATAAGATCTGAGTAATCCACACATGACATTTCACTAAAAATAATAAATTCAGAATTGCAGTGCTGCCATTAGAGCTCATCTTCATGGCCTTGGGCCCAACAGCCCCATGAGTCAGCCCTGTGTGATCCTGTCTTTGATTTTAATCATTAGGTTCACATTGATTTTAATCTTTGACACCCTACTCAGTCAATATTAAAGATATCAAGGTACAGAATGTTCTTAAACATTATGTAAATTGATTTTAAGTAGAAAACAGTAAATCTTAAAAAAGCTTTAGCTGAGGGTTCAAAGGCAGAGTCACATATTTTGGGAAAGTTAATCAGCTCTGCATACTCATGCTAGAAGTTTAATGGCTGTGTCTAACTTTAATATAATTACTTGTTAACCTTGTCTGGGCAAACAACTCTCATACTGTTTAAGTCTTTTAAAACTGTGTGCATTCTGTGTGTACACTGCATTGCCTGTGTTGACCTTCACTGTAAATGAAATTAGTAATTTTTGTAAACCATACCACAAATGGTAACACTTTACACTAATGTAAACATTAACAAAAGCTTTATATTCGCTTCATCTATAAAATCTAGGCCTGAATTGATATTGATGTTGAAGATATTATTGAACGTATAATTTTAAAATGTGTGTGATTTATTTTGATCAGATTGAAAGCAATAACTCCTTTGAAAAACTGCTCACAGGCTCAGGTCAAGCAACAAAGTCAATTTAATTGTGACTTCCAATCCATCTAAGGGGAAAAATTCAATATTAACCCATTGAGGCAGAACAGGTTTCACTTGTAACCGCTGTGGAAGAGGCGATAAGCCAGTGGTGTAGTCTACGTGATACGCAGGTATACGCCGTATACCCACTAGAAATTGTCAAGGATTTCCGTATACCCACTAAAAATAGCGCAAGGATGCGTAACAGCATGGTTTTGTGACATATTTTTAAACTTTTAGTCATAATGTAGATGTGAGGCACTGATCATTAGCATGCTACACTTGCCACTTTAGCGGGTTGAAATACATATTAGGCTATATACTTCCTGCCGAACTGCGCGATCCGATCGGCGTATGAATTTCTATGAAATCAAATTACTATAGTGACGCGAAAGTGACTGGGGAGCAGACTGGTGTGACGCCACAGGGAAGTGACAGCAAAGCACCGCGAGAGCGACTCCAGTTATCACATTGAGAAATCTGCTTTGAATCGCTCTCGCGGTACTTTGACATCACCAAGAGGTCTGCTTAGCGCCAAATGAAGTCGACCCTGCAGCGTAGCTACTCACGCGACACTGAGAAGTGAACGAGTGAAGCAGTGCTGCAACATAAAATCCATAGAGTTTACAACGCACATGTGAGTACAACATTTAAATCATCAGTCCAGTTTATTACTTTATCTGGAGGTAAGGCTCCAAATGCAATAAAATAAGCCCGTAATTATATCCTGATGGTTTTTAACTGCAATTCAGTTCCTCTGCATGTTTGCTTGTGCTTCACAGTGTTAAACTTCCCTTCTCTGTGTTCATTTATATATCTACGTTCAAGATGTATATGATCTTAAACTTCTGTGAGGAAATTCATGTCTGCGTTGATGTTCAGTTTAGACTTGCAAATTTTAGGCTACAGGATGGTCTTGTAATAATAATTAAGTATAAGCCTATTTTCATTTTTAGACAATGCTTATATTATATGCAAAAAAATAAGCTTTAATATCAATGACTATGCAAATTATAGTTAATTCATGGTCATCTTAAATGTGTATTAATTAAAAACATATAGTTGTCAGATAATATCTATTGAAAGAGTGAATATTTTTTTCTCCTTCAATGCATGTGTTTGCCACGGATTGAAGATTGTAAACAGTTTATTTAATTTTAATTAACAGTTAAGTAACTTTTGTTCCTGAGTTAGATGTTGATTAACACTAAACCAGTCTAAAAATCAGTCCAGTTTCCCCAGCTGTAAACCCATTGGCTCTAAAGTCTTTTTTTTTCTTATAATAAACTGACATGTTGATAACACGTTCAGTTTATGTGTTTATGAGTACACTTTCAGAATGCTCTTAGTTACATGAATATCTTTACTGTATGCATCTGTGAGTGTGGTGGTGCTAATGAGGTGTCGCGCTAGGACAAGTAAGCATAAGGGTGAGAGGGAAAAATCACAGTATGCTCACTACAAAAATCTAGACTACACCACTGCGATAAGCTGTACCTAAACTCAAAACAGGTTAAACGGTTTGTGAATGAATGGATTGACCGTTTAGATTGTTTAGATACTGTCTTCTTTAAAGGACAATTACAACATACTGAAGGACCTTGCTGAAGTGTAAACAAAAACTGATTAAAGGAGGTTATCTCATATATAAGTGTCTAATAACTGTGATTTTATTTGGCAGTGAGCCTTTTATCGTTAACAAAGATCTCAGTACAGTGATCCCTGATATATAAAAATAAACAGAAAATAGATCAGGAACATAACATAGAGAAGAAAAGACAGGGCTAGTTGTCACACTTTTTACCCTATCAACACAACCAACACAACACAAATCTTCTTCCCTCATTATGTAAACATCTACATTTATTTATGAAACTCTATACTAAGTTTTTTATATATATATATAAAGAAAGTATTGAAGTCCTCTAAATTCAGATTAATTCTATTCTGAATATATTTTTTATAGCAGTTTTGGAGGTTTTCATTCTCAGATTGTATATTCAGTTCATGTTGTAACTGATGTTAGTCGGGGAAATAATTCAGTTTGAAAATATTTCAGTGCCTTGGGTCCCTTGTGTTGAGATGACGGGTCGCTGTTGTTCTTTGTCTTGTGAATGTGTGTAGACTTTTGAATTTTACTGCAGTACTGTACTATATGAGAGAGAGAGAGACAGCAGTGATGTGGACACACAGAGATTAAAACATTTGTATTTAAATGAATTCCTTTAGCAGAATATCCAAAGCGAACTACAAATGAGAGATAAAAGTCCCAGAGAATATTCAATATTGTATAAGTGTCAGCTACTAAACTGAAGTGAGTTTGCCATATCCAATCAATTTCATCATATTAAACATCAGTCAAATACAGACGATGACAAATTAAAATTATTGGCACGCTAAAATCTCTCAGGCACTTTAAATTCTCTAATAATGATGAGAGTAAAATGCTTCATTACAGCAGCTGAGTGAATGTGAGGATTGCTGTCGTTCATCATATAATCTGACAGTAACATCATTAGCTGGGACTGCTGGAATTTACTTTTAACCCCTACCATGATCCTGAACATATACAGTTTTGTTTATATGGTGTTAAGGTTAATCAACGTAAATCCCCAGCAGTGCATACATTTACAGCTAAATGTATCTAAATATGCAAATTTGTTCCACAGAATTAAAAAGGGTTTGCAGTGAGGTTATAAAGTTAGGAGTGAGACAGATTTACATCTGGTTCTTAATTTGTTTTTAATGAGAAGTAAGCTTAGAAAAAGATCTCAGTATTCATACTGTAAGTAATTTGTACATTGCTTTTTTAACTTTGAACGCGCAAATCTTAACCTCTTAACTGCCACACCCCCGGTTGAGTGTGGGAGATCATTTTATGTGCACCTTCAAATTAATATTATGCTTTTTTGGTGTAGAAGCTTATAATCTTGGTCTTGTTTTAAAGAAGACAATTTTCACTGAAGTCTCTGGAGGTGAAAATATTAAACAGAAAAATTGTTATAGCAGTTAAAATGTATTTTGATAAATAAAAATAATGCAATAAAATAATAATTATATACATACAATTACAAAAATCTAAATGTTTCACAAAAGAAATGATTATTAGAAATGTTTATTAGAAATTATTAGAAACATCACAAAAGAAATGTTTAAAAATGAATCCATAAAGCCCGATTTATAGTCGTGCGTAGCTCTGAGTAGCCTGACGTGCACCTCGCAAAAATTTTAACAGCGTGTCAGATCTACGCGGACCGCAAGCGCTGTGATTGGTTTCTTCTTCGTTTGTGGGTTAACTTGCTAAGCTTCTTCTTCTTTGATGTTTGCGCTGCTACTGTGGTTACACGTGTGGTTACTGCCTACCAGCAGTCTGCGCGTGTGTTTGCACGTCGACGCGGACGACGACGCAAAAGTATAAATGAAAACCGAAGTGGAACCTACGCCGTAGGACCTACGCACAACTATAACGAGCCCTTTAGTCCTCAAGTAGTTGTGATTCGAATTTCAAGATAAAGTCACAAAAAAATGTGTCACTCTTTTAGTCATTTTACCAACAAAGGCCACTAGGTGTCAACGGTTTGCTCACTTGCTCACTAAAAAAAATTATTCATTCAATTTACTCAGGTGAGTGGTTGCAATCAATTTATTTAAGCTACATTTAAACAAAAAATTAGAAAGGCAATAGAAAACAAAAAAACTTTTGTTTAAATGTAGCTTAAATAAATTGATTGCAACCACTTACCTTAAAAAAAATGAGTAAATTGAATGAATCATTTTTTTCAGTGCTGCTTATTGTTGTCACAAATTTATAAATTACTGTCACTGCATTATTATTACTGCTTATAGGTTACGTTTTGAAATATGAAAACTACATTCTTAGAGATTTCCAAAAATAAATAATTTGTCAACCTTTTTAAATATTTATAATAGGACATAGTGTTATGAATATATAATAATTAATGCATTCCTATGGGGGATCATTTCTATCATCAGTTGACCTTGAAATATGAAAACTACACTCTGATAGCTTTCCAATGATATATAGTTTGTCTAGGTTTTTTAGGTTTAGAATAGGGTATCAGTGTAATAAATATGTGTAAACAAATTGGGCCTACCTGTATTTTAGAAAGTGACTCTCACTAACTTTTCTGAAACTGGTGATGAAATATGAAAACTACACTCTTAGAGCTTTGCAATGATATATAGTTTGTCAACATTGTTGAGGTTTAGAATAGGATATTAGTGTTATTAATATGTAAAAACAATATGGGCCCGTCTGAGGCCCTATTACCTTTTTGAAAATGACTCGCATCATGTTAATCTTTTTTCAAAATGACGATTACAAAACTACACTCTTAAGAGTTTTCAAATGAAATATAGTTTGTCATGGTTAGATAAGAATTTCTATGCAAAAGTATTGAAAAGAATTAATTGTAGGCAACCCACTAGTGGGACAGAGACATTTAGCAGGATTATCAATGTTTTGAGGCAGAGATGAATCTCCCTACATTATTTATTTTATAAAACACTGATGATATCTGTATTCTAGAGGCTTAGACCTTTCCAACGATATATATAGTTTGTCATGATTCGATAAACATTTACATCCAAAATATTAAAGTAAACTGAGGAGGTAATGTTCCTTAGGAGGAACGGTGGCAGTTTTAATATAGCTGCTGGTTTTAGGTTTAAAGTGTGCCTAATAATAATTTGCATTCATAATAAATGAGATGATGTCCATTTATTACACAAAGCATTTAACTGAGCTTTAATAACAAAAACTGACATACAAAACCACTTCAAATTGATGTATGCAAAAAGTGTTTTGAAGCTACAGTATCTTTACTGTACATCATTATTGTTTATTTGATCAAACTCACGGTTGTTATACCTGATGTTTTGATCAAGCGGTGTACAGAGAGAGATAATGAAGGTGCATGAGGAGGTTGCTGAGTGAAAGTTAACTGTTCAGAGGAATGATCCGTAGAAAGTTAATGGGTTGGAGGCGCACAGCGTATGTGAATCAAGAACTAGAGAAAATTGCTGCTGTGGCAAACAGCCAGAATGTGTGTGTTTGTGTGTGTGTTTGTGTGTGTGTGTGTGTGTGTAGGCTGTGTGTGCATGCATTGAGTCTGTTCAGATGGTTTGAACCATTAATGAGCGAAAAATCAAAGAGAAGTCCAGAAGCCATGTAGAAAGGAAAAACCTTTGACTCCCTCAAGGTT
This sequence comes from Paramisgurnus dabryanus, assembly GCF_030506205.2. Classification (NCBI taxonomy): domain Eukaryota; kingdom Metazoa; phylum Chordata; class Actinopteri; order Cypriniformes; family Cobitidae; genus Paramisgurnus; species Paramisgurnus dabryanus. The sequence goes on along the minus strand of NC_133352.1, from coordinate 35,885,431 downwards.
CTAGTGATGCTTTTAATTAAATCTTAATATGTGAGGGATGTTTTCATTTACACAACATAACGTTATACAGTATTTCAAACAAAAGTCAATTTATGATCAGATTTATGGATTGTGGAGGCAGAAGTTACAATGAAAATTTTGTATTGTTGTGTAAGGCAAAATTTTGCCTATACTTTACTTACTTGGCTTCACTGTACAACAACACATAAGAAACAAAAAAAGAAGAAAAAACAAGAAAAAAACACGTCAAGCATTTACATACCCATTGCTTGTTCATTATGTAATAAACTTCATCATGTACTTTGTCTGCCGCTATTTGTGCTGTAAACATGAATGAACCTGGATTCACTTTGATCAAACTTGTTTTCAACTGATGGACAAATAAATGTTTAATAAAAACCAATAGACGCAGTGGGGAATCTTTTGTATGCTATAGGAGTAAAATATTAAAACAATAAATGAAGAGTTTCGTTGCAAAACGCCATTTTTTTTTATTTTTCAGAAATCTTGTTTTTTGGTTGTGCATTCTAATTAATATCAACTCAACTGCAGTTGGTTTGTTTTGATTTAAACCTTCATAACTTAAAAAATACAGCTAAGTAGCACCATAAAACAAAATAATAACATGATAACATAATAATAAACATGTTTTGACAAAAATGTTTGTCAAACTGAGTTATCTCGTTTTGCAATGAAACTCTTCAAATATTGAAAATGCATATTTATTTAAACTCTTTTGACTTGGCCCGATAAACAACAAAGTTTTTTTTTTTTAAATAAGTTTTATTTACAAAACTTTAAAAAAAGTGATCCCAGTAAGATAAACTGTTTCCTTTTTTAAACTCATTTTGCTTCTATTAATAATTTGTGAAGAAAGTTTTGTGATATCAATGGAGATTGAGATGAGCTGAAAAACAAACCATAAGACATTTGGACACTGAAAGGTGCCGTAGAATGTAAAACGGTATTTACTGTAGGCATAGATGAATAATAAGAGTTGTGTACATGGTAATGAAATATCATGATCCTCAAACACGATTGTTTACTTCTTATGTAAACCTTGTGCATGCAAAAGACCGCTGGAAAACAGACCAATCACAACATAACACAAACTGTGACATTACAATCTAGATATACACCCAACATTACATTAATTACAATGTTGTAACAATGCTAAAAACAAAGTTGTAACTGCTGAGTTAACGTTATATGCTAGTTAATGCTATATCGTTTAGGCTGAAGTTCTACTATTGACATTACAATTACATTTTGCAGGTCCATACTGAAAAAACCCCACAAACGTACCACTCAGAAACGTCCATTAATTGATTATTCCTCAAAATCTCTTCATTTGATAAAGACTCAAACTTATCTCACAAATAAGATCTGTTTACACACACACAGAGAGCTACCGAAGGAGAAACAGCCAATCAGAGCAGAGCTCAACATTATTATTCATGTCCCATCCAAATAAGGTAATAATAGATTATTTCATTATAAAGACAAATTCTAGGGTTGTAAATGGACATATAAAACTGACTCTGGATCATTTTTGCAAACCCATAAAGATATCACAGAATAATTTAACAGATTATTTACATGTATTCTTTGGCACCTTTAACATTGTTTGTTGGTTCCAGAATTTGTATAATTATTTCTGCATGAATAAGTGCAGGATATTCAAGATACATTACTACAAACATTACTCACAGATATTCAAAACAGACTAATTTTTTTGTTTGTCGTAACTAAATTTCATTGCTTACTGTTTTGCTTAATCAGAAACAGAGTAAACATGGCTAAAAAAATGAAGTTGCCATGGGGAGAAAATAAGATTTGAATCGTATGAGAACTCAAGGGAAAAAACGTGTGATCTGCAAGAATAAAAATAACAGCCTGATTCAGCTCCAATCACATCTATTCAGGCAATTAGTGACTTTGACGCATGTGGGTTTATTTCTGCCACTGGAGAGATCGTGTAAGATTTCATTTCACAAATGATTCGACAATGCCAAAAAAAATCTGTTTTCATAAAAATGTCATGAATCTAAGGACACAATAGATGAATTCTAATCTTGGATTTTTAAGCTTTTGGGACATTATTGTAACTGATTATTAAGACAGACTATATTAAATATGTTTATTTATGTGTTTTGTGTTTTTTATAAGTGTATGACATTTATACACTGTAAAAAAGTAAGTTAAACAATTTCAACTTGTTTAAAGTCAAAACTGAATTGAGTTGCAAAACCAAGTTGTTTTAACTTCATGCTGCATTTTTTAAAAGTGTAGATAAATGTTTGTTGACATCATCAGACTGCTAAATGACCTGTGTTTCCTTAACCAGAGTTCAGTTTAACCCTAAACTGAAGAACATTTTGTGTCAGTCTTTGTGTCAAGTACGTGTCTGTGAAGTGAGTGTGTGATTTAACACCGTGTCATCTGTGAAGACACTTTATACAGGCTGCTTGACATTTACCACTAACCAAATCTATTTTAGCTTCACGTTTTTCACACTGGTGTAGTGTTTGAGCGTTAAAACTGATAAAAATGTAAGCCTAAGGTGAAAATAACTCAGGATTTAGGGATGTAGGAACAAAAATGTGTTCTGAATTTAAATATAAAACAGCTGGATGTTGAATTGTCTTTCTGTCTGGGTCTGAGAAGGAGGCTCTCCCAATGTTATCTCTAATTCCCAGTTAACCCTAACCTAACTCCCAGGGGTAACACTTTACTTGAAAGGGTGTTCATAAGACTGACATGACACCTTCATAATCATGACATGACACGTGTCATAAACTTGAAGGAGATTTTATGCACATGTATGACAAATTTCATTAAGTGTCATTTGTTCAATTACGTCATTTTTAATGCAAAGATGACCTTGTTTGAGATGTTTTGGTTATGACAACTTGACATAAACCAATACATCATAACTTGTCATGACAACTTGAAATTACCAAGACAACATAACTGACCACTTTTTACCAGTGATACAAATGGAATTTGTCATTTAAATGTCATTAAGTATTAATACTCTGTCATGAAATAATTAATAAAGTGATATTTTTTTGCATTTGGAGACTTCATTTATGAGAAGTAAACTCTTTCGACGTGTCTTTTGCATTTTGTTAAAGTATTTCAAATTATTTGATAGAGTATTAACACTTAATGATATTTTAATGACAAGTTCAATTCATTGTAGTTGAGGTCAAGAAAAATATTCATGATGCTTATATAAAACTATTTGACAGAGTATTAACACTTAATGACATTTAAGTGAAAGTTGCAATATTAAACCATAAAGTAAGGTACTTTTTCAGTTTTAAGATAATTATTCTACTATTTCATGTTTATGACCGATGTATGACAAGTTATGCTTAATGTCAAGTTGTCATAAAAAAACATCTCAAACAATGTCATCTTTACATAATAAATTACACTTAATGACAGTTTTTATAAACGTGCATCAAACTTTTTTATGACAAATGTAATGTCATGATTATGAAGGTGTCATGTCTGTCTTATGAACACCCCTTTAAGTAAAGTGTTACCCTCCCAGGTTACCTGACTGCCTAAAGAGGTTTTGTCACTTTGTCTTGGCTCACTGATTTTGTAAACTTTTCTGTTATGTAGCTGTTATAAAACAATCTGAATTGTATAAATAAATTGAATGAAAATTTAGATAGATATAGCATGTAACATCAAAAACATTTTAAATAATATTACAAATATGTATCATGCTGCAGTTTCACTGCTTGTGCTTCATTTTTGTTTTATACATAATATTATATGAAAATATCTAAATATTGGCCAAAATAATGCTTCTGTATAGCTTAGTGTATAGCATTACGTTAACATCCCATGGTTTCGAACTTGATAAAAATGTATACTTTGTAATGCAATGTAAGTTGCTTTGGATTAAAGTGTCAATCCAAATACAAATGCACAAATGTAAATGAAATGTGTAACATACAAAACAGTGATGAAATAATTAACCTGCAGCATGAAGACTCTTTATAATGCTGGGCCTATTTTTTTACTTTTCCACTGTGAATAAACTACAACTAATTACCTCTGTGTGGCCATTAAAAGTTTCTTTCAAAGATGTATATTTATAGTTCTGTTTTTCTAAGTGGTTCTGAGGACATGCAGTACTGATGATCTGATCTCTAATGAATCTGGAAATGCGGCTGTTTTTAAATCTGCTGTGTGAAAAGCCCAGAATCAGTAGATGCACTAACAGAGGGTTCACGTGTGCTCATCAATATCTATTTTCGGAAGCAGATACATCTTATATAGGCCTAAAATGACACGATGATGGAAGGAAGGATTGATCCGTGTTAAAAGCTCTTTGTCTGCAGGTAAAGATGCTTCTGGAAAATCTCCAGCGGGCATTAAAGCAAAGAGCAGATCTGCTCTGACAGAAAATACATCATCAGCTTGTTGAGTTTTTCTCAACCATTACAAACAATCTTGCACTTTTCTTTCCTGCGTCACAGCCATTAAAGCGGCCGTTTTTCATGATCCTATTTTTCAAACTTTAGTTAGTGTGTAATGTTGCAGTTGGTGCATAAGTAATACCTGCGAAATTAAATACCTGCTCAAAGTTCACTGCTAGGCGATATATTTTCTTTAACAGAATTTGCTTTTCAAAGACTACAGAGAATGACTACTAGGTCTACAGCCAGGTACTTCCCGGTTGAATGATGTCAATATAAGGCCTAGATCACACGGACACGGGTATTTTATAAGCAGAGTTTTTCCTCCTGCGGTTTAAAAAAAATCTTGTCCACACCTGCTCAGTTTAAAAGAAATCTCTGCCTACATAAACATGGAAAAACACGTGATCACGCGCTGTCATGAGCACGCCACACCAGCAGGCGGTGAAAAAATCCTAATCGTAAAGCCATGTTGGCCAATCAGAGCAAAAACCCTGGTTTACTGTCTACACAACAACACTGCAACCGGCGTTTCTGAAAAACCTCACCCTGGCAGGGGTTTTCAAAAATGTTTGGTTTCAGTGACTGAGTTTCCGTGTGGACGAACAGCCGAACCGCGTAAAAAAGTCACTGTTATACCCGTGTCCATGTGTGTCCAGGCACACAGGACCAGTCACGGAAAGTAGGGACACAAGTCGGATCTGGGCATTTTGAGTTATTCACAGATTCTGAAAGTGCAGTTTCTAAGCTTTCCAACGATGTGTAACACATGGAAATCTGATAAGATTTGGGGAAGTTGCAGCCATTTGAATATAGGAACTCAGAAATACTCAAACCGAGAAAATCGAGACGAAAGAGACTCTTCTTTTCAGCTGGGGGAGACAATAGGGCTCATTTACATCTCATTTAGCTAAGCCATGCCCCCTGTAAAACCCTTTTTGAGATGTTCTAGCATCATATGTAGTATTTTATGACCAAATGACAACCCGCAAAAATAAACATGACTCTTTTACCTTTGTGGGGATCACAAGTCGAATCCAGTCTGTTTCAGATTATCCAATGTCCATATTTGTCCACAAATGCGTATAATCCGTGAAATATAGATTGTTTACATCAGATTTCGCATGAATGTCTGGTAATACAATATAATATATAATCTGAAGACTATTTAAATCGTAACATGTAAGGGTATATGAGCTTACATTCCGTTAAACACATGAACCCGCCTTCAAAGTTTGTATTTAAAATAGGGAAGTAGTATAATAGATCATCCAAACAGCGCCGTCGAAAACGTGACATCCTTTAGAGAGGTTACCAATGGCTCGCTCGTTCCTCCATCAGCCAATGACTTCATGGAAAATATTGATAGACAAAACATGTAGCCAATTATATGAAGAATACAACTATATCTGTGTAACTTCTGTGTGTTTGGACTCATGCTGCGCTGCAAGAACTGACATACAGATGACGTCAAAGTACCGCGAGAGCGAGTCGAAATTAAACTACTCCGTAAGATTTCTTGAAGAGCTCTCGCGGTACTTTGACGTCATCCGACTGCGGCGCCGCATAAAGTCAGTGACGCGGCTGACGTGCGATGCGGCTGACTGTTATTTGTTCCGCCCCAGCTTCTTTTATTTTTCTTTTGTTTTGTGCGCCCGAGCTTTACAGTCTGGGGAGACGCAGGCTATAAGTTTGAAAAAAAAAAAAAACTTAGCAAACATGTCTGAGGAACAGGGCAGCGCGTCACTACAGTCACGTGACTTCACGCTCGAGCCGGAAGAGAAGACAATGCTGAATAAAGTCGTAATTCTGCTATTTTTGGACCAAACTGTATTTTCGATGCATCAACACAATCTTACTGACCCACTGATGTCACATGGTTGGACTACTTTGATGATGTTTTTATTAACTTTCTGGACATGGAAACCATACATAGATTTTCAATGAAGGGGAAAGCTCTCGGACTAAATCTAACGATAAAACATCTTAAACTGTGTTCCGAAGATGAACGGAGGTCTTCCGAGTTTAGAACGACATAAGGGTGAGTCATTAATTACATTATTTTCATTTTTGGGCGAACTATCCTTATTTAGTAGTCACGCTGTTCCCTTTGTGGGCGGAGGCGAAAACACAAGCTTATACAGTATGTAAATATACACACAGACAATGACGCCCCCCGCTGCACGCTAGAATCTCCGGAAAAACAAGCCTATTTTAACAGCAAAATGTACGCTTTTAAATATACAAAAACTGCTATCTCAAACATGGAGAGGCTTCTTCGTGATCTCAACTAACAGATTCTGCAATAAAACGAAAATCACAAATTTCGAAAAAAAAACTTTGTTTCTCATTTTCTCGAAACTTGTGCTGCCGACTTGAGTCCCTGGTTTCCGTGACGGGTCACGAATATGTCAGTCGCCAGCAAATAAGCTTCTGTTGATTAAACACACCAAACAAGGAAGACATCAGCCCGTTTTTAGGACAGTGAAAACAGCGGTATAGAGATAAATAAATTGCATTTTTTTTTACAAGCAAAACATGAATGTTATATTGCTAACCATTAACACACACTGTAAAAAAAACTTTGCTCCCTTAATTTTTGTTGAATCAACTTTACAAGTCATGTCAACTTACTATTATTTATCTTGACTAGAGATGAGTTGCTACAGCTTATAAAATATAGTTGAAAAAAGTCAATTTCATTTTCTAACAACTCACCTGCAGTTATAACAACTCATCTCTAGTCAAGATAATAGTAAGTTAAAATGACTTGTTAATCTGACTTGATTTAATAAAAAATGTAAATAATTTTTGCAGTGCAGGAAAATGTCTGCTTTAACACGGCCCATACAATACAAAATATAAAAAATATTACATTGAAAGAAATGTGACCAGTCACGGAAAGTAGGGACACAAGTCGGATCTGGGCATTTTGAGTTATTCACATATTCTGAAAGTGCAGTTTCTAAGCTTTCCAACGATGTGTAACACATGGAAATCTGATAAGATTTGGAGAAGTTGTGGCCATTTGAATATAGGAACTCAGAAATACTCAAACCGAGAAAATCGAGACGAAAGGGACTCTTCTTTTCAGCTGGGGGAGACAATAGGGCTCATTTACATCTCATTTAGCTAAGCCATGCCCCCTGTAAAACCCTTTTTGAGATGTTCTAGCATCATATGTAGTATTTTATGACCAAATGACAACCGGCAAAAATAATCATGACTCTTTTACCTTTGTGGGGATCACAAGTCGAATCCAGTCTGTTTCAGATTATCCAATGACCATATTTGTCCACAAATGCGTATAATCCGTGAAATATAGATTGTTTACATCAGATTTCGCATGAATGTCTGGTAATACAATATAATATATAATCTGAAGACTATTTAAATCGTAACATGTAAGGGTATATGAGCTTACACTCTGTTAAACACATGAACCCGCCTTCAAAGTTTGTATTTAAAATAGGGAAGTAGTATAATAGATCATCCAAACAGCGCCGTCGAAAACGTGACATCCTTTAGAGAGGTTACCAATGGCTCGCTCGTTCCTCCATCAGCCAATGACTTCATGGAAAATATTGATAGACAAAACATGTAGCCAATTATATGAAGAATACAACGATATCTGTGTAACTTCTGTGTGTTTGGACTTATGCTGCGCTGCAAGAACTGACATACAGATGACGTCAAAGTACCGTGAGAGCAAGTCGAAATTAAACTACTCCGTAAGATTTCTTGAAGAGCTCTCGCGGTACTTTGACGTCATCCGACTGCGGCGCCCCATAAAGTCAGTGACGCGGCTGACGTACGATGCGGCTGACTGTTATTTGTTCCGCCCCAGCTTCTTTTATTTTTCTTTTGTTTTGTGCGCCCGAGCTTTACAGTCTGGGGAGACGCAGGCTATAAGTTTGAAAAAAAAAAAACTTAGCAAACATGTCTGAGGAACAGGGCAGCGCGTCACTACAGTCACGTGACTTCACGCTCGAGCCGGAAGAGAAGACAATGCTGAATAAAGTCGTAATTCTGCTATTTTTGGACCAAACTGTATCTTCGATGCATCAACACAATCTTACTGACCCACTGATGTCACATGGACTACTTTGAGGATGTTTTTATTACCTTTCTGGACATGGAAACCATACATAGATTTTCAATGAAGGGGAAAGCTCTCGGACTAAATCTAACGATAAAACATCTTAAACTGTGTTCCGAAGATGAACGGAGGTCTTCCGAGTTTAGAACGACATAAGGGTGAGTCATTAAATACATTATTTTCATTTTTGGGCGAACTATCCTTATTTATTAGTCACGCTGTTCCCTTTGGGGGCGGAGGCGAAAACACAAGCTTATACAGTATGTAAATATACACACAGACAATGACGCCCCCCGCTGCACGCTAGAATCTCCGGAAAAACAAGCCTATTTTAACCGCAAAATGTACGCTTTTAAATATACAAAAACTGCTATCTCAAACATGGAGAGGCTTCTTCGTGATCTCAACTAACAGATTCTGCAATAAAACGAAAATCACAAATTTCGAAAAAAAAACTTTGTTTCTCATTTTCTCGAAACTTGTGCTGCCGACTTGCGTCCCTGGTTTCCGTGACGGGTCACAAATATGATCGCTAAATTACATGGTATATTCAATCTAAAAAAATAATTCACAGTAAGGCAAAAAATGAACAGAACCAGCTGTTGGGTTATAAATAAACCTGTTATTAAAATAATTGTTCACACACCCTCAGAATTAAAGGTACAAAAGCCCTTTCAAAAAACACACCTCAAAGGTTCAAACTGATACCAAATATACAAATCTGTATACTTAAAATGTACATATTAAGACCTTTTAAAAGGGTGGGCTACCATCCCAGTGAAATTTGTTTAGAGAGTGCATAGTGTACATTTAAATGTCACATGGGTTTGGATGAACATAAAGTTTATTTATTGGAAAGTTAAATTTTGCTTTTCCTTACGTTCGGTTTGGTGCAAGCATGAACATCCTTGTGAAATACTACTGTTATAATGGTCCTGGTCCTCTGCTCCTCAAGTCAGTTTGCTGTAGGCAATAAAACACACATACAAGTGTTAATCCAGAGACCTCTTTGCTGTTAACGGCAAACCCAACATTTGCAGGAGAGTTGAATTCATTCAGAGATCTGAGACGTCACACAACACACAGAGGAATAATGTGATTCTGGTGGAAAGAGCTCGGCCACTGCATGTATGCAAGTTTGGGCAAAACTATCCAAACAAATACCAAATTTATGTGGTCTAAGAGTACAGTGAAAATGCTTTTCTTGTTCATTTTATGTCAATGCTAAAAAATATATAGACATAAATATAATAACTCAAAGAGATTAGTTATTTAAATGCTGAAAATAGAAATGCAAAACATTCTGAAGTATCTTATTTAAAATATTTTTTTTATTATTTAATTGTCTTCATCAGACAGACAGCGCTTAATCATTGTTTATTAAGTCTATTTTATGTTTTGAAATGTTACTATATAATTTGCAAGTGCTTACATTACCCATATTACACACTGTACACTGTACACACTATACAATAATAATGATAATAATAATTACAGTATTTAAAACAAGACACAAAAATTGTGTAATTATTTGGAAATATTCTACTACTAAAATCTGATGTGTCCATTTTCAATTACTCAGCAATATAATCAGATATACTCATTTAATGAAACAAATAAATTAGAGACATACTGAATCATAAGAGAGACATTTGGAAATAAAGACTTAATATCTGATAAATCCCCATGACATTTTTTGGCATGTAACTTTCTCTCTAAACACATTTTACCTTCATTTATGAGTTGGGCGGAATGCCCAGAAAACCGTGGAGGTCATCCATACTGTCTTCCAGTCAGATTCCTTTAGGCTTCGTGTCAAACTGCAGGATTCATTCTAAGGATAAATGCATGTTATAAATCCAGACAGACTTTTAATAATGTGGCCTTGAATCTTTTCATGTGAAGAATCATGTGCTGATTCCTCACAACCTTCTTCCCAATCATAAACATTTATTTAGTACACAACCTAAAACCCTTTCCCCTTTTCTTTCCTGAATAAAATCATTTTCAAACCTTAAATTGTGAATAAAACTTTTACAAAAAGGAAGTGTGTAGCTCTTTGATGTACAATGATGTTTTCCTGTGCAATATTAATGTGGAAAAAAGGTTTGTATGTTTACCTGAAGAGCGTGCAGTGCTGCTATTCAACACAGTTTCGTGACATCGACTTCTGATTCAATGCTGAGGGCAAGACGACAACTTCCAGTCTTAACCTCTTCACATGACAGGCCTTAAACATAAAAATGATGTCAAAGTAACACAATATTCACAAATGATTCAGTAAATATCATCTGTTTGCACTTTATTATCTTACACAGCAACAGAATGAAGATATAATAAAACATCAACAAGCCAAAGTTCACGTTAAACATTTAAAACTAAAACAGTCTTCTTTCAAGCTCAAATGAAGAAAAGCTCGGCGTCTCTGGTATTGATCTTTCCTCTCGTTTGGCTGTGAGTGTAAATTGATTTTCGTGGAGGAATTTAATAAACAAATTGCTGCGTAGCGTTGCGTTCAGTGACAGAATTCCTGCACTCATCTGTACGCTCTATAAATGCCATAATGTCCTATCACCTCCACATGAATGTGAAAATAATGTCAAAGTGTATTGTGAATAAAATATGCATAAAAATCACATTGTTCAGTGAAAACAATACAACAATACATGGGCACTTACAAAATGTTATTTGGTGCATTGCCGAACATCTGCTGTGCAACCATTAATCACGCTTTGATTTATGTACTGGTTTATTTTTAATTGAGTTTGCAGGTACCACAGCAAAAATATGTCACTTGATGCGACCTTGGCAAAAATAATATTTCACAACAATGACTTAGATAAAAAAAGAATGATTTATGTCTGTAAATTTTTCATTTATCAGCAGTATAAATCATAAGAATCTTTCTGGAGGAGGTGGGAGGCAGGGGAACACATTTGCTGATGGTTTGGCAAGCCTCAGTTTCTCTGAGCTCAATGGGAAAGATGTGATGTCTGAATGAGACACGGCTAAAATCACACCTGAGATGTCATTTCCTGCAGAAGATACTTGGATCTAAAATGAGGAATATATATATGCTGATAGAAGAGCAACTTTGACTGAAATAACCACTCGTTACAACCGAGGTATGCAGTAAAGCATTTGTGAAGCCACAACACGCACAACCTTGCGGCAGATGGGCTACAACAGCACAAGACCCCACCGGGTACCACTCATCTCCACTACAAATAGGAAATAGAGGCTAGAATTTGCACAAGCTCACCAAAATTGGACAGTTGAAGACTGGAAAAATGTTGCCTGGTCTGATGAGTCTCGATATCTGTTGAGACATTCAGATGGTAGAGTCAGAATTTGGCGTAAACAGAATGAGAACATGGATCCATCATGCCTTGTTACCACTGTGCAGGTGGTGTAATGGTGTGGGGGATGTTTTCTTGGGACACTTTAGGCCCCTTAGTGCCAATTTGGCATCGTTTAAATGCCACGACCTACCTCAGCATTGTTTCTGACCATGTCCATCCCTTTATGACCACCATGTACTCATCCTCTGATGGCTACTTTCAGCAGGATAATGCAGCATGTCGAAAAGCTCCAATCATTTCAAATTGGTTTTTTGAACATGACAATGAACTCACTGTACTAAAATGGCCTCCACAGTCACCAGATCTAAACCCAATGGAGCATCTTTGGGATGCGGTGGAACGGGAGCTTCGTGCCCTGGATGTGCATCCCACAAATCTCCATCAACTGCAATAGCATATATAAAATAATATAAGCTCTTTTAATTTCCATAATGTACCCTCAACCCTAATTTCAGTCAATATCATTTTTATTAAAGTATTTACCGCATCTCAGATCCATGTCACGTTGATCAGACGATATGCTAATGTCAGCTATCTGTGTCCCATGCAAAGATCTTACATATCAACAAAACCTCCCTGTGCTCAACTTTCTGGAAATAGTTTGGTAAGACAGAGCCGTATGAAATCTAAACCTGGCAGCTACAGTAACATATGCTTCAGTTATTTACACAAACCACAGCCAAAACTGAAATAGGTGTCAGAGATCACAAATAATGTTGGCGTGCCAGGCAGGCTTTAAACTTTGGTTGTTGTTATTTGGGCATTAAAGTGCCTCGTCTGTCTGAATAAAAGTAGAAAATGTCACGTTTGCCAAAGATCTGCCAGCCAGAGATATTGCACTTCCAAAATAAATGTTCATCTGAGAGAAAAAAATGTAACTACCCAGAGAAACGTGTTGTTACAGAAGATTTACACAGGATTGATTTTTAAAGCCATATGGCCACGTGGAGGATAATTTGGCCTCTGCTGTGCCACTTTCACTGGGGATTACCATCAGCCAGCTGTCAGAGCACCGAAAAACTCACAAACACCTTAAAATAAGCATTACAGACTGAGACAAGACACAAATTGACCTGTGTGTGTGTGTGTGCACTTGGATTTCAGTTGGCTTTCGATCTTTTTTTAATGTAATGTTTTTCTGTATTTAATTAAAGTCACCATGCAATGACATCTGCAATCTATTTTAATTCTGTAATGTAATGTATTGAGCAAAAGACGTAGGACCGGACTCCATTTAATCCATCACAAATGGACTGTATCATGAAAAGTGGCCGCTTCATTTCAGAATGGAGCTACATGTGAACTGTAGAGCACAAAGGCACCAGCTGCACTTCTCAGGATTATTTTGGATGGGACATGGAGAATAAAGATCAAATTTGCTGTCTTAAGCATACTGATTTATGTTTCCCAAATGCTTTTCTCAAATCAAATTGCTTCACTGTCATAAACCAGCATTAAATTACTATTTTAAGGAATGCCTTCACAATAATAGCACAAAACAATGGCCAGTCAGCTATTTTGCTTTTGGTAAGTCATAGAGAATGAGACGTGGTCTGGGAACCATATGCTCATTTTCTTGTATTTGAGACGTGGTTATGAATGCCTAGAGCTGTTTATTGGGTGCTACGAATGTCTATCAAAAGAGTCTAGCTCATAGCCTATCATTTCAATTATAGACGGTTTCACGTGCACTGACGCGATACAAGTCTAGATCCGAACTTTACTTCCGGTTACGTTTTTTTTATTGGTCTGACTAGTTGCTAAACTGATCTCTTGAACAAATGCCTCGTCGAAAATAACAAATGTTTTGGTTTCCTACGTAATCTATGTGTTGTTTTTTGCTTGGTTTATAAATAAACTGTTTAAAGAACTTTGTTGTTATTTATTCTTAACCGAGTTTACCGGAAGCTATGTACGGACCACGACAGCCGCTTGTTTATGTTGTTACTGCTCAAACTGTCTATACCAGATGACGTATGTAGAGCGACATAAATTCAAACATAAACAACATTTATTGGGTACGTGTGCACTGTGCACACAGCTGAAAGCTATGCAACAAAACCGGTAGCTGTGTATTGATATTGAAAATCAACACAACTTAGTGGCACTGGGACAACCACAGTACAGGCATAATGACAATATGATATTAATAAATATCACTTACCATTTATAAGTTAATTGTACTTCTCAACGACGATGCCTATCAGGTTGGTCCTATAAAACTCTGTGACTAACATGTCTTACCATATCCAAACATCCTTCCATGTATATGACAGTGTTTAACGCCAAAAGTTGCTCTTTTTTTAAATAAACTTTCGTTCAAAACTACTTCGAACACTATCTAAGGCTGCAATGAAAAGTAATTTTGCGTCTGCTGCCGTGTTGGATAAACAAAACGGCTTCATTGTGTCGCATAGACGTCGTCTTTGTCTTGCTGCCCCCTCCCTGTTCTTTGATTAGTTCCCTATTTCAGGGGCAAAATTGGTCCATTGGTAAATAAATTTGCGAGCAAGGCAGCATGGGGAAACCTCGGCTAACTTATCACAAATTTAATGAAAGATTTTTCATTGGAATAACATGCACTTAATGCACTAATGTGTTCATGCAGCTCAACTGATACAGCATTGTGTTAGCAGCATGAAGGTCTTGGGTTCAATTCCACACTTAACAAAATGTATAGCTTGACTGCACTGTAATTCACTTTGGATATAAGCATCTGGCAATTGTATGAATGCATATGTAAATGAATTGTGTTTGGAATGTAAGTAGCATAGGTTAATATTGGTTTCATTGAAGCAAAAAATCTTGAGGCATGCTGAGTTTTTGCTGTGTGTGCGTGTGTGTGTGTGTGTGTGTGTGTGTGTGTGCCCTTGAAATTATGCATTGGCAGCTTGAGATTGGTGTATGTCTCTGCTCTGGATAAATTGGAAATGATCCAAAGGAAATTGAATTTGCAGGCTGAATGAGGGGGCAGGTGGGGGGAATGGATGAGTTCCCATAATGCATCTCCTTTGCTGCAGTATGGGAGTTATGCCACCACTAATGCCCAAGATTTTAAACACGTCAACAAAGAACAAGAGTTTGGGTGATGTGTATTGAACTTTGTTTCTCACATAGATTTAACACTTTCATTAGCACAGAGGGACAGACTGTACTGGATATATGACAATGGTTTCATGCAGGTCTGAAATATTTGATATTGATTATATTTCTTAAAAACAGAGGCGACTGTGCTTTCGCAGCCTATAAGGACCAAAGCTATGGAATAGCTTGATGCCTCCCATTAGATCCGCCCAAACTTTGACACTTTTTAAAACATCTCTGAAAATGCATTTCTTTATATTAGCTTATACCTTGATACAAGTGAAGTCTATCAACGCCATTTTGTGGCATAATTTTGATTACCACAGAAATAATTTTAACTTGAAAAATGAAACAGTAAGACTTAACATTATAAGATAAGATTGTATGTTACTATAACAAGAATTTTTGGTGGTGATCAACATATGTCAATAAAAGCGTTTTGCTACAATCTATTACATTAGCAAGTTCATAAACAATCTGTGTCTTCTTGCCTGAATACAATTCACAATGTCCCAATGTTTAACATGACAACAATGTTTTTGAACATTTTCATGTACACATGACAACGCTGTCAGCAAGTAAAATGCTGCATATTGTGTGCCAGGCCAGTAGATGGCGATGTTACTTTGTAAGGAAGCATTACACGCCTGCACAGATATGCTTTTTTAAGATCGATAAACACAAACATTAACACGGCAAAAGCATTGAGCGACTTTGTTTAGACAGATTATGAAGAAGGTTTATTACAACAAGTGACGAGCACCAAAATGGGTAACACTTTATTTTACGACCCGCAAAGTACCGCGTAATTAAACCGAATTTACAGCGTACCTATTTGTAACAACAGAGTACCTCTACAGTACGTACTTGTAGTTATAAGGGAATAATATTTTAAGTTTGGGGTAATAAGGGGGTAAGAATATATGGAAAATTATTCTCTAAGTATTTCATAACTACAGGGTACATATTGTAATATTACGTGGTATGTATGACTTACGTCTATGGGTAATATGGTCTATGTGTAATATGTTTTTTTTTTCATATTTGCTACTTACCTGATGAAGTGTTTTGTATAGCCTACAGTTGATGTCTACAAGCCACGTCGGCAAATAAAATATAACACACAATAAAATAATAGCAACTTGTACCTCTTTGATCTGTATATGTATACAGGAGTTACCAGGTAACTCTTATATTTGCGGGCTGTAAATTGAAGTGGGGCTTATTCCCCGATTGTTCGGTGTATGTACCAGGTAACTCTCATATTTGCGGGCTGTAAACTAAAGTGGGGCTTATTCCCCGATTGTTCTGTGTATGTACCAGGTAACTCTCATATTTGCGGGCTGTAAACTAAAGTGGTGCTTTGTTCACCTCTTGTTATAGGGTAAATACCATAAACATACAGAATATTGTTATTTTTATTTTAAAACAACTTATTTCAAAACATCTTTAAAACACTATAATTAAGCCAACACTTAATGTTTATTATCACATAACTTTTATTTAAAATAAAAAGTCATGACAATTTTTCATTGTTTTTGCGGCTTGGCTTCCTCTGTTGGTGTTCTTGTCCACTCGGATGATGAGTTGATGTCGTCTCACAAATGCTGTTCTGCATTACATATATAAAAAACATAAATGAAAGCCTTCAGTAAATGTTTCTTCACTGTGCCTTGACAGAAACAGAGTTTTCTAAGCCAGTTACGTTTATAAATTTTAGGCTTACTTATGTGCTAGCTAACCGGCTACCGTTAGCAACTTTCTTGAAAAACATTGTTTGAAATGCGTGAGTCATGTATTAACAAAACCAGTCACCTTATCCAGCATGCGGAACCTGCTAACATCACTCGCAGCTGTACTCCACAGTGTAGAACGTTTTTAAAACCTCTTAAAGAAATTTCACCTCAGGATCGCGTTCCAGCAAACCTCCTGGAGACACGGCCGCGCGTTCTACACCTGCGCACTAACCTACGCATGTAGTCGTCTTTTGCTTTAGCGGGAGCTGATATCTGCTGTTTTTTCATTCTGGTTTGCCATTTCATAAATTATATTTGGCTAAAATACTTGTGTTTACAGTAAATAAATTGCAAAGCACCACTTCAAATATGTCCGCAAATGTAGGAGTTTCCTGGTAAATAGGGAATAAGTTGCTATTTGTATTGTACTTACCTTAAAAAAAAGATAACCACATTAAATCAGCTGGACTTTTGTTATTAAAAGCAAGTAATATAGGCTACTAAAATAAAAGTGATATGCTGTTATATTTATTTGCCGATGTGGCTCGTAGACATTGACTGTATACAACATTCAGTAGTCAATATGAAAAATTCACAATAAAAAATAAATAAAACATAATTTCCCCATAGACTTGACTAAGTCATACATACCACGTAATATTACAATAGGTACCCTGTTGTTATAAAATACTTAGAGTATAAATAATTTATAATTCTTCATATTCTTACCCCCTTATTACCCCAAACTTAAAATATTATTCCCTTATACCTACAGGTTACCTACCCTGTTGTTACAAATAGGTACGCTGTAAATTCGGTTTAATTACGCGGTACTTTGCGGGTCGTAAAATAAAGTGTTACCCCAAAATGTCATAAATTTTGTTGGAAAAGCGTAAATAAACTCAGTAACTTGAGCAGCAAAAACACATGTAGGTCTCCATTTTTGTTTCGGTTATACTCGTGCATACGTATAGACTGAATTAACCCAAGCGCATGATGTCACCGTTATTATAGATTCGCATTACGTTTACACATAGACGTCAAGTCGTTGTTTTAAAAACATGCACTTTGAAACCTGCTTTAGTGTTTTCGGGACCCCGAATTGCCTCTGTGGTGTAAACAAACAGCCAAACCACATAAAAACGTTCCTATTTACGGCTGAAAACATTGTTGTGTTAACGTCCCCTTATAGGTTGAGATGTTGAGTTGGATATCATGGGAAATGTCAGTTTTTTAATGCACAATACATAACCTGCAATTTCATGTTTCAAACAGCGATGGCAACAGAAATATGAACTGCAACTTTATCAATTGCAATACATTATCTCTATTATCTAACCTGTACTGAAATGTAATTTTCTCTAAAGATTCACATCAAGGTCAAAAGTGCGATATTCCAGCTGTTTTATTAACAAAGTAAATGAAGTGGCAGCAGAATCTGATCTGTCTTTATTCTGACAGCTGTGCCTTTCTGTTGATGAAGGCCATCATCACTCACCGCCTGACGCTTCGCTGGCTGTCGTTCATCACCGCAGTGAACTCTTCATCACAAATGCCTCTAACAAATAACAAGTTAAGATGCATGAGAGCAGCTCACAACTACTTTACATTATTAATTAGTGAAACACATTGAGTAAATGACTTACCGGCATCGGTGGCAAGGTTGTGATGTTTAATATTTCAGCTCTTAAACCACAACACAACTGAGTGAAGCGGATATATACAGTAGTGATCAATATTTGACTCAGCATTTCGCCTTCATATACCAGCTAGACCATTCAAGGTCTGATAGATTTCCAGTAGGTGTCTGATTGTAGGTCAACTGTTGCTAGAGACTAAACAACCTCTTTTATCTGCTGAACAAGTTATCTGCCAGGGGTCCTAAAAATCCTTTATCTGCCAAAGAGAATTTTGTTTATCAGATCATCTAAAACTAGGTTTGCCCAGCTCCTCAACTTGATGATATTTTTTTATGCTTGATTTTATGCTCAAATTGTTATGCCAAAACTATAATTTGTAATGTAATTAAAATGTATTACATAAAAAATGCAAAATAGAGCAATTTTTACCTGCAGTCTCATAACAGGTGGGTAAACAATAATTGTTATTCTGTATAATACACAACACCTGCCAAATACAGACTTTAATGAAAAGAGCTGAAAATAATTTAATGAAAAGAGAGAAACTGTTTTGTGTCATTATTGAATTTTGAAGCGGTCTTTGGGTTAAGGCCAGTTTGGACCTGAAGAAATTAAGGCCAGTTTGGACCTGAAGAAATACCAGCAGCATTAGAGAGAGAGAGAGAGAGAGAGAGAGAGAGAGAGAGAGAGAGAGAGAGAGAGACTATACTATAAATATTCAGTCACTTCTCATTTCAAAAACAACTATCATTTGTTGGTCCTAAAACAAAATTACTGTCTACCATTTAATAAATACAGTATAGTCCAAACCCCTTAATGGATGAAGCTCACAATAATGTCTACTTTAAGTCCATTAAGATACTATGAGAATATAATGAATATTCATTAAGCATAATGAGAAATGAGAATAACACTGAAAACTATGACATCCAGACGCATTATCTGGATTTACGTAAGTTTAGGGGAAAAGTGCATAATTATACTAAAGCTTTACTTCAAGCTAAATATCAGCTCTTATTTATTACTTATCATTTTGTGTTGAAACATGACATTTATTCATTCGCAGTAGCAGAAACTTTTATCCAAAGAGAATTACAAATGAGGGAGTATTTAACATTTTTACTTAAAACAAATAAGGATGTCCTACTTGAACCCTTCGGAAAAAATTTACCATAGTTGAACCATGATTAGTTTGGTAAAACCATGGTACAGATTTGATCGTAAAGTGTGCGTATGCAAAAATCTACGGCAAAGTCCATATATATAAAAACTGTCTTTGAAGTGGAAAAGATCTGAAAGTTCTTATCTGCGCACAAAGAAACTAATAAAACAAGAAATTTTGCGAATCAGGCTCGTTCAAATCCTCAGTGATTAACACACAGTGTCAGCAACTCATCCGTCCGTATCGTCAGCAATCCTCGCCTCGGCAATCATCGACAAACTTCGTCGGTTCTTTTTAAGTCTGACGGGCTATTTCGGTTGTGCGTCCTGCGTCATTAACCCACAACCTATGCTCAAAACTAAAGTTCGATTCAGTTAGAATTGTGAACTGGCTCGACCGGTTACTTCCTGAGAACCGGCTCAAAAGAACGATTTGTTCAAGAACCTAACATCACTAGTTCATTTGTGATTTATAGATTTTACATCTAAGAGAAAGGGGTTCACACGTATGCATTTTTGATAAATGATCGTAAGATCAAATGTAGGATGGTTTCTACGCAGCATTGAGGCCCCAGGTTGATTTTGTAGTGACTTTATGTCTTGTCTTTTGAAGTGTTTAGTGGGGATGCACCAAATCCGGATGTTTTTTATTCGGTATTCGGTTTCGGCCGAATCTTAAACAATGGATTCGGTATTCGTCCGAATACCGAATCCTACTCACATCCATTTTGACAATTACCATAAGCCTATGCATAATGAAAGCGATGCGGTGCGATGCGCTAGTTTATTCCAGGTGCGTCCACGAAATGTGAACCGCCCCTAAGGCGCACCGAAAAAAAAAAAACGCTTATCTCCACGTCAGCACCCGATGTGTGTAATCAACGGCCGCGTGACGTCGACCAGCCTAGGGTTCGGTTTGATGGAAAAAAATCTAAGATTCGGCCGAACCCCGTCAAAAAAGCCCACTATTCGGCTGAATCCTGGATTCGTTGCATCCCTAGTGTTAAGTGTATGTCATGTTTCATGCCCTGTTAAGTTTTTGATCTTGAAGAGTTTGTTGTTTTGTCTACTCGTGTTCGTTGAATAAAGTGTTCCTGACCATTTATTTCGATCTGCTTGAGATCAGACCACCTCAGTCAGAGTTTACGTACCATAGATATATATAAACAGAACCATGGACTTTATTTCCAGCTCATGCATACTGACACTGCAGCAAATATAACCAAAAACATCACAGATGTGCAGACTGTAGTATAATGAAAATAAGAGTTTTACCTCAGAGGAAAAGCAGAACGACACCAATGTGAAGGAGGTTGATGGATTCAGGCCTTTGAGAGGAGAAGCAATTCCTGGTAATGATAGACAGCTGTGAGGAGACAATAGGTTGCTAGGCGACAGCATGTCGAACAGACAGGTATGTCATGGTGGCCAGAATGAACAGAGAAAGTGGCATTACCCTGAAGACAGAAAGAGGAACGTTTAGTGAGAACGATGGGGTGTGGACTGTTTGTCTTTGTGTCTCAGAGACTGATGAGACTTTATTTCAGCTGTTGACAGGTGTGTTGTACAGGTGAATGACCACAGACCTTTCTGGACACAAATGCTGCTGTTGACATAACCCTGAAATGTGTCATGGTTCACTCATATTGAGGCAATATCACAAATCTCAAACAGTATCTTAATCTAAATAAATGCCACTAAACCTCTGTCAAAAACGAGATCCCGGCCATTCAGAAATAACTCTTTGTTGGCAGAATCCATTAAACGGCACATACGAGTGCATGTGTGTTGGTGAAATGTGGGCAGTATATCTCTGTCTCTGTGCAGGGATCAGCACAAATGACTCTCTTGTTGCTTTAAGCAGATGAACATCTACAGGGAAAGTTCACAGAGAGATATTTAATGCTGGATTTGTAACCTGCAGTGACATTACTCTTTTACACAGCGATCTGGCATAAAGCCACCAGAGCATCCGGCCTGCTGAGACAGCGGTATGTGATGTGGTCTGACTGATCCTCCGCTGGTGTCTAATTTTATATTGTAGAGTTAACTTATTGATTTATTGTTGGAGCTTTACAGAGATATGGACTTGGATTGTTTATTGTTTAACGCCATCTATGGCTATATCCATGGTTGATGTTAATCCACACAAGGACAATCTGGCATCTCAAATTTACCTAACCTGCATTCCTCTGGACTATGGGAAAAAAAATCTGAGAACCCAAAGTCAACCCACAATGACACGGGGAGAAGATGCATGCAAACAGAAAGACCTGACCCAGCTAAGAATCAAACTGGGGATTTTCTTGCTGTGAGCACTGGTGTCAAAATTATTTCAGGTAAAAATTATAGATAGGGTTTAAAGAACACCTATTGTCCAATTCACATTTTTTCATTTACTTTGGTGTGTAAGTTTGTATTAAAAGGATAGTTCACTTTAAAATGAAAATTCTGTCATCATTTACTCATCCTCATGTTGTTCTAAACATGTATGCATTTTTTTTCTGATGAACACAAAAGAAGATATTTTGACAAATGATGGTAAACACACAGCAGTAAGTGACCATAGACTTACATAGTAGGAATAAAAAGATATGATGGAATTTAATGGTACCGTCAACTGTGTGCTTACCATCATTTATTAAATTATTTTCTTCATCATTTATCACAATACTGCCAAAATATTTTTTCCTACTATGGAAGTCAATTGTCACTTACTGCTGTGTGTTTACCAACTGAGCCACTTTGTAACCAAGAGAGTTATTGGACACAGCTGGAAAGGTTTTTTAGCACAAAGCATCTGAAAAGTTAATTTAAAGTCCAAATGAATGAAAGTTATTATTCCTCTCCATCATACACTTTTATTTCATTCAAACATCTGCATTTTTAAAATAATCACGTATTATGACAGCCAATGGCATTTAGCCTCACTGACAGAAAAGCAAACAGCAAATCAGATGAATGACCTGCTGCAGGGGGATTCATTCAAACCCGGTCTTTATGCAAAGCTATTGTATGACTTCAGGTAATTTTTTTTTTCTTACAGGTGAATAAATAACAAAACTTGCACGGTGACTCAATGGTGAATCCCTATGGTTCAGTCCATATGGTGCCAAATCCATAATGCTTCTTAAACAATGAAACAGTCAGGTTTTCGCTACCACTACACAAAAACATATATAGTTACAACAAGAAGACTACCATCACTAATCATTTGACTTATGAAAGCTTCAATGGGTAAACTATTACTTATTACCCAACACATGCTATTAAACAACAGCAACTTATTGTCTTACATTGTCTTCTAGTTTTTTATAGCCTTCATGCTCATACACATCTCCTGTATCAATGCGAAATTAGTTTCATCAAATTCTGATGGCATTTCAGCTGATACTTTCAGATATTCATAGCAACTCAGATGTTGAGAGAGGCGGTGCTGTTTATAGAGCTGTATATTAGCCATGAAGGTTTTATTAGAACATCATGTTTTTGATATGCTATCTACGAGTGTGAGAAATAAATGGGGGTATTTTTTTGATTCATGAAAAGGCAGACTGTCTTTGTGTTGTTTTGTTTCTTCAACGACCAAACTTCATTTTATATATGGAAATCCATCATTTTTATCCAAGGTTATGGAAGAGTCAAGCCGGGAATAATTCCAGAAGATGGAGGGGTTTAATGCGGTTTTATCGAGTAGAAAGACAATTTACATTGCTATTTGTGATGCCTGAATCATTTCAAACAAGCATGAGGTAAATGGCCATCCATGCCGACATCTTTACAGGCCAGTACACACAGTTTGGTAAACAACACACACACACACAGATTCTGCTTTAAAAAACGGATAGCTTGCGTTTTCTGAATACTTTATAAAAGGTTACAGCTTAATAACCGTATCATGTGGCTTTTCAGATGTGATATTAGTTTATCAAATGATCAGATGTATGATTTTTGCATGCAAAAAAAAGAAAAACTATTTTCAGTAGTTACACTTAAATCATACAGCAATGAAGCTCAATTTATAGAAAACATTATAACATGCATGCAATGAAAACACTGATTTAATTTTCATTTCGAATCAGTTCAAGGAGTTAAGGGAAGATAACATCAACATGTCTTGTATATTTTAATATTTTCTTCAAACTTGAATACATCCAGCAAATAAGTTGTGTCAGAGATGAAAACTGATTTTTTTTCTGTTCTGAATAAAAGCACTGATAAGTTGTGACTTATTTCTGATTAAACCATACACATCCACGAAAGAGTAAAGTGTCAAGTGTTCAGTTCATAAGGTGTTAAGAATCTCTGTTTATCCTCTTACTTCTCAGAAGCGCTGAGAACAAACAACATTATTTAAGGGTCATACAATGCTTTCAGGTTTTGCAGGACATTTTATCCCAGCACCTGTTGCAAGCATTGAGGTCTTAAAGGTCTTCTTTAACTCTTTCCCTGCCATTGACAAGTTGTCTTGTCAATTAAGAAAAAAAAAACATTTCCCTGCCAATGACGCTTTCCTGATGACTTTTTATGGTAATCTGTAATTCTGCACTTACCCAATAATAAAAAACTGAAGCATCAACTAATTTAACAATATTTTAAACTCCGTGTATGTTTTGCTTATAGGTCTGAATCTGATCTCTAACAAAATTCCTCTAAAAATGCAATTATTTCAGCTTTTTGCTCAAAATTTTGTATTTTTGAAGAAACCTACCCAGATTTAAGAGGTTATAAAAAGAGAACAAAAGAAGATAGGATGACATTTTTTTCTTTTTGTTTGTTTAAAAGCAGAGGGTCTTGTATGTTTATGTATTTATAGAAGAAAATTTTCTTGGAAAGCATTTTGTGAAAATCACAAAAAATGCTGGCAGGCAACTTAAAAAAAAAGGCTGGCGGGGAATAAATTAAATGTCCTTTTTTCTGGAAAGATGACAACAAACATCTTCAGAACTATTGATTTTTAATCAGACTCCTTCATTCTCATCTTACAAGGACGCACATTTAAATAGCATTTTATACTTTAATTAACCTTGTCATCTTATGTGAAACAATAAGAAGCATATTTAAAATGTTACTGGTCCTACAGTAGTCTTTCTTTATTAGTAAAAATCACAGGAATAACACACGTGTGAATATCAAATACTACACACTCAACGTTTTATTTCAGACAGACCATTTCACTGATCACCTGTGAGTCAAACTGTCTGTATAAAATGGCAGTTTCTGGTCAGAATAAGCTGTGAAGTGGATGATAGCCAAAGCCTGACTATGTAAGAATACCTATTATCTTTAGCTAACATGATTGTCCCTGATTCCTTCAGATGAAGTCATAATGACAAAACGTTCTTCTGTCGACTGTAATCTCTGGGAGAAAACCTGTCACAAAAGGACTGAAACAAAGACCACGGGAGCATAGAAAGAGGTTATCATGACCCTCTGAGAATAAGAAAGAACTCATTCAATTACTACTGCTCATTTCACACATGCATGCACGCACGCACGCACACACACGCACATGTATACACACACACACACACACACGCGCACGCACACGCGCACGCACACACGCACACTGTATGAAGCGTCTGGCTGTTATCTTGCCCTTTACAGAAGGCTGCTGTCAGCAAGCATTCATTAACATCTAAGCTCACATGATCGCGTCACAATGAAAATATGAAAGACATGAACCTCAGTCCATACTGTCACTGGACACTGAGTCTAGTTCAGACATTTAAATCAAGAAAAGGAAAATATCTAACACAAGAGAAACATTATTGCTGCCCATACTCTTAAAAACAAAGGTGTCTAAAGAAACTTTAACATCCACAGATATGCATGACTATATTACACAAAAGGTTCTTTAGATTATTAAAAATGTATTTTTAAGCACTTTTTGTGTGTGTAGGGTCATGGATTAAAACATTAAAAATTGCTGCAGGAAGTTAAAACAACTTGGTTTTGCAAGTGAATTCAACATCTTACTTTAACTGCTTTGACTTGTGATAAGTTGATGCAACTTAAAAAAGAAGTTGAAATTATATTTTGATTTGACAAAAATGCTGCATTTTTTTACAGTATGAACATCTGACATTTTAGTGCTACGGATATGAATGTGAGATTTTACCTGGCTTGCAGTAAAACAGAGAAAACTGAATTATTTTCTAAAAAACGAATATCATACAAAGGTCTGGGTGAAAACCTTTAAATTGGGCCTGTAACCGATCACACACTATAAGAATTTTTTTATCAACATACAGCAGAGAGAAGCTATAATCACCAACAAAGGATTTTCTATTAAATAAAGTGTGTTCAATACTTATTCCTTGTGTCATTTCACTTTAAATATTATGACTCAACTTGTATACTTAAATGTTCAGATTTCTTTCTTTGTATGAATTCAATATTTGGCTTGATGGTTACTTCTGGTGGAATTTTTGTGGCAATAGCTCACTTAGAAATCCCCTTACTGATAAAAATGCTGATGTGTCAAATACTTATTTTCCCCGCTGTAAGTTTTTTGTTTAACTTAACAAATTAAGTTAAATAATTTCAACCTGTTTTTAAGTTATGACAACTAGATACTTGTCAAAAACGTAAAATATTAGGTTCAATTGACTTGCATAAACAATTTAAACATGCACACAGCACTGCAGCATTACTCACGGTGAGGAACCTACAGAACAACCGACTGCAGCAGACACCCAAATAACCACATTATGTACTAATACCATCTTAGCAAACACAATGAAACACCTTGACAACCACTCCCTACACCTAAATCATTGGTTCATACTACCTGATCTTCATAAATATTTTATAAGTTGGCTAATTTGTTTGAATTCGTACAAAATGAATCATACAAAAACATACGATTAATAGGAAAAAACAATACTGTAACCCCACTCCTAACATTTTGCATTGTACAAAGAAACTTTACAGTAAACTCTAAGAAAGGATGTGTTCATTTTTACACATCGTTTTGTGTTATCCTTTTTAACACATTATTTTTTATTTTATGTGTTATTTTGTGTTGGTTTTGTGTTCAAATAAATAAAAGGGACAACACAAGATGTATTTAAACAACACAAAGTGTGTTGTTCCAATAATAACACAGAGATCTGTCTAGTTAGGGAACTAGACACAAAATGTGTTGTTTTAAGAATGTAAATACATTTTTAAACAAACAGTAGAAAAACAATATATAGGAAAAAGTCATGATAATTTCATGGTGGTACCCAAGAAAAATGTATTATTATGTTTCTATACTTATTTGGTGAAATCGTAATACTTTTTCAAGAGGACAAAGCTGATTTTGGACTGAGAGAGATAATCAGAAAAACAGAAAGCTGATGATTGTGTTGTGGTTGTCTGTGAGCTAATCCTAATTTTACCTCTGATATAAATCAGATCACACAGCCCACACAGCTGTAGTCATGGAGACCGACCTGCAGCATCATCCAACTAAAGAAAATTCTCAGAATATACACAGAACAAACACACCTGAATATAAAAAATAAACACTGTTAGCATGAATCATCCTGAGAGCTCAGTCAAATTACATTTATAGCTTGCATTGTGAGTTAAGCACACTATAATAATGTCAAGCAGCTTCTGAACATTGTGTATAACAGACAAACAGAAGAACCAGACTCTGTGAGTTTGACTCTGATGAGAAAATCTGGAAAAATCTGATGAGAAAATTATTGATAGTATGCTACCAGGAAAACCAACAACAGGAGAAATGCATAAGGAATAACAGACCACTGAATTATTAAAAATAAATACACAGCCTAAGGTGATGATGTGGCCACAACATGACACAGGCATGATATAATAAATAATTCAACAAACCAGAGTCAAATATTTTACTTGCAGCAAAGTTGCCACAACTCAACCATCTTTCAGTTGTATGCCGCTTTTGTTTCTGTATGCATGTGCAAGATCAGTGACAACCGGTGACTTCTTTTACAAAATATGTGTTTGTTGCGTCATGTGAGCCATGTGCATCATGGGTCTTGTCAAATAAGTGTCTGCTGCACACACATTGAAAGGATTTATAAGAGACGTTCACATTTACAAAATACTCGCAAGACACTCCCTTAACACTAAACTCGAATTACACATGAGATTATACGAGTATCTGGCAAACACAAGCATCACTTTTATCATAAACTTTTTGGATGCGTGTGCAGCAGAAATGATTTTGACAAGATCAGATCCGATTCCTGGCCTTCTGGGGGCCCTAAGCTACTTTGTGAGGGGACCCTGTTATCAAGTTCATAAAAAACACTCACTGTCTCTGCTTAAATTTAGCTATAAACAAAATGTTAACTAAAACACGTATCATCATATATCTGTACATTTTTGCCACATGTACCCTATACATTACTGTGACACTCATCAGAATACTTCCTTTGACACGTTTTCTGAAAAACCCTACTGTATATCTGTTACATTAGTACTTAGAAAAGAAGGTCTACTGCCAAATATATATTCTTAAGAGATGTAGAACATCAGGGAAACAAATTTAAAATTATGAATAAAATAAAACCAAAATAGTTGTCAGATTAACTATAACAAACAACTCAACAGATTTTGTTTAAAAACTAAGGCATGATCAGACTATACAGATAAACATACCAAAATAAATAAATAACTCTCTAAATATGCAAACATTAGACCTTATGTGCATTGTTTTGAAATGCTAACAGGTCACACAACATCTTGCATGAATAAATGTATTTTTTTTAACACATATGAAAGATTTTGATTATTAATGTGTAAGCATTTCTAACAAAACACACTGAATCTAGGGATTTGGACTGCAGTGTTTGTTATAAATCTATTGCATGGTTAGTCAAGACTAAATAGGAAGTTAAAACATTAATGTGTTCTTAATCTTTTTCCTTTACTTTCATGGCGCTTGTCTTTCCTGCTCCGGGCCGATAACATTAAGTCATTTCCAAATAAAGATGCATGTCGATAGGCGTGTCAACCGCATGTGGAGATTCATAATTTCAAATGGCTCTGGCAGCACAATGATGTCACTCGCCAGCTGGTCTGTGCTGCGCTGCATGAAGTTAAGAACAAGGGGGCCCCCTAGTGGTGCGGGGCCCTACGCAGCTTGCGTAGCCTGCGTATAGGGAGGATCGGCTATGGACAAGATGCATGATGCACTTGTTAACATGACGCGCCAAACACATATCTTGACATGACAAATGACAGGCTAAATACATGTTGTGACAAGCTTTTCCTCCAAAAAAAAACCCACATCACCCGCTACTATGTGCAAGAGAGCAACTCATAAAAGTTCAAAAGCAACTTCTATGGCACCTTTATTTTTTAAAAGTGTACACTAAAAGGGTTTATCTGCTTAATACAGATAATTATGTTGGATATTTTTTAATTTATACTAACAAGTGAATATGAATATATTTATAATCCAAGCTATACCCCTAACCCTTAAAAATCTTGGATTTTTGTTCACTGAAATTTTGTTCTCCAGAACTGAAGAAATGCAATTGTATTAGACTTCAGACTTAATATGATGCCTTGAAAAGCTGTTCAGATATTGAGCGTCCTGCACTTTCAAACTCCATCTATCATAAATATATCAAACTCTAATGTCCTTCACTGTGCCTGAGCAAAACCTTTAATAAATATCTTATGAAACACAACATGGAGATTTTACAGAAAGACATACACACAATGAAAGGGAATTTTGGACAGAAACAACCTATGACGCATTTTGCAGCCTCATTACGGCACAGCGGAGTAACAGAATAACTCGTGTCTCTGTCCAACATGCCAGGCCATGACAAGACAAGCAACTAAAAAACAAACTTTCACAACACCTTAAAAATGACAAAATCAGTTCTTTAAGAGGTGGTCACTCCGAAAGATAAGGGCAGTTTTGATGGCAGGGCTTTTGGGAAACGCTCACTGCCTCTGCCGTAATGAAGGTCTCACAGGCGTTTTGCATGTGAATGATCAACTGTCAGCTTTCATTTGGTAAAAAGGTTAGCACTGTCTGTCCTTGTCAAAAAACCCGAAGCAGTCGGATGACAGAATGAACAGGGAATTGTTGCTCTTTTCCGGCGCGATATCCTAACAAACTCTGTGTCTCTGCGATCCGAAGTGTGTCGGGATCTTACAGCACAGCGCTTGTCACACCGAAGAGCTTTATCTGCGTTCACCGTTCTCCTGTGAAGCTATTGTCTCTCCAACTCTGTGACATATCACTGAATTAACTCAAACTCCTCTAAATATGTCACGGCTCATGTCTCATGCAGGCCAACAGCCGCCACTAATGCTCATAAATCTAAATGTTGTCAGGCTGCGAGATGCATCGTGAATTAAATATGTGCAAGCCAAGGCCTGTGGATGAAATTTAAACGTTCCTTCATCCGGTGTCGCCCCACAGTTTGCTTTGAGAGAAAATATCTGTGATGAAGCGACGCTGTTAGCTTATGAAGTTTCAATTCAAATGTCTTAATAAAAAAAGTTTTTCCTAAGAAACAGCTTTTAACATGCAAAGCATAGAAGCGAAAGACCAGCTGTGAGAGAATAAATCAGACGTAGCCTTTAGCCCTCGCTAATCAGAGGAACGTCAGGACAAAGATGCACAGAGAGAAAGAGACATCTGTGTGTGTCTGTATGTGTGTGTATAAGCATTCATTTAAAAGTGAACCGCAGGTCTTGTGTTGTGCTGAATTGAGAGCGTGTGTGCAGATGGTTATGCGTGCACATTATAGCAGGACTTTAAATAAATAGACAAGAAATGATTACTCAGAGGGAACAATCTCATATTTGGGTCCTCAATCATGAAATCATTTATTAAACCAAACCCTTAATGCTGAAACCCATCCTGTGCATGATCTACATGTGATCCGTCAAACTCACGCCTCTTACACTTTCATTATATTGAAAGAGCAGCCGGGGTATTCAAGCATCCCTAGTGTGTTTCATGGACAGAAGTGTCATTTATGAGATAAACAGGCAATCTTTTAATGTCACATTAGGCTTGAAAAGTAAAATTGAATCTAACTTTTATACTTTAAAGCCATGCTGTTTCTGCATATACAATGTTTATCTTGAGTACCTATAGAGTAGTATTACATCCTTCAGATCTCCAAAGAATCTTTAGTTTAATCAGATTTATAAAAGACAGATCAGCTCTAGCCATTCTTTCCGAAAACGCACAAAAACTTTTGGGAGGAGTCACGAGCTGCGGGAGGAGCGAGTCACGAGCTGCGGGAGGAGCGAGTCACGAGCCAAGCAACACTGGATAACTTATGATTCACTACATGTTCGTGTTGTTTATATAGTATGCACTTACTCAGTGATTTCCAAAATAACGCAAAAGTCTTACTTACCACCTGTAACTCATGACCCAATTTGGGACTATTTAACGAAATCCAGCGTTAAAAACAAACACACACGCTAAACTATGCTGTTACCTGTCCTTACATTCAAAAACACACTTCTTCTTTCACGCCATTGTTGAGTCTTGATATAAAACAAAGCTGTCGCGTGAAGTGATGTTTGTAAGTTCTATCGTCCTCGGTTCTCACTGTCACGCTGATTGACGTTTGGGTGTGCTTTCTGGGGGAAATGCCCATTAAAGAAAGCTACGTCAGATGTATCCATAACTTTCTGACACTTAAGCTGTTTTAAACAGTAAAATATACATGTAAATGGGAATCATTGAAAATCTATTCGTGGTGGCCAGTGTTGATTCCGTGACAGGCGCCGCCATGTTAAATGAGACAACACGCGAGAGGGGAGGGGGAACAAAAACAAGGAGGCGGGGGCTAGCACAGCACACAGAGAAGGCAATCAGAATTAAATACAAACATTATATCGATATATACGATATGTCATTTCGTGGTTTAAAAATATATCGATATAGGCTGAATATCGAGATATCGTTCACCCCTACAGTCAAGCTTGGTGATGTTAATCACTGTGAACTCATTTTGAAAGCTGGTATATTGATCATTTAATTCTCATCTGAACAGCTATGGTGTACTTTTTTAAAAGGGTACTGCCCCAATGACAGGCAGCTAAGGACCAGACTGGTCTCATTGAAAGTCGTCTTTTAGTAAGGTGACCTGATGTCCCCGTTTTCCGGGGACAGTCACGTTTTTTGGTGTTTGGTTCTCCCTAAACTTACAACAATTAAAAGATGAAAACATTCCAAAAGGTTTTGTCCCTGTTTCTAAACTCAATAATAAATAAGATTTCCAGGATATTTTAACCATTGAACTACGACATGTTCCTACTTGTCATTTGAAAAAAAAAAGTTCACCTTATCTAATAGTCATGCAAAATTTTATCAATTTATTCATATGTCCACAGCATGAAATTCAGATTTTTCATGCATTGAGCACAAATGTCTTTTTTGTGTCACTAATTTTTATAAATAGTTTTTTGTGTCCGTTGCACGACTTTCTTTCTCGTGTTATTTTATGTATTGTTTTCTCATAGTTTTTTCCTATTTTCCTACCATTGTTGCTTGAGGTTGGGGTTAGAATCACTTTCTGTTACATTTTTAAACACCCCAAACCCCAACTTTAGGTGAGAATTGTTTTAAAAGTGGAAGAAAAACATGTAGAAACCAATACATAAAATTACATCCTAACCCAACCCCAAGCAACAATGAATTAAAAATAGAGGGGGGAAAAAATTAGAAAAGAAAACATAAAATGTCACGAAAAAATAAGTTTTGCCACGGACACGAGAAATTATTTATAGAAATTCGTGCGAGTGTCACGAAAAAGACATTCGTGATCAAAGCATTTAAAAAATCTGCATTTTGTGCCACGGACATAAATAAATTGATCAAATTTTGCATTACTATAACACGACTTTCTGTGAGATCATGTAGTTTTTTCCTGACAGTGCCACTCAGCACTGTGTTACAAATAATGGATTTTCATGCAAAATAAAACCTTAAAAATAGTCTCTCTCTCTCTTTCTTAAGCGACTGCTTCTAACTGCCAGAATGATTTTTCATGCTGAAGTGAAAATCCTAATCATAATCTGCTGAAAATCTCATTGATTTCTTTCCCAAACACCAATAACTTTATTATGAACTCGTATGGGCAACAAATCCAAAGCATATCTAATCAAGCCACCAACATTCCCATCATCTGAGCTCTTCATCTCACACCAGTCCAGCCTCTCTGACAGGTTATCAACTGGGATTTCATGCACAACATTAATGCAGACAGATTCGAACAACTGTGTTCACTTCCAGCACAACACAAGAGATCCGAGAAATCTGTCGTCTGATTGGATAAGACAGACATCAGACTTTATTTACAGTTCATCCTTGACACTCAGGCTCTCAGTTATCAGTTGAAAAGCTTCACAAAAAAGTGCAAGATCAAGTAAATTAACTTTTCCTGAAATCTCCCACATACCGTTACACCGCTGTGTCAGTCGTCTCATTCATTTTCTCATATGTGATCCTGCCTGTGAAAACTCAGCTACTCATTTTTGTGATGTTTTCTACAATTTCATTAAACATACTGTGAAAATATATTCATATCTTCAATATTGACTGAGTAAGGTCAGGTCAAAGATTAATATCAATGTCAAATCAACACGGGGATGAGCCCAAGCCCACCCGTTGGTTTGATAAACTTTATTAATCAC
The DNA here is from genome assembly GCF_030506205.2 of Paramisgurnus dabryanus. Classification (NCBI taxonomy): domain Eukaryota; kingdom Metazoa; phylum Chordata; class Actinopteri; order Cypriniformes; family Cobitidae; genus Paramisgurnus; species Paramisgurnus dabryanus. The sequence continues at coordinate 35,852,248 of NC_133352.1, read as the reverse complement.
AAAGAGAAATTTAGTTGGGTTAAATTAACCTAAATATATATATATATATATTTGATCCAACAATGGGTTAAGAAAAACCCAGTATTTTGGGTTAAAACAACCCAGTATAGGATTAATTTAGTCCCTGCTTGACCCACTGCTCGGTTGAAATAAAACAGCATTTTTAGAGTGAAATCAAACTTTGACTCCAAATATCATCATTAGATTATAAGACTTTAGTGTAAATTTCACAAACAGAGTCACTCATTTTTATTAGAAAAACAAATGAAGATATCACTTTCTTATTTTAATACGAGATGCTACTGTAGGTTTGTTACAGTGTGGAAATGATCATGTTTAAAGAGCACTTCTTACATTGCTAAAACAAGTTTATTTTGTGCATTTGGTGTATGTGTTCGTGTGGTTTGTGGTTCAAAAAACACATTATTTTCACCATACCTTACATTATTGTTGCTCCATGCACTGCCTCCCTGAAACACATTGATTTTGTACAAAGCTCATCGTTCTGAAAGAGAAAAGATGATATTTTTAGAAAATATCTATTGTGTTTCAGAAATGTGGTCAGCATGCTGATTTGTTAATGTGGAGTTTGTGTGCATGTGATCTCTAAAACAGAGTCAACATTACAAACAAAATAATAATACAGTTCATTAATAAATGACAATGAAACAAAGTATACACCCAGATAACCTTATTTCGATTCTAAAGCCATTTGTTTAAGTATTATATGAGGTCATTACCTGGATGATAAAATCGCGGGAGACTTGTGCCAACCTTAAGATCAAACTCATTACATTACACAAGATTCATCTAAGCAACCTTTCAAATGTCAGAATATTCACTTTTTCTTCAAACCCTGCACCTTGTTTTTTGGATTTCATACTGTACCATGGAAACACAAGTACTTTGTGTACCATATAAATACTATGGTACTGTATATGAATATGGTAATTATTCAGTAATGTGGTAATATTACAGAACCATTTTGTTATCATTTGATTCCATCACTGAAGCATTAAGCTTGTTTCAATTGTTTAAATGCATCTGGGAGGTTTGGCCTTTTCAGTGTTGATCCAAAATTAAGAGAAAAGGAAAATTAAGATTGACTGTTTTCTGCTCAGTACACAGTACACTTTAATTTAACTTATAGCACTCAAGATGATGGGATATCACACTTTAAAAATAAATTATGTACAGGCAAGCAGATGAGTCCAGAATATGAGAGCAACGTGCTTTAATACATAGAGGGGCGCACAGGGTTTAGATTTTTACGGACATTTTTACAAACAAACCTTACAAGAACAATATTGGGGTGCATCTTGAGACAAAACAATGGTACTGATATAGGTTATAAGACATATAAGATATGTCAGTACAAGGTGTTTTTAGATTGGGCAGCTCAAATATGTATTTTAGTCTAGGACTAATAAGCCCTGTTCGGGAAACCGCCCCTCAGTGTTTTCCTCTCATATTAAATTGTTAATTTTAAGAAATTAAGAAACCCTGCTCTTTAAATTATAGAATAATCTGGGCTCGTCCCTTTTTGACCCAACAATAGGTTGAAAAAAAAAACCAGCACTTTTTTGAGTGTATTACATTTTCATTTACAGGTTATACACATTTTACTGTAGTTATATAAATTTTACTGTAGTCATGTAGAAACTCAGGTTTTTTGTTAATTTGGTCAAAATGTTCTCATGCAAAACCCAGACATAAAGAGTTATCAATAGAAATAAGTTATGCAAAAAGTAAAAATGACCAACAATGGAAATACACAGATTTGTCAGACAGCGATGATATGGAGATGTTCTAGGTTTATTTAAACAAGCAGTTGGGTTTATCCACATTTTACTTAACCATGAGTTGAAACAACACTGTACAGTATATTCATGTACAGTTAATAATGATATATAACTCTCATTAAACATCAGAATATCAAGACATAGATCACTTAAAATCTCTTTAGTTTTGTCATTATTTCTGAGCTCATGTTGTTCCAACCCTGTATGAATTTCTTTCTTTTGCAAAGCACAAAAGGACATGATGAAATTAATACACAGTCGCACTACATTATGACTCAATTGAATGCTTAATAAAGCACAAAAGAGTCATTGAGACAGTATGTGCGGCTGATTCATTTTTATGTACCATTACAGTACTTGACTTAATACTTCTCATGACTCTCTTATAACAATGAGAATTATAATTGTGGCTTAAAATTGTTTTATCCTGTAACCTAACATAAACTCCAATGGTGAATTATTAAACATCAAAAACTAAATCTGTTTTTGAAAAGGCAATGCTTTAATGTCTCATTTTCTGGTCCTGTATTCTGAGCTGTAGTTCTTTGCTTGTCAGTAAATGTCCTTGCAAAATTCAACCCATAACCAAAACATGAAGATACCAACATGCAGCATAAACCCTCTGTGACGTCCCTCATCTGAGAGCGGGTGGTCCAGGTCAGAAACATCATCGCTGATCCTCGGTTCTCCAGTTCAGCCGGACTTACAGTACTGTGATCTGTGAAAATGGGTCCTGACTGCTGTGTCCTCATGCATCTAACTTACATACCCAGCGCTGAAACTGTCAAACTCTGACACAAATCATAGCCAATAAGGTTTTGGACAGCCGTGAAGATCTAGTGCCTGACAGCAAGAGAGAAACATTGTAAATATGTGACAAACAAAAACCTGCTTATGTTGTGACAAAAGAAATGGTGTATGTGTGTGCGTTTCCATCAGTAACTCACCAAGAAAGTGAATAATGTAGCAGAACAAGCTGTCTGGAGCAGCAAATGTATACGTGACAGTGAAAACACAGAACAGCAACATAGCAGACAGCAGTGGACGGGCAGACATCTGTTGGGTTTCCTATACAGACAGAAAGTTGTCTGGTTGAGATTCACAGCTTGTTTGTGAGTCCTCATTCTGAATTACAATCATTTTGGCTTCACTCTTAAAAGTAAAGGTGCTACAGAACGTTGATGCCAGAAAATAAAAATTTTTGGTTCGCCAAAGGAGCAATCTCGGCCTCATTTTTAAGTGCAAGTTAAAATCGTGCATAAGGTCTACGCCGTAGCACCCGTAGGTTATCTGTAGCCTCAGGGTAGCCTGAAGCGCATCTTCCCAAAATTTTAACAGCATGTCTGTCCTACGCAGACTGCAAGCTCTGTGATTGATCCACTAGAACCCCTCCCGTCAGGTAAAAAACTGCTTCACTTTTCCTTTTGCGACAGTGAGAACAAAGCAGAGTTGTAGTACTCGAGACTCAGACTCGGTCAACCATATTTTAATGGTCTTGGTCTTGTCATGGACTAGTGAGCGTTTTGACTCAGTCTCAACTCGTACTCGAATGCATTTAGAATCGGACTTATTCTCGAGTCCACGCGAGTCCCTTTTAAAATATATATTACTGTTTCTTTAAACTGATGTAAGATTGACACGAAGAGTGATTTTTTTGGTGCATCAGACTGGCGCAAGGTCAGACGGTCAGACCTAAGGAGGTTTTTGCACTGCAATGACTTTTACCTCATGGCACTGAAATAAAACGCATCCGTCCAGTGAGATTTAAGCATTGGATAAGCCGCTGTTACCCAAAGTGAGAATATGGTGGCACTACACATAATTCCAGCAGTAAACGAGTCAGCACAATATTGTACATTTAGTCTACATATATTTCTGTATTATTTATATTTTATTCTTGATTTATATCTTAGAATAGAAATTATTATGTGGTTTGTGATAATCATTTACACAATACCGTAATAACATATTTAATTTTTCAAATATGTAGTACTGTGCAAAAGTCTTAGGCCATCATGCCAGAATTAGATTTGTTGTTTTTGCAATGTTATAGTGATCATATATAATCGTTTCTCAGTCTCTTTAAAGCAACACTAAAGACTTATTGCTCTTTGCTCCCCCTACAGGTTAGAAGCGTAATTGTTCATTACCACTGTTGTAAATGCTCTGATTGGATTGTAGGTCTGCCGTAAAGCAAGTTTTTGTAGTTTTCACTCGAACTACAGGACCACTACCCGACGGTTGGAAACGTCTCGGTTACGGATGTAACCCTCGTTCCCTGAAGGAGGGAACGGAGACGTCACGTCGTGACCGACGAATTGGGAACTCGCTTAGAGAGACCAATCTGCTTCGTTTACTACTAAAATGCCAATGAACTTGGCATTGAGATATTTGCATAATGCTGGCGCCGCCCCGCCAGGTGCCTTTATAAGCAGCAGGTGCAAATAGGGAAATTAGCTTCTTTTCGCTGAGAAAGCCGGGAGAAAGTGACCGGTCGATAAACAGCAGGGAGCAGCCCTGTGGCGACGGGACGTGACGTCTCCGTTCCCTCCTTCAGGGAACGAGGGTTACATCCGTAACCGAGACGTTCCCTTTCAGTCGGTCACTACGACGTCACGTCGTGACCGACGAATTGGGAATCCCTACCAAAACGCCACTGAGGGCTGACCTCTTCCAGTGTCTGCGTAAAGCCCTCCGGTTCCACTTAAGGAGAAGGAGAATTAGGTTTTAAGGCAGAAGGCCGGGCACTAGATGTTCCTTTAACCCCACAGTAGTGCCAGCGACTGGGAAGCGCCCTATCTGAGCGGTATAGGGACGCTGCGGAAGCCACCGCCCCATTAAGGGCTATTGGTGGGCGAAAGTCAACCGTAGTTGAGGTAAAAATGACAGCCGTGGCTGTGTAAGCAAAGCAGTGCTCTGCTAAGGGAAACGTGGGCTGGTAGGATTAACCCCACGGAATAATACTCACAAAGGAACCCGTTGGGACACAATGTGGAGCCCAAGCCAAACACGTAGGTTCGTAAGAATACAGCTAGTGAGAGGCTGACAGCCAATGCTCCGCAACAAAGGCTGCCAAGGCATCGGAGGAAGAGCAATTCAAACCATTACGCATTTTTGCTCTGATGGCCTTCCATACTGAAACTCAATTAGGAGCCTCAGTTGGAGGCTGCAAGCCGACCTGCGAGTCTGCTCTCCGTGCCCTCCCTGGTGAGGAAAGAACACGAGAGGATACAGGCTCGATACGAACACTGTAAAATCTAATGAACGTATTAGGTGTCGCCCAACCAGCAGCTCTACAGATGTCTGTTAGCGAGGAACCACGAGCTAAAGCCCAAGATGAGGCAACACTCCGTGTGGAGTGCGCTCTCAAATTAAAGGGGCAAGGAATACCCTGAAGATTATAAGCCAGGGCGATAGTATCAACTATCCAATGAGACATCCTCTGCTTAGTGACAGCTTTCCCTTTCTGCTGGCCACCATAACAAACAAAGAGCTGGTCTGAGGTCCTGAGGCTTTGCGTGCGATCCACGTAGAGTCGCAGTGCGCGTACGGGGCACAACAAAGCCATGGTTGGGTCTGCGTCCTCCGGGGGCAGCGCTTGCAAGCTCACCACCTTATCTCTGAAGGGAGAGGTGGGAACTTTGGGCACGTAGCCTGGTCGGGGTCTCAGTGAGACAGCAGGACCAAACTAAAGCACGAATCGTCAACAGAGAATGCAGTAAATCCCCTACTCTCTTCACTGAGGCCAATGCTAGCAGGGTCAGAGCTTTCATTGATAAAAGCTTCAGACTCGCGGCTGCAAAGGCTCGAACGGGGGGGCCTGAAGGGCTTTCAGCACCATGGACAGGTCCCAAGGAGGAATAGAAGGAGGGCGCGAGGGGTTTAGCCTACGAGCGCCTCTTAAAAATCTAATAACCAAATCATGCTGGCCAGCTGATCTGCCGTTGATAAGTGAGTGAGTGACGAGCAGAAATAGCGGCGATATCAACTTAAATGGCGAAGGGACAGCCTACCATCTAACCTATGTAGAAGATATAAAGCACAATGTTAATGGGCATTCTCTGGGGTCCTCGCGTTGCAAAGAGCACCAGGTGACGAAAAGGTTTCATTAAGCGCGTAAGCCCGTCTGTGGACGGTGCTCGAACCGCGTTGATGGTGTTAGATACCGTTTGCGATAAATCACCTAAACCTTGCGCGCGCTCAACGACCATACATGGAGATCCCACAGGTCGGGGCGCGAGTGCCAATGTGCCCCTTCCTAAAGAAAGAAAGTCCTTCCTCAGGGGAATCCGCCAGGGAGGGCTGTCGCGAGGAGCATTAACTATGAAAAGCAATTCCCAGTCGTCCAGTACGGACGATTATTAAAAAGGCTCTCCTCGTCCTGCCTGACTTCGCACAGTGTCTGCGCGATAAAGCTCACTGAAAGGAATGCGTATTTACGCAGCCCCCGCGGCCAGCTGTGTGCCAACGTATCCACGCCGAGGCTGCCCTCGGTTAGTGAATAAAAAAAGGCAACAGTGGGTATCGTCCGGCGACGCAAACAGATCTATCTACGCACGACCGAACTTCTTCCAAATTAGCTGGACCGTTTGGGGGTGGAGTCGCCATTCGCCGGGGGCGCAGCTCGGGAAGCGCGTCTGCCGCTGTATTGAGCGACCCGGGATTAAAATGGCACGAAGGGACCTCAGATGCTTCTGACTCCAAAGGAGGAGATGACGAGCGAGATGCGACAGGTGACGAGAGCGCAAAACCGCCTTAACGGTAAATAACGCAACAGTCGCAATGTTATCGGTGACGGCTAATACATCCTTCCCTCGCATCTCCATAGCGGAGCGTACAAGTCCCAGATATACAGCGCACCGCTCGCGGCAGTTGGGGTGCTATGCACACCCCTGAGACTGCAAGCCCGTCATACGTGGCTGATCATCCCGTGCTGAGGGCATTGCAATATACAGAATGCCAGGAGACCCCTCAGGGGCACATCTTCTATCGGAAATGCCGGGTCTACCACGGGGAAAAATTGAGATGACACGCAGGTGTAATGTTTACACGGTGTATGTCGGTGTGCCACGCTCTCCTCGAGACTCGATCGTAAGCCAACGCTGAAGCGGTCTCATATGAAGCAGCTCGGGCGGTGTCACAGCCGCAGCATGCTGTCATATGTCCAGGAGCTTCTGAAATTGTTTCAGAGGGACCGCGTACTTCCCTCGAATTAAACCGAGGCAAGTCAGAACTGACTAGGTTGCGCGCTCTTATAAAACACGCCAATTAGTCGATCGTGTCTTATTTCCATACTGAGAAAAAGGATCCTCTGCACGGGGCAAAGTTGCTCTTTTCCAGTCGACCTGAAGACTTAAACGAGCGAGATGCCGAAGCATTAACTCTCTGTGTTCGCGCACGTCTGCTAAAAACGGGCTATTATAAGTCGACGTACATAAAAGCAGAATGCGAACAACGCTCTCTCTCTGATATTTTAATGCCGTGACTAGCACATGGAGACACGGAGAGAGAGAGAGACAGCTCGAATGGTGTACTCAGTATTAATATGCCCACCCCACGACGCAGAGCGAAAAAACGGTCTAAAGCGAGGGGAGATGGACACATAAAGTACACGTCTTACAGATCTAAGGCTGCAAACCGATCTGAATATTGAAATACGAGCCTCGGCGTTATCATCCAAAAAGAACACCTTCGTAGAGCCGGTGCGTAAATCAAATCGATCGTAACCCGCCGCGTATTTTGGGTACTATGAGATAAAGGCTGGAAAAACCCTATCATCATCATCTCGGTAAGAGGGACGGGCTCGAACATCCTTCGCCAACAGAATATCGACTTTTGCACGCAGTACATGTGCATCGGACGCTTTCACCACAGTGAAACGAAAGCCCGAATTTTGGGGAGTGCCGGATTCGTAACCGAGGCGGATCGTGCGTAAAACCCAACGAAACGGGCTGGGAACTGAAGCCAAGCACCCAGGCACCGTACGAGGAGAAATAACGACACTACCGAAGTACCCGCGGTGGGGCAGCGAAGCGAGACAGGTGGGACTGCCGGTGCGTCTGCTGTGACAGCATAAACATCTACAGTATGTGTGTGTGACACTGACCTGAGCCCGCTGAGGGTAACGGTCATCTGGTCTCCTCTACGGAGAGCGCAGACTCCGATGAGGGTGCTGGTGGTCCGGTCTCCTCAGCGGAGAGCTCGGACTCCTCAGGTCACCCGCTGGCGATAGAGGAGAGGTAGGGGAGCTGGTGTGGACCCGCTCACGGCTCTCTCGATCCTCCGGAGACCTAGAGAGGGAAGAGGAATGCACTCTTATGTGTGGTTAAGTGGGTACCGGCCGAACAGCCGGTGGAACATATGCAAACCAAGGATTTTCCACCCGACCCTCTATCGGGGGAAGGAGCTCCATCTCCTGAAGAGTGATCCTCTGCCAATCCGGGTCGCCCTTCACTGGCCACTTAAACTCCCGAATTTCACGGGAAGCGGCTAAGCGGGCGGGGCGAGCTGTTGACGACCGGTTCCCCAGCGCTGCCGAGATGGGGTCCGAGGAGGGGAACGGAGGTGGTCGCCGCAGGACGCCGACGGCGAGAGGCAGACTGAGGAGCCGGCGTGGTGGACCAAGGGCAGCTTTCCTTCGCCGGGGCATGACCTAGGAGATCGCCTCAGTCTGCGCAGCGGAGCTGTACGACTCCACGGCCTCGCCGAAGAGGCCGGTCTGTGAGACAGGAGCATTCAAGAAGTTGTTCTCGCCTGCGTCCGTCATGTCAGCCAGACACAGCCAAAGGTGGCGATCTTGAACCACTGTGGTGGACATCGCACGACTGAAGGTCGCGGCCTCCCTCGTAAATCCTTGATGAACCTGTAGCAACGTTATTGCGTGCAGGGCTGAAGCCGCCTCTCCGCATGCCTGACGGACAGCCCCCGTAACCGGACAACTGTCTACAAACACGGGAGGGAAGGGTTGGGTGGTCCCTCCAGGAACGCATCCCGCTCCACTGAAGGGGTCCCCGCCCTTAGCGGCTCCGTTGGTGAGGGAGGTGAGGGGTGAAAGCTGAACGGCCGGACGGCCGCAAATCACGTCAGCTCTTCGTGCCGTCGGAAAAGAAAGGCACAGGAGGAGAGGACCGAGAGGCCCGAGCAGCTCCGAAGTACCAATCATGTGGGCGGGACGGTTCGGGCGGAGAGGGGTTAACCTTTCCAACTCTACCGTCTCCGCCGCTCGAGCGGGCACGGCCGCCATCTCCGGAACGACTCTGCCTCGGAGGAAAAATGGACACCCCTCTGATGCTGCAGAAGTGACGGGACCAGAAGGAGGTCCAATGGATTCGGCAGACATCGTAGAACACAACTCTGCAGTCTCCACCGGAGCCTCAACCGGCTGAGGATGAGAAGGCCGGTAGGTGGAGGACGCATCCTCCGTCCTACTCAGCATAGTGACGCGAAGGGCGCCCTGCGAGCGCTTGACAGCCGCACCATGGCGGCGTCAGCACTGCAAAGGCGCGGACAGCGTTCCCGTAGAAACGACAGTCGTCTCCGCAATCCAAGAGGGTTATGCTCTCACAAAGAGAACAGAAACTCTCCATGAACGCAGCCCCGGAGTGCTCGATGCCTGAGCACGAAGACAGCGCTCGTGACCGTCACTGGAACCCTATACTTCTCGCATCCAAGATCGCACGGGCGAAAAGCTATCCTGAAAAGGACGCTGATCTCCGCATATACGAGAGAGTGGCTGCCTTCAAAAAGACACAGAGCTCTCACGTATCACTCTTTTAGGGAAATCACTCTTTAGGTGCTCAGCTGATGATGCGCACAGGGAAGGCAATGCACACACTAAACTCAAAACAAAAAAGATGCAGAGCCGTGGAATACTGCGAGCGTCCGCTGTGTTAGTACTGCTTGTCAATCAACTTCAGCAACCGTTCCCAGAAGAGCAGAGAGTAGCTTCTCAGTAGCAGATAAAGCCGGCTTTCGAAGCGAAAAAGCTAATTTCCCTATTTGCACCTGCTGCTTATAAAGGCACCTGGCGGGGCGGCGCCAGCATTATGCAAATATCTCAATGCAAAGTTCATTGGCGTTTTAGTAGTAAACGAAGCAGATTGGTCTCTCTAAGCGAGTTCCCAATTCGTCGGTCACGACGTGACGTCGTAGTGACCGACTGAAAGGGAACTTCTTTAGTGCGGTTTTGGCCGATAGAGGGCTGCAAGGCGAATGTGAAAGTGCCATTCACCCTGTTTTGAGTGGATGAACGACTGACACTTTTTTGGAAACGTTATTTTAAGGTAAAAAAAACTCTTTGGTGTTGCTTTAATAGAATACATCCAGAAAATACAGGAAATGTAAATATAGGATTAAAAACTGTATAAAAATAAAAAAACTGAAGTGTCAAGTTTAAGGGTAAACTCCTCTTCCACTTGAGCAATAGCAGGAAACTGCAGGATCTCTTAATCCGTAATAAAATTAAATCCTAATTTCTAATTTTAAAGAAATTAGTCTTTTTATTTCTTTCTGCTCAAAAACGCTCAAGATGTATTTAGTGCCAAGAGAGGTCACACTAAACACAAACGATTCCTAAAGAAGACATTTAGTCCTGAAAATATTATTATTTTGTTTGTACATATTTCCTGTATTTTCTGTTTGCATCTTAATAAAATAAATTGAAAAATAAATATGGATGGACATTAAAACTTCTAAAACAACAAGTCTGGTGGTGATGGCCTAAGACTTTTGCACAGCACTGTAGCATTTTTTAGCAATTATCTTTATTTTACTTATTTTACTTTAGTTATTATTTTGTTTCATAAATAATACATTTATTTTGGGAATTGGTATGCAGTGGTTTGTGTTAAAGTGGACCTGTGTATATTGTTGGACCTTATATTATAGAGTGGATTTCAAAATCATTAAACTAAGGGTGACTTAAACAAAACATGAATTGAGTGAGATCAGAAATGCCATAGCACAGACTATGACCTTAAGTCTTTTCTCAGACCAAACTTTATGTGGACTCGGTCTTGACTCAGACTCGGTTTGAGCCGAATACAACACTGGAACAAAGATGGGCCAAGATGTAACTCAAACTGCAACAAAAGTTGCTGTGTATCTACCTCCATCTCTGCTGGTCTTCTCAAATCATACACAACAAGCTGCTTCTTTTATCTTTAGATCAAAGGGTTTACTGGCCAAGCTCCTGCTTCTTTGAATATTTCATTGCTATTGTGGTTACAAATGTGAATAATGCCTACTAGCGGCCTGAATGTTTAATTGCACGTCGACGTGGACGACAACACATAAATACTATATATGTAAACCAATGCGTAGCCTACGGAGTTGAGGCTACACCATAGGACAGGGGTCGCCAACCTTTTTGTGAGCAAGGGCTACCACAATAGATAAAACAATCTGGAGGGCTACTTTCTACTCAAAACTTTTATTGTTTTACTTGATTTTATTTTATTTGTTGACATGTTTTATAATTGATTAAAATTTTAACATACATAAAAGAAGCCAAGCAAATATAGAAATATGTCATAAATATAAAAATTTAGGCTATTAATAGAATGTGCTTTGGCGGGCAACTCAAAAAGTCTGTGTGGGCAACGTGGTGCCCGCAGGCATCATGCTAGAGACCACTGCCGTAGGACTTATGCACAACTATAATGAGCCCTTTATAGGCAGTAGGAGATTTTTTACTGCAAAGAACGTTTTGTGAAACAGGTTCTGCAGATGTTAAAGGTTCTTTATGGAACCAAAGATTAATTTATTTCTTACCTGTTTATACTGTAGCCTATAGAAACCTTTTGCACAACAGAACAGTTTTGTAGATGTTACAGGGTCTTTATTACACAGCTCTCTAAAATGCTTGATTGTGATTGGCCGGTTGCGACATTCCAAGGTTCGTTCTTTTCAGATAACTATGCTAAAAACAAATAACACAACAGTAAACATGTTTGGTATTCATTCTGTATTTGATAAAAATGAGCAAATAAAATATTTCAAATCAATATTTAATGCTCCTAAGTTATGAGACTAAAAGCTGTGTAATAAACGGGACAATGTACAGGCATCAGGTTGTTATCATGAAATAAGCCCCTTCAGTGTAATACAAGACCCTCTTCTTTGAATCAGGTCCTGATCACACTGTCAGGGTTTATTTGTGGCATCATACTGCCTGACAATGAATGTTTTATTAGCCCCTTTCAGCACCTACACCTACAGCCACAACATTTATATGCCTCTATAGCAAATCTCCAACCTAACTGCACTGTAAAAATTATTTGCTGCCTTAAAGGTCCCATAGAATAAAAAAAACTGTATTTACTGTAGACATAGATGAATAATAAGAGTTTTGTACATGGTAATGATTGTTTCCTTCTTCTTATGTAAACCTTGAGCATGCAAAAGACTGCTGGAAAACAGACCCTGTACAACACTGTAAAACATGAACGCCTCATTCAGTCATGTGTACTTACTCTTTTTATTTAAATCAAATAATCATGGAAAGTTTTAGATATTAAACTCATGTTTGTAAGTTTTCAAAAAGTTAAATGTTAAGTTACACATTATCTTAACTACTTGTGAGTTGAAACAAAGCATATCTTCAAGTACATTTAACTCACATTCTTAAGGCAGCAGATGAACTTTTGTTTCTACGTTTAACCAGCTTGAAATGTTTTACAGTGAACATAACACCAACTGTGACATTACAGTCCAGATGTACACTGCAACATTAAATTACAAATGAAATTAATTACAGTGTTGATACAATGATAAAAACAAAGTTGTGACTGCTGAGTTAGCACTATATGCTAGTTAATGCTATATGTTAGCATTTAGGCTGAAGTTCTACTAATGACGTTACAGTTACATTTTGCAGGTCCATACAGAAAAAACACAAACTTATCACTCAGAAACATCCATTAACAATCTCCAAACAATTGATGATTCCTCAAAATCTGATACAGACTCAAACATAAGATCTGTTTACACACACACAGAGCTACTGAAGGAGAAACAGCCAATCAGAGCAGAGCTCAACATTATTATTCATGACCCTTTCAAATAAGGTAATAATAGACCATGTCATTCTGAAGGACAAATCATCAACTTATTACTATTTATCTTGACTAGAGATTAGATAAATTATGAAATATAGTTAAAAAAAGTTAACTTCATTTTTATTTCTTGTTAAAATAAATAATAGTAAGTTAAAATAACTTATAAATCCGAGTTTATTTAAAGGACAAGTTCGGTATTTTAGACTTAAAGCCCTGTTTTCAGATTGTTTATGGTCAAATAGAATGGTTTTGACTGAAATTTCGACATTTTCGGCTGCCCTGAGAATTTTCGCGTGTTTGTGTTTCAGCTCAGACCTCTACAATGGGTCTATAGGTGCACTGGAACAATCCTTCCTAAAATGCATTAAACTTTCGTTTACAAAGACGTGAAACTCACCGAGTGGTCAGGGGTGTTCACTGGTATGCTCACACAAAAATCGCTGCAAAAGACGCATTCCAACAGGTTTTATCGTAGTTTTTACCAACTCCATTGACTGTATTAGACGTCCTGTGAGGTACGGTATTACTCCGCGCCGGGAACTTTGTTTCTATTCTTGCAATTGGCAAAGGCGGATTAGCGCCACCACCTGGGCTGGAGTGTTTATTATTCAAGCTCTAAGCGGAAGAATGTACGGGTGTGAGGCGTTTGGGGAAATAGGTCCACAAGTTAACAACGAATGCTAAAACAGCTGTTGGAATGCGTCTTTTGCAGCGATTTTTGTGTGAGCATATCAGTGAACACCCCTGACCACTCGGTGAGTTTCACGTCTTTGTAAACGAAAGTTTAATGCATTTTAGGAAGGATTGTTCCAGTGCACCTATAAAGCCATTATAGGTCTGAGCTGAAACACAAACACGCGAAAATTCTCAGGGCAGCCGAAAATGTCGAAATTTCAGTCAAAACCATTCTATTTGACCATAAACAATCTGAAAACAGGGCTTTAAGTCTAAAATACCGAACTTGTCCTTTAACAAAAAAATAAGGCAGCAAATTTTTTTTCTGTTTGAACTGGACTTTGCACATGGACACTCACTGTATTTACATTGCACTGAACACACATCTATAACACTTTTTCTGTATGCATATGTATATACTGCACTGTAAAAAATATTTGTTGGATTTACTTAAAATATATATGCACCGCTTTTGCATAATGATTTTTAGGTCAATACAACTTGAATTTAACAAGAAGTCAATATAACAAGAACAATGTCAATATTTTTACACAGATATTTGAGTTTACTCAACATAAAAAATATGTAACGTCAGTTCACTTAACTTATAATGCTCATGTGTAGACTGTACTCAAATTGTTAGATTGATTTAACTTGGTGTTCATATGGGATACCAGTGCATATAATAAGAAAGTATTAAATAAACTTCATGACTGCTTATGGAAATCATTTAATGGACCTGCATGCTTTAACACAGAAATAAACAGCAAAGTGCTGTGGGTTTTCATTATTGTGGAAATATAATGTGAGTCTTCTCATTTTCATATTTTAGGCTGCTAGAGGATTCACACTGTGAGATTTTCATTGTAAAGTGCAACCGAGTACATTTGACAATAAACTCTTGAATCTTGAATACTTCAGATGCAGAATGAAATGTTCCAGCTATTGCATCATATTGAGTTTTAAAAGAAAAAATTAAATAAATAGGACTATAGGTAAAAAGTTTGCAGTGAAAATTAATATTCATGATGAATCTGTCAAACTTTCTGTGGGAACCCTGAATCACGAAATTAAAAGAGAGCAGACGCTCATTGGTGCATTCAGGGTCCTGTACGTGAAAGCTGCATAAGAAAAATAATGAGGAATATACAGAACAAAACAACATGAATCTCAAGGTCATCCAGCAGCCAGAGCCACAAATTTCCCTCAGCAACTTTCATTTACTGCAGCCACTGCCTTCATGTTTGTGAAGGTACTCAAAAGTCATTTAAATGCGATGAACTACACTGAAAACAGGACAAACTTGTCTTTTTCCACTCTGAATAACAATGTGAGTCTGAGAAGAGTTGTGCTAACAGAAAGTCCTCTGGAGCTTTGACCACCGGGGATGAATATTCATGCTATCCTCGTCTCTGTTTCTCTGCTCCTTTGACTTATTTCCTCTTTATTTTGGGTCAGAATCTTAGGGGAGGTTTAAGTTTCTCTGAATAATGAGAATAAAATACAGAAGAAAGTCAGGGCTCAGTTGTGCAGTGTCAGGCCGCTTGAGTTATTGCTGGCCTGCCGCGGTCCAGCGAGACATCTGTCCGTTCCGTAAAATTGTCTGGTGTCTAATGAAAACCAGCCGGTGGGATGGACAGAAACTGAAGATGCTGAGAGGGTCCACGATCTCAAGTGGGTGCTTTATCTCTGCTCTGAATGCATCTTTCTCAATAGCTCTGTGACACTGAGTCCTGCTGAAGAAAGCACCGGGCCTCTGGGTAGTGAGCAAGTTTATTCTGAGTACTTCTTTAGTGGGTTTTAATGTGATGGTTTCACGAGAGCCTCCAGTAAACAAAGAATCCACCAAGATTTCAGCCCAGCTTGTCCATTAGATGAGAAAAGTCTCCTTTAGGAAATAAGTTTAATTCAATCCACAGACTACAGTATGTAGTAAAGATGAGCTATGTGGGACTGCTACACTGCAAACAAACCTTGCTCAAGATCAACATGTGGTTTATGTTTTGAGAGTTGGTCTTAAAAATCCCTGTGTAGCTACAGAAACAAGAAACATATACAGTTATGCATTTGGCAGATGTGTTTATCCATAGAAACTTATATCGATTTTCCATTGCATAGTACCCCACGGTTTAGTTTGGGTCAGTTTACCTTTAGGAGCTTTTCCACTGGGTGCAGTACGTAAGACCCGATACTTTTTTTAGGACCACCTTGGTCGGGGTTCCAAGCGACCCGAGCTGATACCAAAACACTGTAGATCACTGATTGGTCTGAGAGAATCGTCACAACCAGCGTCATCGATATAATGTAAAAGATTAGCTTTACCTTCATGCTAGCTTGCCCTGTCTTGAGTAAACCTGTTGTCATCTGTGCTTTACTATAAGCGAGTCTATATACTATATATAGACACGCCTATAATCCCTCCAAGATTTGAAGTGTTACTAAACTCGATGGAAAAGCTAACCAAAACACGTATTATCATATATCTGTACATTTTTGCCACGTGCGGGGCCCTACGCAGCTCGCGTAGCCTGCGTATAGGGCGGATCGGCTATGTATACATCTTATCGCAGAGGTCTTCAACTTTGTTCAGGCTAGGGACCCCTTAATGGATAGAGAGGAGGAGCAGGGACCCCCACATGTATTAGGGACTGTATATTGTTAATTTGACTGAATACATTATATAGTGGGTATGTTATGTTAACATTTAAAGTGTTTTATTAATGGCATATTAATCCATTTTTGTTTAATGCTTTAATTTGTCCAAAAATATTATTTTGCATTTAAACTATATTTGGAGGACTCCCTTTAATATCACCATGGACCTCCAAAAGTCCCCGGACCCCCTGTTGAAGACCCATGCCATATCGGTATGTATGTTTCCTGGGAATCGAAGCCATGACCTTTGGTGCTATTAATGCAAGACTCTCCCAATTGAGCACTGAGCAAATGAAAACTTCATTAGTAGCTAATAGCTGTAAAAACTTAGTTGTGTGTCACGTTGTTAAACCTCTACAGTACAGTACATTTCGGCATGACTACCCAGATCTGTTAGCAAAACCTATATGGTCTCGAACAACATGGTAATTCTAGCAAAAATCGTTTATTCAGCAGGGCTGTCTCAGAGAAACACTATTGATCTAAGATCCTCTACTTTTACATCAAGACGAAAACTGACCCTAAATCAATACTCACCTCACGCTGAGGAGCCAACACAGCACCAGGAACAGAGTGACCCCATGAAGAACACGGATACCTTTTTCCATCCATCATCCTTTTGTCCTGGAGTAAAGTCAGATGCTCACCCAAGCGAATATTTGACCTATGGTCATACTCTGTTAGACATTATTAGTAAGACCATCTGAATCAGTGATCTTCAGGGCACACCATACTCTTAAAGATACAGGTCACCCCAAAAAAAAAAATTAGGTAACGCTTTAGATTACAGCCCGGAAAGTACTGCGTAAGTACAGCGAATTTACAGTGTATGTTTCTGTAATTATAGTTTACTTATGAAGTACGTACGTGTTATTATAAGGGAACAATTTATAATATTTGGGGAATAAAGGGGTAACAACCAGGAAAAATACAAATAATTTGCAGTAAAGTATTGGGTAAGTACAGCAAATTTACAGCATACATTTCTGTAATTATAGTGTACTTATAAAGTACATACGTGTAATTTTAAGGAAACAATTTATAATATTTTGGGAACAAAAGGGTAACAAGTACCACTTTAATTTACAGCCCGCAGATGTTGTATTTACTCTTTAACTACGTGAAACAAGGGGGTAACAAGTGCCACTTTAATTTACAGCCCGCACATGTTGTATTTACTCTGTAACTACTTGAAACAAGGGGGTAACAAATGCCACTTTAATTTACAGCCCGCAGATGTTGTATTTACTCTGTAACTACGTGAAGCAAGGTGGTAAAAAAATTTCACTTAGACTGTAACAACACAAAACAATGGTATATTTACACAGTAACTACAGAAAATAGTTCTAGTTTTGCTTGCTTTGTTTTCACCATAGTTGCCTTGACTATTTTTAATTTTGCTTGATGACCCAACAAATTCCTGTGCTCTTTTTCTTTCTTAAGGTAAGTAACCTTTATTGAAAATTCTAAATAAATTGTATAGTACTAATAAATAGCATAAACACATTAACTGTATTTCAAGTTTTGTTGTTTAGTAATCTCCATTCTCCATCATCATGCATCATGAAATGATCAAATATGTACCCCCCGTGGTAAAAAAATACTTAGCCTATGCCTAAATATTTTTTAATAGCCTACCTATATTATTCCAAAACTATATGTGGTGTATGACTATGATTGAATGAAGACCCACAGTTTGCAGAATCCATGTGAAAGCAGCCATGGTATGACGCCAGTGCGATCACCACGCACCAGCTATATGTGGAGAGGAGTGTGATCGAGCCATTTCAGTGAATGTGTGTGTTCTCGCTAAGTTACTCTCAAACATAAGATTGTTTTGCATGTAGCCTACGCCATATCACGTAGGCCTAATATTTGAATCATTAGTCCGAAGTTATGAATTACTTACTATATTAATAATTTTAATATTAAAATAGTTAGCCCTTAGTTATAAAATACTTACTGCATATATTATTTGTATTTTTCCTGGTTGTTACCCCTTTGTTCCCCAAATATTATAAATTGTTCCCTTATAATGACATATACATACTTCATAAGTATACTATAATTACAGAAACATACGCTATAAATTCACTGTACTTACTTTACTGCATATATTATTTGTATTTTTCCTGGTTGTTACCCCTTCATTCCCAAATATTATAAATTGTTCCCTTATAATTACACGTACTTACTTCATAAGTATACTATAATTACAGAAACATACGCTGTAAATTCGTTGTACTTAAGCAGTACTTTCCAGGCTGTAATCTAAAGCGTTACCAAATTAGGGGTGAACCGGGCCAGAAGTAACATGGGACGAAAGTAACAAAGCGATTTTCTCCGATCCCTGATAACATTTGCATCTCAAACTATGACAGCATCTTAAACACACAAACCCTTGACAGACCTGACAAATATCTTAAATTACAAAAGTGGTCATTTTTTTCTTACAACGTGTTTGTGATTCTGGTTTTATGTGTTACAATACTGACCAATCTACAGGTTATTTAGTGCTCTAACACATCCTGAAGTTTGACAAAATAAAACTAAATGGAGTTTAAATGTGAAGAGATCCTGTCCAGACAAAAGTAACACAACACTTGTTACTTTTGTCCTGCGGCTAATACTGTACTGCAAAAAAAATATTAGTATTTTTGTCTTGTTTTCAGTACAAATATCAAAACATTCTTAAATGAAGATGCTTTTTCTTGATGTGCAAAACGACCCAAGAAAATGAGTCTAGTTTTTAGACCAAAAATATCAAATTTAAATGACTTTGTGCATAAAACAAGCAAAAAAATCTTGAACATTTTTCTTAAACACTAAATTCAATAAAAATTTGCTTAACCCATTGGCAGATTTGTTTGCTTGTTTTATGCACAAAATCACTTAAATGTGATAATTTTGGTCTAAAAACTAGACTTATTTTCTTGGGTCGTTTTGCTCATCAAGAAAAAGCATCTTCATTTTTTGATTGAGCATTCATATCACTATGAATTGGGGACAATTTAATGCTTAATATGGTGATGGAAGTCCCGCCTTCAAGTTAAAAGAACCAATCAAGACTGATGATTCTCTGGGGGAGGGTCTCTGTCCATAGATCTGTATAAAGGCTAGATGTCTTATGGCGGAATCACCTGGCGGCCATCTTACCTCAGACCACTCGCTCACTCGTAGCATTGACTTTAATGGTGCAGGTACTTTTATTGCTCAATTTTCTACCGATTTTCAAACGGTTTGGTTTTGAGCGAGCGCCCTGTGGTAAGATGGCCGACAAAATGCGGACATTCCACTCAATTGGCCAGCAGCGAGGGCCAGACATCTAGCCTTTATACATATCTATGGCTCTGTCTGTACAGAGTTGCGTGAGGCGCTTTTCAACCTGTGCATGCGCTGTAGCTGAAACGACTTTGAATAAAGATGTTTTTACTGCAATTTCAGCTAAAAACTGAAAAATGTGTCAGGTTTAATTGTTGGTCAGAAATATTTGTTTATTTGTAATGTTAGCTTGCGATTTTAAAGATATCTGTCTTTTCCCATTCAAGTAGATAGAAGTTTAGTCTTGCATGACTGAAATAATTGTCATTGGCATGTATTGTAAGTTCATCAAATATTTTTACTTCATTCTTTTACTTAGTCCCTGCCCCAGGCCATTCAGAAATACAGGTTTGTTGGCAGAATCCATTAACAGTCTGATAAAAAAGCTCATTTACGAGAAAAGTCAGACTCACTTAGAGGGTTTTGCATCTAAGCTCTTAAAATAGAAGATGACTACAGTGATCACAGATTATGAACTAAATCAAAGTCTTGTTTCCTCACAGAAAAGAACAGAGAATCGCATAACATTAAGAAAAACAGCAGTACATTTAACATTATAACTGCTCAATGCCAAGCATCATTACCTCAGATTCAGTCTCAAAAAAACATTTACTGCGCTAACAGCTGCCATTAATTCTGTCCTTATTGTTCTCACATCATTTCTTCGCTATTTGAAAAAGGACAGGGTATTTTTAAAGTATGGGCTGGAGGTAATTGCTCATCGTGAGCGATTCATATAACTGCACTTGCTTTATCTGTACTGAGAAGGATTTGTTTGTGTTCTTATGAAGTGGTCCAGGGTTACTGTAGCTTTAAACAAAAGCCTAGAAACACCTAATCCATCTTTCATGTTAAACGACTCCAGCAGGCGAATTGTTTCTTCCATTAGCTGCCTGTGGTCGCAGCCAGACTCTCTCTCTCTCTCTCTCTCTCTCTAGTTTTTCTATCACATCAATCTGGCATCGACCCACATCTATTAGTAATTACAGAGGATAGGCACGTTTGGGAAAGCAGGTGCTTTATGTAAAGGAACGCTGACATTCTCTGGCTTACACCATAATCCGGGAATCAATGAGCAAACAAAAAAACATGCAAACGGTTTACAAAACAAAAGCAGAAAAATATGAAGATGATTTTTAATCAAAACATGACATTACAAAAACTAACAATCACATAAAGTACAGTTTAACAAAGATTCAATAAATTATTAGTAGAAACAGACACAGAGAAAGAAAACACTGAAGTTTGTGCTTGCTAAAGAAGAAAAACTATTTTTACAATGATCTTTGTTCAGTGTTTAGGACAGTGAAGGAAACAACACACTGTACTTCTATAAGCTTTTACATTTTAAATGTTAAAGTCAGTAGGCGAGGCGAGTATGTTTGATTTCATAGAATTCAAAAAACAATAGGCAAAATAAATATATTTTACACAAAATATTGATTGATGTAAGTTATTATGCTATTAACTTTGTAAAAAAAGTTTACCTTCCACAAGGTTTAAAACCAAGACACAAAGTTCACAATGAGACTAGCAAAATCTATAAAAAAGAAAAATCGTTTACAACAAAACCAGTACAAATCTATCAAAATGAAAAAAAAAATCACAATGAAACCAGGAAAAAAATCAATCAAAATAAAAAAAAGTTCACAATTGAACCAGGAAAAATCCATAAAAAAACAGTTCACAATGAAACCAAGAAAATTCTATGAAAATGAAAAGAAAAAAAAAATGTTCACTATGAAAATAGGAAAAATCTTAAAATTGAAAAAAAATTTGTTTAATTTAAACCAGGACAAATCTATCAAAATGAAAAAAAAACAATGTTTACTATGAAAATAGGAAAAATCTTAAAAATGTTCACAATAAAACCAGGAAAAATCTATCAAAATTAAAAATGTTCACAATGAAACCAAGAAAATTCTATGAAAATAAAAAAGAATAAAATTGTTCATTATGAATAAAGAATAAAAAAATTAAATTGTTCACAATGAAACCAGGAATTTGTATATACAAAGTAAAATTGGTTAATTCAAAGTAAATTTGTATTTAACTGTAAAGCTATTGAAGTTACCCAACCAGCCCAAAACTAGGATTACTGACCATGAGGGAGTAAAAAAACAAACAAACACAGATACAGTCTCTTGAAACAAGATGAAAGTGTAAAATCCAACAGTAAAGACAGTCTGCTGTGTAAATGAATGATAATTTGATTATCATATCCTGTCACAGGAAAGTGTTGGTTTGTGTACAACTATTTCCCGCTGTGGACTAACATAAACAAACAATGACACAATAAATTAAATTAAATTAAAGAGATGAAAACAAGAGTAGATGGAACGCATCCAGATCTCTCTGTGAGTCGGGTCTCTGCTCTATTACGGTGTGAAAGTATCTCCCGCGGGTTTGAAATGAATTCACGGGTGGCTGCCTTAGAGATGCTCGCCGACTGCCTGCCCTCGTCCCAGACAGCCAATTTGCACACTGAGCTTTGCTTAAATGGAGGGATTAAACGGAGGAAATCGCTATCTGTACCTCACAAGTGAGGAGCGACACTTCTATAAACTTCATTCTCCGCGCACACACCTTTGGCTGAATGACAGTCTCGATTATTACTCCCACAACATCCACAACACAAACGGATCCCATAAATCGGGTTTCTCGTAAAGCTCAGGATAAGAAAGATGAATGTGTTTCCAGGCACTTAAACACACACAGATCCAAATCTGAGCATTTAAGAGAAAGTTTAGGCCACTGAGAGACTGAATGCTGAGAGAGAGAGTAGCAGGGTAAATAAAGTTATGAAGACATTAAAGGAGCTGAATGATAAAGTTAATGAGAGATGAAGAGGCAGGACGGTCAGGTTGGGAGTTTGTCCACAGTGGCACGGGGCGACAGAGCTCTGCTCCTGCACTGATAAGCAGCTCAGAGACGCGGAAAACAGCTTTGGCAGGGGACACGGTCTTTAAAGACACCGGCAGGAGACTAACTTAAAGAACATGACCCAAACCACATTCAAAACACCTCTGTACTTCTTATTCTGTTCAATGACACAGAGAGAGAGAGAGAGAGAGAGAGAGAGAGAGAGAGAGAGAGAGACCATACAGAATCAATCCTCAGTGCTGTAAATCGAGGGTCCAAGGTGACCCCACAGTCGCTATTGATCGTCTTTTACCCACTAGTTTTGAGAACAAACCTGCAATGTTTCATAGGGAGTTCAGATAAGGTTGGTGAAAGCTATTAATCTAAAAGTCTGGTTATCACACACCACCCTCAACATCAAGACAAAAAACAAACAAACATAAAAACCATTAGAACTTTAATCGTTCACAATGAAACCATGAAAAATCAAGAAAAAATCATGAAAATTAATTCACAGGAAAATTCTTAAAAATGAACAAACAAAAAATTGTTCATAATGAAATCAGGAAAAATCTTAAGAATGAAAAAAGTTTCACTATGAAAATAGGAAAAATACCGAGCCCCTAAGGTGACATTGGAGTATAAAGTTTAGTTTCGAAACCTTCATGTGCATGTGCAGAATTTTTTTTTTAAGTTTAGTTTCGCGTGCTCACGTGAAACTATATCGCGCTCAAGTGAAACTTTCACATGCGGGCGCGATAGTTTCATGTGAGCACGCGAAAATAAACTTTAAAAAAAAATTCTGCACATGAAGGTTTCGCGTGAGCACATGAAAGTTTTATGCGAGCACATGAAACTAAACTTATTTAATTTTTTCTCCATTGTCCCCTTAGGGGCTCCGTAGAAAAATCTTAAAAATTTGAAAAAAATATTTTACAATGAAACCAGGAAAAATCTATCAAAATTAAAAAAAAATTCACTATGAAAAATCTTAAAAATGAAAGAAAAAAAGTTCACAATAAAACCAAGAAAAATAGTTTACAGTGAAACCAGGAAAAAAATCTATCAAGGCACAAAGTTTACCCCACAGTCGCTATTGATCGTCTTTTACCCAGTGAGTTTGAGAACGAACCTGCAACGTTTCATAGGGAGTTCAGATAAGGTTTGTGAAAGCTGGTTAATAATCTAGAGGTCTGGTTATCACACCACCCTCAACATCAAGACAAAAATAAACATAAAAACCATATACCTAAATTCTAAAGACACCCCATTACAGAAGATGTAAAAGTCACACTGCAGTAATATTGTACATACTGTAGCAGTAAAATTAGGGTTACAAAACAAGACCTCCTGAATATCCCTACATGGTTTGATTTTGATAATGACTAACTGGGCAATAACTGTAAAAATAAAAAGTTGATCATTCAAATGTCACATAAACATTATTACTGGACTTACAGTAGTACACATTTGTGCCCTTGGGACGGAAAACTACGTGTGATAAAATCAGCAGTCTTTAAATCTGAACTGTATTTTCGCATACACTCCTCCTTTTTCTGGCTCAGTATTTTGATGAAAGCTGAGGATCTGAAGAGCATCCCAGAGGTCAAACTGAAGCGTTCAGTCCGGTGAGAGAGATTACTGGAGGACGCTGACAGTTCAGCAGGGAACTCAGTCACACAATTAACTCCTATAGATAAAAAGTACACCAGTAATGCTCAACCAATGTGGGAAGCAGAAATCCTAACATCTCCTTTATTAACAGAACATGAAAACATGAGCTAACGTCTTTTCCACAAACATATAATGATATCATTGTGGCCTGTGCACAGATAACAAGATGAGACAGTGTGTGTATGTACAGTGTTAAAGCTATACCATGACATGTAAAGAATAATCATTATACTGTATTATTCACATTAGATTTTTAAGTGCATAGTTTAAATATTAAACTAGTCCTTCTGTGATGCTGAATAAACACCCATAAACACTTTTCATGTGAAGGTCAGAGCGTTGCGCTTATGTCGAGCGGTGCATTAATGCTCTGATGGGTTTGAGTTACACTAAAGGGCTGTACAACTGCGGTAGACATTATTTGATTCTTACACCGTTGCAAGTAGGCAAGACCCACTCATTTTACTGTCAATGTAAGCGGAAATACTGCAGTAAAATCTGAAGATTGAAACCAAGCCACCAATAAATGTCATGCAGCAAGTGACTCAACAGTTAACAACAGCTAATGCTTTACTGCGTTATGTCTGGAGTCACAATGTCCTTGTTTAAAGATTAATATATAAAGAGCTCAGATGCAAAAGTGTTTTCTTAAAAGAGCATTTTAATCAGGCTCATGTTCAGTAATTTCACTTTAATGGCTGAATGGTTTTTATTTCTGAATGGTTTGAGGCTGCGATTAAGAGATGCTCACACCAGACTTTGAGCATGCAAATATTTTTCAGACATTGGTTTGCATACGGCCATGGAGCGTTTTTATCCATTTTTGGTTTTAAGGAAAGCGAAAGGTCATGCCGTGACGTATTGGTTTTCTACTGGTCACATGTGACATGAATTCACAGGGCAGAGTCAACAGACTTTGTTACGCAGAAAAATTATCTAATTTTATATCATTATCTCATTTTTTGGCAGTGGTGGCATTTAGTAGCTTTTGCATCTGAGCTTTCACATATAGCCATATAAATTGTAATAACTTTTTGCATACAGTTTACACCAACAAACCCTAAAAAACTAAAGAAAATTAGAGTTTCATCAAATTATAGATTTGAATGTTTTAAACAAAGAGGCAAATGTGTCACACTTTAAAAAATCATATATTAATTTGAGGCTTAAAATGATTTGTTTCATTATTAATCAGATCCGTTCACTAAGATAAAGAACAAGCACTTACTCAAATAAATTAGTTCACATTTCCAAAGGGCAGATTAACTGAACGTGTCATCATGCATAGTCATGTTTAGATAGATATCATTTAAATGAGTTTTAAGATCTCTCCAAGTTTCAAAGTGCGTTTCTATCTACAGAGTTATTAATGACACGTCTCATATTATTATTATTAATATTATTATTAATCCAGAGGTGAAGTATCGGTCAGTGTAAAACATGATTTACATTTATCTGTAAAACTGCATAGAAAGAGGGAGTAACATATTTACTTACACCATTATCTGTGCAATCAGTTACCCCCAAAAATGCTAATAAAAATATCATTTATTCACATACATGGAAAGCAGTAAAAACATCATGGCTTATTCATCACCTGATTCACAAGTTCTCAGCTGTGATGTTTGCACATCTTCCACCGTCTCTTTCACATCAGGGTGTGATTTTTATACACTGAACATCCACTGAAACATTCATTCACCAATCCTAAAACTCCTCTGCCTTTCTGTACCCGAGGTCGAGTTTGGTTCTGGGTTTCAGGGCACGTGCTCAAGGTCGGGCGGAGCGGTCCTGATCCATGAATGTGAAACACAGACACACAGCTGTAGTGACGAGGGTGTGCATGGCCTCGTATAAGAGTTTGGGAGAAAACACGCTCCAGATAAAGAGGTGATATCGGAGGGCGATGACCAGAACCACGTAGAACACCGCAGGAATGGACCGCAGGAGAGCGAAGCAGTAACTACCGTGACCGAGACCCATTACAGCCCTGAGAGAGAGAGAGAGAGAGAGAGAGAGAGAGAGAGAGAGAGAGAGAGAGAGAGAGAGAGAGAGAGAGAGAGAAAGAGAGATGATAAACCTGGACCACTGCACTGTCAAAAATAAAGGTACAAAAGCTGTCACTGGGTCAGTACCCTTTGGAAAAGGTCCTAATATCTAGCATTTAGGTACAAATATGTATCATTGTATAACATGTATGTATTATTTCTGAGAGTGTGTAAACCAAAACAAGTTAAATTTACTTAGAAAATTGGAGGAAAGTAATGTGATGAAGTAATGTGATATAAAACAGGAGTACATTGAACTTCAAATTTCTAGTAATTCCACTTTATTTCATCAAGTTCACTAAACATCATTTTAGGTTAATTTAATAATTTTGAAATAATTTGTAATATTAATTTCTAACCGAGTTAATGAAGATTTTCTATTCATAAATAAAATATTTCATTTATACTTATATTACTTTTAGGGACAGTTACCCAGACAGGGTTTAGATTAATTTGGGACTAGGCCTTAGTTATTAGGACATTTTTACAAAACATACATTACAAAAACAATACTGGTGTGCATCTTGAGACAAAACAATGGCACTGATGTATGTCAAGATATGTCAGTAGGTGTCTTTAAATTAAAGGGGACATTTCACAAGACTTTTTTACGGTGTAAAATAAATCTCTGGTGTCCCCAGAGTACATATGTGAAGTTTTTAGCTCAAAATACCACAAAAGATAATTTATTATAACAAATTATTGTAAGTTTCTTAAGGCATATTAATAAATATGTTATTTGCATTTTGTGCAGGAATAGAAGATGAGATTAATATCTGTTTAGCCAAGACTCATTTACAGTATGTTGTCAAATGTAAATGGAAGAGTTTTAACAAGTATATCTATAGCATATTATGGCCGGTTGCATAAAACTTTAAGACTAGTCTTAAAAGTTAGTCATGAATTTTTTTTCTTTAAAACTGATCATATCTGTTTTAAATATGTTGCATAGAAAGGTAGATTGGTCTTATTTAAATCCAAATAATAAGACTATCTACACAATTTAGCCCTCATCTAACCATAGTTCAATTATAAATGGATACAAATGTCTAAATATGTGAGAAAAAGCAGCACAATTATGACAAATAAGACATTTTTATATGTGACCCAGTCTTTAAAAACCATACCAAAGTCTCAACATCAAATTCTGAGATAATGAGCATCAAAGTCTGATTTTAGCCATTTATTTCATTATGATTTCAATCTTTGACGTGACCTTATTCTATCAATTTTAAAGATATGAACAAAAATATTTTTTTTAATTAAATACATTTTTGATAAGACAGGCACATTTATTTTGTTTGCAATCATTCATGTGTAGCCTATTTAAAACAAAAGCAAGAATTACGCTAACGTTAGCTGTTTTAAAATTGTTGGCTGGGTGAAAATATTTTGAAGCCCACCAAAAAAGGTAGCCGCAGACATATTTCAAAATGGGGTTATGTTTTAGTCAACAAGACTGAGATTAAGATGACATAACATTGGTTTTGGTATCTTACACACCCAACATAGAAACTGAAAAAAATCATATGATGAACAAATTTTACTTACATATCATAAAATACTCGTTCATCAATAACTTTATGGAAAAACATTATACCTTTTCCATAAATTTGCAGGAGTCTTTTGTCAGGATGAAAACAATACGGGAAAAACAAATCGTTCAACCATGTGGAATAATGTACTGTAAATGGTCAATGTTACAATTTACACTGCGTTGGTTTGCACCCCTTTACCAGGTAGTCTTTATTTGGGTGGTCAATCTGCATTTGAAAGGGTTTTATTATCTCAAATATCTGTCAATGGTGCACAAGCGAGTACCAGAACTTATGTATACAGTACATTTGGTACCAATGATGTCCATTTTGAAAGGGTACCTCCCCGATGACAGCTAGGGACTATTTTTGACCATTTATTCTGACAGTTTAATCACTGAACAGTAAGGTGCGTTTCACTTAATTCTCAGTGCAGTTCTCCCTCCTATCATGTTTGATTGACAGCTTTGTGCTCAAAGCAGACGTAACGATCAATTGGCCGACTCCCTGATCTGCACAGCTGCTTGTACGCACAACAAACCTGCCACATAACAGTCCCGACAGTACCGTCGTAACATCGCCTCTCAGAAATATCACCGCGTACAGAACCGAGACCCTTCTCTCCTCACCAGGAGTTTGTTGCAGATGAAGTCATTTGCAATTCAAATCTAAACCTCACACAGACACTTTGGGTAGTAGATCGTTTGCAGGATTCAATATCCCTGAACACAAAGCACCTGTTGCCTCAAAGGAAATTAAATATCATCTAACAAGCTTGCAGTTTTCTCTCTTTCTTTGAAACGAATGGTGTAAACGCTGGGATGGGTCAGCCGTCCCCGCAGGGATTTCAGAAAGCGTGGTATTGATCGAACAGCATTTCCAGGATACGTTACGTGTGTGCTGTAGTGACAATGCTGAGCGTGGTGAATTATAAATCCGGACTGCATATCTGACCACTTAAGCCGGTCATTTATCAGACACGAGTCAGACTTCATGGGGACTGACTTTGTAATCAGATAAATAAAGTGTTAGTGGTCCACACGGGGAGAGTTTATAATTGTATTTATTTGGGATTATGTAAGTAGAGAGTTTGCTTATACACAAACCACTGGCGCAGATATGATATTGGTAAGCATCTGTGTATCTTCCAGAAGTATGGTTCAGCTCTTTATGTTAGTGGTCGATCGATATGGGTTTTTTAATGACTGATATTGAGAAAATGATGCAGTCGATTGGCCGAAATGAGGCTGACATAACACAAAAGTAATATAAATAAGAGACAAACACAAAATCAATGAAACTATATAAACATTTGTTATGCATATACGCTTTTAAAGTACTTTAAAACATTTACAAAACATACAGGGCATATAAAAAGTCTACACACCCCTGTTAAAATTGCAGGTTTTTGTGATTTAAAAGATGAAACCGAGATGAATCATGTCGGAATCTGTTCCACCTTTATTGTCAAATTGCAACGTATATATATAAAAGTGAATAACAATAGTAATCATTTACGGAAAAAAGTTATACAAAAAATGTACAATAACCTGATTGCATAGTGTGCACAATCTTTTATGGGTAAAAATATGAACAACAATAGCATTACTAAGACCAGAACATCCACCTAAAATGGATGAGAAAACTGGTAAGGTGGGCTGCCAAAAGGCCTACAGCAACATTAAAAGAATTGCAACAATATCTGGCAAGTTGCTTCCTCCATGTGAAAATAATCTTCATGTTTGGGCTATGCATCTTTTATAACCAAAAAAGCATCCAAGCCCATCTAAAGTTTGCAAAAAAAAAAACAATTCCCAAAACCACGTAAAATAATGTATTATAGTCTGATAAGATTTGGCCATAAAATCAAAAGATATGTTTGGTGCAAAAAAACAAAGCACATCACCAAAAGAACACCATGCCCACAGTAAAGCATGTAGGTGGCAGCATCAGGCTTTATGGCTGCTTTTCTTCAGCTGGAACTGGGATTTAATCAGGATTGATGGAATAATAAAAAGCTCCAAATATCAGTCAATTTTGGCCCAAAACCTTAAGGCTTCTGCCAAAACACTTAAGATGAAGAGGAATGTCACCTTTAGCATAACGACACAAAGCACAGCTCCAATCAAACAAATGAAGGGCTTCACCAAAACAAGATCAAGGATTTGGAATGACCCATCAAAAATCTATGGGGTGATCTGAAAAGGGCTTTGCCCAGGAGACACCCAACCAATTTGACATTGAGTAATTATGCTTTTGCAAGGACAAATGGCAAAATATTGCAAAGTCAAGTGTGTCAAACTGATTTAAACTTACTTAAGATTGCATGCTGTGATAAAATCTAAAGGTGCTTCAACTAAGTGTTAGTTTAGGGTTGTGCACACTTATGCAACCAGAGATCAGAGAATGCTTGTTACAATACAGAAGACACGTAACAGTTTATTTGAAATGCCAGAGGAAAATATTGTACAAAAATATTGTTTGCCAAACCATGTTATTTTTTTATAGGCAAAAAAAACGCTATTCGCACGTAGTTGGATGCCTGAACATTTGAGTTCACTTGCTTCATTCTCACATGAAAGCCGCAGAAATTCTCGTCATGGGAGGGGCTTCTGTGCTACTCCGCTCGCTTCCTGTAATCACGTAACTACTACAGCAAGGTCCTGATTGGTTAACGTGGTTCGCAAATGCACCGAAGTTTTTTAACTTGCGCGTTTCCCGTGGCAGCGCTCAATTTGCACGGAACACGCCATCCACGCCAGGCGTTCCGCGCTTATGGTACATTCACAAAGGGCAAAAGCGCTAACGCTTGACGAAAGTCTTGTCTAAAGCGTGGCCAACAGCCAATCACAGTGGCTGCAACACTTGCTTCCATAAACGTAATTGGCTGGCTCTGCATAGGTTATTAACATAAGGCGATCCAATTGGCTAATGAACGCGTTGCCGCTTGAAAAGTATGCTCAACTTCTGCCGCGAGCAATGGCACTGATGTGGCGCTGACGGATCCACAATTCAGTTCGGCATCACATGACGTCATCATTAAAAGTTATTGGAAAGCGTTAACGCTTACGCCCCGTGTGAATCTACCGTTATGTACCGCGCCGCAGCATGCCTAATAGCGTCTTTGCATTGACTTAACATGTAAATCAATTGCGCTTGCTGCCTCTACCGCGTCTGGTGTGTTCTTTTGAAAAATGATCTGATTTTATCAGACTTTGGTTTTACATCTGAGTGCCTTTTCATTACACTGTAAAATTTATATTATATTAACATACATTTTTATGTTACTTTAACTTAACTTAAATTAAGTTTAACATTTTCCACTTGTTTTTCTAATGTTAAAGTAAAACTTAAAAAAGTAGGTTGAATTGATATGAATAATCAAGTTGTTTAAAGGTCATGCTGATTTTTTTGCGGAAAAATTATTTTAAAAAGGAAAAGATTTATTGTGTAATGAAAAAAAACTGCAATATATCATTCAATTCCTACTTTATGCATTAGGTGTACAGTAACAGTTACTTATACTATTACTATTAATGTCAGCATAGCAAAATCTGCATCTCTGTTCAAATTACAATATTAGTCTTCATTTCTTGTGCCAAAATAAGATGTAATTCAGAATCAACGATTCTTCTTCCTTTTAAGGTTTAGAGTTCTGAGAGTTACAGTAAGTTTTTTTTTACAGTAAAAGGTTTAATCTCAAAAGGTCCATGATCATCTGACTCCTCATGGTATGGTCCTGACTCCTTTTCAAGAACAATTGAATTGTGTCGAAATCCAAAGGCCAGGAAAATGTGTCTTGGGTTGAAGTCTGATTGTCTCGGCGTGATTTTCATTATTCATTGTTCAGTAAGTGGCTCTAATTGCACCATCATTACCAGCCCCGGCTCTAATAACTGCCCCGATTCTTCACTTCAACCACCATTAAAACAATTATCTTAAGAAGACTATAGCGCTGATTAATATTCCCATAATGCTCTGCAATTACGCATCAGTGATATGAGGATGTGGCCAGAATCTTTCAAACCGTCTCTTCTTCTTCTTACTCTAAAGTATTAAAACAGCTGCGCTTCAATTTCTTTTGTCGAAAAATCTGCCGCTGGAGAAAATGACAGACGAGGAGGTCTCTTAAGAGGGAAACGATTTTATTACACGTGTCCCTATTACACTAATGATGGTATTACACTATAACTCATGTCATTTCAGCCCTTTTTACTGCACTACATTATTTCCCATATAAAATAGGCTGCACTAGTAGACTGTTGCAGGTTTATTGCATAAAACTCCTATAACTAACAGAGCCGTATAATGAAAAACATCATTTTCCTGCTCTATTGCAATAAAGGAACTTGATGCATTAAACATACACGACCATTCCTGCATTGTGCGAACTGATTTTAGTGAAAATAAAGCTGGAAATCAGCACGTTTATGACATCACATCCTTTAATATATGACTATGACAAGAAAATGGTCATGAAAATGTTGATGCAACAAACCTTGACTTATGGTGGACTTGCAAAATGCTTCTAAATTAAAAATAAAAGTCATGCCCTTTTCAAATCTTTGTGGTTAAACAGTGCAACAAATATCAAGTTATTTAAAACATAAGTTTGCGAAGGTTTCTGGAATTAAAAAGCTGAATCTGCCTGATGATTTAAACAGCATCTCTCTTCTAATGCATTTAAACAAACAGTCTTTAGATGAGAATAACAGCTTCTGTATTTGTGTTTGTGTTTCCTCAGGGTGAGGCTGTGATGGAGCTTCAAATGAAGACTTTTAATTAGAGAGGAGATTTTTATGAGCTCAGATGTCCCCTGTAGAAGACAAGCATGTGCAATATGATTACAGTGTTTGGAAGGAAGTACTCCAGTGAAATTACTTTCCTTCTCTTTAGTTTTCTGTAATTAATTCAGCTTGAATCCAAGGCAATCTCTAGGCAATTTGTAACTATTCGTAGCTTCATTAATAAGTTTTACGTCATGCTTTTGCCCCAGTGACATTTGGGGTGGGGCTTCATTTTAGATTTATTCTAATAATAATGCAGTTTTGTATGATTTACAGTCTAAAAAATGCTGGGTTATTTTCAACATATCGTTGGGGACAAACTCAACCTTAATTAGGGTTGCAATTTAATGTTGGGTTGTTTCAACCTGAAATGCTGGGTTGTTTTAACCCATTGCTGGGTTTAATATAAAGATTTTCTGGCTTAATAAAAAAATTTAAGAGAAACAATGCCATATGAACTAACTCTTAAAAATGCTGGGTTACTTTTAACCCAGCGTTGAGGAGGACAAACATAACCTTAATTATGGTTGCAATTTAACCTATGTTGGGTTGTTTCAACCTGAAATGCTGGGTTGTTTTAACCTATTGCTGGGTCTAATATAATGATTTACTGGGTTAATAAAATAATAAAAGAGAAATAATGCCAAATTAACACTTTAAAAAATGTTGGGTTACTTTCAACCCAATCGTTGGGGACAAACTCAACCTTAATAAGGGTTGCAATTTAACCTATGTTGGGTTGTTTTAAAATGAAATGCTGGGTTGTTTTAACCTATTGCTGGGTCTAATATAAAGATTTTCTGGGTTAATAAAATAAGAAAAGAGAAATAATGCCATATGAACACACTCTAGGTTATACGTAAACCAGCATTGGGTCAAAAAGGGACAAACCAGCATTTTGGGTTTAAACAACCCAGCAATAGATTAAATTACAGGGTTGGGTTTGCCCCATTTTGACCCAATGCTGGGTTACAAATACTCCAGAAATGTTTAAAGTGCACATGTAATTTTAGCCAGTGATACCAGTTTTTGGTTTTGAATAAACTTTACAATATTTAAACATTTTATTTAAAAAAAAATCACATTCATTTCTGCTAATTTTCTGAATTTAACACTGTTTATAGGGTCACATATAGTCTGATTCACGATTTAACATTTCCTTTGGTGTGTAAGTGTGTATTAGTTCATGTAAATGATATGCAAAAGGTACACTACAAACCCCAAAGTAAACGATGACGCAACTCCAAAGTAAATGTACAGATTAGCTGGCCAGTTAAGGACACAGGGCTTTTCAAATCATTGGTTCTCATTCACTAAGCATGCATACGCACAAAATGTGTTCGTAAAATGTGCGTGTAGATGTTTTAACTTGCAAATCATGATTCAACAAAAACTTTCATACTAAAATTTTATTTTTAATGTTTGTTCATGATTATTGCGCACGTGTGGTCTAAGTTGTTCTTATGTTTTTGCAAACATTTCAAATAAATTTTTGAATGAAAGTTTTTGTTGAATCATGATTTGTAAGTTAAAATGTACATACGCACATTTTATGAACAAATATGTGCGTACACATGCTTAGTAAATGAGACCTAAAGTGTAAACCTGAAGTGAAACCAGAAGCTACAAAAATGTACGGTATGTGGAACATAATGTGTGTAAACCATAAACCACACAAACACATTGTATGATACCAAATACAGTACACAAAATAACCTTGTTTTTAGCAATGAAATAGGTGCTCTTTAATGATCTAACTCCAGAATTCAGTACGACATACACTCTCAGAAAAAGGTACAGAAGTTTTAAAAAGGTCCAAATATACTATTTTGGTACAGATTCAGTATGTAGAACAGCTCATTGCCATCCAGGTCAGGTAAAATGAGGATATCATGAGAGACAGACATAGAGATAGGGAGATGTGTGTATGTGTTACCTGTCTCTTTCTGAGCTGAGGTAACAGAGGAGGTGAAAGGCCCAGAGCAGAGGTCCAGCGTAAGTGCTCAACACTGTGAGGATGATGGCAGGTGCTTCAACATAACTCTCAAGACCCACAAACCCCACAGAGATGTCCACTGTACCGATGTTGTTCGAGTTCCCCTGAACACACAGCAGAAAATCCACACATTATATCAAATACACAAGCAGAAATAACAAAAAAACACAATAAGAAAACACATAAGAGATGTGTGATGTGAAAAACTGTGTTTTTTCTCTGATGACACAAAATAATCAAACAGCTCTTCTCAACAAAGCTATATGACTTGAGCAATAATATCTATAGCACAAAAGATAGACAAAGTTTAAACTGATAGTTTAGCAACAAAAAAAGTGTGCCGAACATTCTTCAAAAATGTATCTTCCCTAAAATTTTAGTTTTTTGAAGACAGACTCAAAACCAAGACACACACAACAATGATTTTAATATGATATACCACAGGTTATTTTGATATTGCAATTAAACTTACATTTACAATATTAAAATGACAACGCAAAGAAAAACTACTTGGTTATTAGAGAAAACGTGTGTTTTGCTCATATTTTACTTAAAAACATGTTGCTGGGTCCCATAAAAAATGAAACCTATACGAGTGGGTATAAAATGTTTGTTTGTTTTTTGCAAATTTGAACTTGCAAAATGTAGCATCTATGTACACATGTATCTATGGTCCAAGCAGCTACGATTGAGTGGAAGCGGGGACTAATTCACATATTTATATCTATGGTCTGAGCTCGTGAGATTGAGTAGAGGCAGGGGCTAATTTGCATATTCATGACTCAACATATATTTAATGAGGAAAGGGTTACATTCAAGCCGTTTAACTCTTTCCCCGCCATTGACAAGTTATCTCGTCAATCCACAAAACTGCTATTATCCACCAGGTGGCGCACTTCCGCAACTTAAAAAACCCAGAAGTATTGCCCTAGGGCAAACAGCTGTATGTCCGTCAAAGTTTTGATGATCGCTCTGCATCTGATCTCTATCAAAAGTCCTTTATAAAAATTGAATTATCTCAGCTGTTTTTGAAGAAACCTCCCCATATTTGAGAGATGATAAAAAGAGAACTAATGAAGGTAGGATGAAAGTTTTTTTTTTTTAAAGCAGAGGGTCAGTTCTTTCATTTAATATATTGTATGTTTATATATTTAAAGAAGGACATTTTCTGGGAGGCATTAAACTTTTGTGAAAATCATGAAAAATGCTGGTGGGGAAAGAGTTAAAAGCATGAAGAAAATTCTGTCACAAGAAAAACATTTACACATGCTGTTATGATGCTTAAAGATGAGTTTTAAGTGAAACAATTATCAACTACAGGGAAACTTTAACATTCAGAGTGTTATAAAGTACCTATTGCTGAGTATAAGAAACAGTAACAGTAATGCTTTCCTAAAACATATGCTAAAGCTGAAGTTATTTGGTAAAGTTGTTCAGGTGAGAGAAACAAGCTGCAGTTCACATTTTCATATTCTGTTGTTTTCCTTTCTGTCACTGTACCAGTGTCTCATCTCACCCATCCCCTCCTCTCTGTATTCTCTTCTTCTCTCTGCAGTATCAGGGTCGGTGGAAAATGGACCAGGCAAATACGCTAAACGAATGTGACAATTAACAATTAACAATCATTTGGCCTCTGCATAAAGACTAGAGACAGAAATGAACGAGGGAGAGAGGAGTTGACCCTTATATTCTCTTTGTCAGGCACATAATTCCACGCTCGACTGCTTTAAATGATAATTAGTGATGCTTCATATCTGACCCTAACTTAAATTACACACACAGCTCAACACAGCACTCCAGTCTCATTTACTTTCAATGTCCCTTAATGTCAATGAATGTTTCCCTAAATAAATCAGCCTTTATGAATTTTATGAACACATTGTCCATACACTGTGACAGAAGACTGCATGTTTAACACCAAATATGTTACAGTATTCAGATGAGCTAGTTAAAGAGTGAATGGATAGATGCACGACAGTGCTAGCTGTTGATTTCATGGCTGAATAAATATAATATATATAGAAAGCTCCATGTTTTATAATAGAACATAAAAATGTGCATAAAAATCCATACATTATTCTACAGTGTGTTTTTTATTGCTTTCATGAAGAAATATTGAACACACTCATAATCTGATGTCTCTGAACCCTAGCGTGTCTTCACTGGGGTACCTCAAGGCTCAGTGCTTGGACCACTGCTCTTTTCGATATACATGAGATCCATGAGTGCTGTCATTTGGAAACATGGCTTTTCCTACAACTGCTATGCAGATGACACGCAACTGCACTTGATCCCACGGTTTCTGCCCGCATGTCATTTCAGTCTGGATGAAGGATCATCATCTCCAGCTGAACTTTGCAAAGACGGAACTGCTTGTCATATCATCTGACCCTAAGATGATATCATCATCACATCATCACAATCTTTCTATTCAACTAGGTTCTTCGAACATTTCGCCTTCCAGGACAACCAGAAACCTGGATGTGGTCATTAATAAACACATTTTCACAGAGCATGTTGACAGCACCGCCCCCTCTTGTAGATTCATCCTCTACAACATTAGGAAAATTAGACATTTCCTATTTGAGCATGCTACGCAGGTCGTAGTCCAGGCTCTTGTCTTGTCCAGACTGGACTATTGCAATGCGTTATTGGCCAGACTCCCAGCCTGCACAACCAAACTCCTACAGATGATCCAAAATGCTGCGGCAAGAGTGGTCTTTAATGAGCCAAAGAGGGCGCACATCACGTCTCTCCTTGTCAGGTTACACTGGCTTCCTATAGCATCTCGCATAAAATAAAAAGTTCTGCTCCTGGCCTTTAAAACCACCAATGGGTCATCAGCACCCCCTTACCTTCACTCGCTTATACAGACTTATGTACCCTCTCGATCCCTGGGCTCTGTCACCGAGCTTGTGGTGCCATTTGAAAAAGGGGGGAAAAATTCACTAACGCGTACCTTTTGCTGGATTTGTTCCACATCTGTAGAATGATCTGCCATTGCGACAAGATCTCCTGACTCTGCAGCCGTCTTTAAGAATTGGCTAAAAACACATCTCTTCTGCCAACACCTCACTTGCTAATGTCTTTCTCTATTTTTCTATCTTTATCTTCTGTCATAAAATAACACTAACCCTTGGCTATGTATACAGTGTTAGACTTGATGAGACTTGTATTGCTGTTCATGTGTTGCTCTAATTGCTTCTATTGTTACCTCATTTGTAAGCAGTGGCGGCTGGTGACTGCTCTTCCGAGGGGCGCAAATTTGTTCGGAGTGTCGTGTGTTGCTCGTGTTTTCAAAATGTGTGTTGGTTTTGTAATGTGAACTATGTGCATCACTTTTGTCAAAACTGCACACACGTCAAAACCATTTATGATAAAAGAGACCCTCACAGTCACAAAATACACGCTAGACACTGACTTAACAGTAAACTCTGATTACACATGAGATTATGAGAGTATATGGCAAATGCGAGCGCCTCTTTTAACATAAACCCTTTAGACACATCTGCAGCAGGCACTTATTTTGAAAAACATGTGATGCACACAGGATCACTCGATGCGCCGAACACATTGAAATGACGAACAACACACATGATGGTCTACATACATGTTGTGACGAACTTCGCATCGAGCGCCTTGAAAAAAAAGAGTCACCGGCCGCCACTGTTTGTAAGACACTTTGGACAAAAGTATCTGCTAAATAACTTAATTTAAATGTACATATAGCAAAGAACTATATCAAAATAATTTATTCAAAGCGTAAGCAGAATTCGCAATGCATTTTCCAAGGAAATGTAACCAGCTATCCTCAAACCCAATCTGAGCAAGACTCAAACCAGCGATTGATCGGGCATGGGAGTCACTGGAGTACATTTTAGGTTTACACATGGCACAGCTTTCACAAACTAGCTGATCTCTGTTACTGTACTAGTTCAATAATGCCTCCAATGTCTTGACCTCTCATAACCTCGACCCTCCTGGTGTTCATTACCTGGAAGTAGAAGAAGGCCTGGCCAAACCAGTAGTGCATTATGGTGGTCTGTGCAGCATCGTAATGTAGTTTCTTCCAGATGAATTGAGCCATGATGGTCTGGATGAGCAGACAGCAGGCCAACGTGGGCAGATTATGAGCTCTGAAGAGCAGAGCCACCAGTAGAACGACGCCACTGTACACTTCCCACAATCCTCTGCTCTTCAAACGCCCACCGTCCACGGCCGAGGACGTCAGCTGCGCCCGCAACAGGTCCTTCACGCCGGTGAAGAGGATCCCGAGGACGAAGACATAGACGAATCGCGCCTCAACGGTTCCCCTGAAAGAGAAAAGGAGAGCAAACAGAAGCACAGATCTTCATTTAGGCCACGTGAAAATGCTCAAAGACGTTTTCATCAACTCTGTACACACAAGAATCAATATTTACTGTGAGACCCTTTTGTTTGAAGGTTCATCTTCATCTCACTAAAGCTTGTGATGTCTGAACAGAATCAATAACGGCGAGGTTCGGTGCTCTACAGCTGAGAGCAGAAGTTACTTATTATAGCTCGCTGGAGTTCAATGGGGACGCCTGCCCGGCACTCAGGAGGAAAGCAGCCCATTTCAATAGAAGCAGACTGAAAATGCTTTCCATGGGTAAAAGGGTAAAAAATACAGCAAGCTTCGGATGCTATTGGGTCAAATTTACATTAGAGAAAAGTTTCTTCTTTCTGCTACTGAATTAACTGCACTTAAAAGGTGCCGTAGAATTTAAAACTGCATTAACTGTAGACACAGATGAATAATAAGAGTTGTGTACATGGTGATGACACATCATGAGCCTCAAACACGATTGTTTCCTCCTTCTAATCGAAACCTTGGTCTCTTTTCCATTGGTCTTTTGCATGCACAATCACAACATAACACCAACTGTGACGTTACAGACGCACCAACATTGAATTAAAGGAACAGTATGTAAGAAATTTAAATCAATAAATCATAAAATGGCCCTGATATGTTACTAGACATTTAGAAATCATTTTCATTTCAAATACTTATATCACTGACAACAGTGGTCTGGCCAGGATATTGTCATTAAAAAAAGTGGAGTTGCAGCCCTCAACTGATGTTTATGTTGTCATGTTGTGTATTGGCCACCAGTTGTGTTATTGCAGTACCGATTTAAACCACAAGTTTTGTGATTGCACTACCAGTTTTGGCCACAATCCTACATACTGTTCCTTTAAGTACAATGTTGTTACAATGTTAAAAGCAAAGTTGTGACTGCTGAGTTAGTGCTATATGCTAGTTAATGTCATATGCAAGTTAATGCTATATGCTAGTTAACGCTATATGCTAGTTAGTGCTATATGCTAGTTAACGCTATATGCTAGTTAACGCTATATGCTAGTTAACGCTATATGCTAGTTAACGCTATATGCTAGTTAGTGCTATATGCTAGTTAATGCTATATGCTAGTTAACGCTATATGCTAGTTAACGCTATATGCTAGTTAACGCTATATGCTAGTTAACGCTATATGCTAGTTAGTGCTATATGCTAGTTAACGCTATATGCTAATTAATGCTATATGCTAGTTAACGTAATATGCTAGTTAACGCTATATGCTAGTTAATGCTATATGCTAGTTAACGCTGTATGTTAGCGTTTAGGCTAAAGTTCTACTATTGACGTTAAAGTTATGTTTTGCAGGTCCATACTGAAAAAAAAACACAAACTTAGCACTCAGAAACGTCCATTAACGATCTCCAAACAATTGATTATTCCTCAAAATCTGATACAGACTCAAACAAAAGATCTGTTTGCACACACACAGAGCTACTGAAGGAGAAACAGCCAATCAGAGCAGAGCTCAACATTATTATTCATGACCCTTTCAAATAAGGTAATAATAGACCGTTTCATTTTAAAGACAAATCCTAGGGTTGTAAATGAACTGGTCTTAAAACAAAACAACCCTACAATGAAAAAATGCACCATACTTCTTTTTAAATTTCTACTAAACCATGCTTTTTTGTTTCTCTTGTTAATGTGACATCACAAAAACAAAGCCCCATCCACGGCCACTAACTGACTTGTTCATTTTACCCAAAAGCTTTTCTAAATGGGTTTGTTAGGACGCTGTAGTGCTAATGTGGCTAAAGAAACTATTGTCTCAGACTGCATTCACAGAAATCAGATCTATTTTTAACCAAAAACGCTCACTGTCATTTGTTCAACCTTAAAAAAAATTTTAAGATACTTGTTATTGCAGTGGTAAAGCATTGGGTTTGCAGCGTAAAATGTCATGGATTTGAACCCAGGAAACACACTGATACAAATTTACCTTGTAATGCACTGTAAGTCGCTTTGGATACTGTAAAAGCATCTGTCAAATGCATAAATGTAAAGGTAATTAACCATCATAGTAAAAATAAATGGCCTGACTTTCCTGAATTTACAGTACTCATGCTTGCTCTGTTTTCATGCAAATGAAAATGATCTACAAATAATATCATTTTTAATAGTAAAGAATCTCTGTATTTTAGCTACTTTAAATTGTGCATATGTTGTAGGTTTGTGAGCAACACAAAGTATCTTCCCCAGCACTGGATCAGGCACATTAAACATGATTAGAGCTGAACAAGAGAGGGATTTTAACCATTTCCCTAGAGAAGCAGGAAAATCTCATCATTTTATTGTGACTGTGTCTCGGCTCCACTTCACTGTAACTAAGCTTCATCAGAGAGCAAACTATATCTGCGCACAGCACGTTCATCCACAACACATTACCATGCCAACCAGAACCTGGCAACAGCACCTTGTTCGGCAGGCACAGACGTATGTGTCGGCCGGGTGACACAGCAGGAAAGAAGGGTCGAACCGATGCCTGAGAAAACTGCCAGACACACGTACATGACCCAGACACACTTAGGATGCGCCTTGCATCCACAAATAAACAGGGAACAACTGGTTTGTTCCAATACAAAAATAACCAAACACTAAGAAATATCTTGGTTTTTGCTTGATTAAATGCTTGTTTTGCATGTCTTATTTTATTTATTTATTTATTACATTTAAGTAGGGATGTACCGTTACAGAGTTTCTGTGCCAATACGACATTCAAGTACTAATAATGACATTTACAGATACCGAGAGTTTTACTTTTACTCCTGGTTTCAAATTATTATGAGCATAAGAATGTACAAACTGCAACTCTGTTTTCATTGGTGGTGTTTTTAAAATTTGCAAAAAAAAGGAAAAACAAACAAATAAATATGAATAGATGCGTTTCCACACTGCAAAAAATGACTTTCTTAGTTGGTATTTTTGGATATTTTTACTGAAAACAAGACATATATACTAAGTAAGAAAGTCATTTTTTGCAGAGCATCAAGTTGTTTGAGTAAATGATGGTGGTATTGGTAACCTAGTAATAAGAAACAGTAAATAACGCATAGAAAATAGACACAGGACTGCATTTAGTTATGATTGGGCTAGTTATAAATTCAGTA
Source organism: Paramisgurnus dabryanus (assembly GCF_030506205.2). Taxonomy (NCBI): domain Eukaryota; kingdom Metazoa; phylum Chordata; class Actinopteri; order Cypriniformes; family Cobitidae; genus Paramisgurnus; species Paramisgurnus dabryanus. The sequence continues at coordinate 35,810,348 of NC_133352.1, read as the reverse complement.
GCAGTGCAGCTTGTTATCGGCAACATGAATGCTGTACAAAGAAGAAGAAATGCCAAATTTTTGATGCAGGCACAACACTGCAAAAAATGATTTAAGAAAACTTTTTCTTAGTATTTTTGTCTTGTTATCAGCAAAAATATCAAAAAATTATTAAATTAAGATGCTTTTTCTTGATGAGCAAAACGACCCAAAAAAATAATTCTAGTTCCCTTTCAGTCGGTCACTACGACGTCACGTCGTGACCGACGAATTGGGAACCGCTCCGCGGGTGACCTATCTACTTCGAGAAACTATAAAAACGCCAATGAACTTGGCATGCAGGTATTTGCATAATGCCGGCGCCGCCCCGCCAGGTGCGTATATAAGCCGCAGGTGCACAATACCAAATTAGCTTTTATTGCTTCGAAGCCGGCAGACATCTGCTCTCGAGAAGCTTTCTATCTGATCTTCGTAGATCCTGTTCTGGAAGGGAAGAAAATAAGATCTCAGCTTGCTGAAGTTGGTTGGGCAAAGACACCTCAGCGGAGGCTCGCAGTGTTTTTTCTCCACCCTTTCTCTCTCTCTCTCTGTCTCTTTAATTTAGGACTTGAGTTCGAGTGAGTGCGTTGCCTCTCCCTGTGTGTTTCACCAGCTCGCACAAAAGAGTGATTTCCCTAAAAGAGCAGCACGTTTGAGCTTTGTGTCTTTTTAAAGACAGCCACTCATTCGTGTCACGGTCGGGGTCGTCTTTTTAAAGATGGATTTCCGTCCGTGTTCGGTTTCTGGATGCGGTGTGTTCATCGCCCCCCGGGATGGCCACCAGCGTTGTCTTTCGTGTCTGGGGCTCCAGCACGCAGAGGCAGCGTTGCGTGATAGTTCATGCTCCATCTGTGAGGGCATGACTATGGCGGATTTGCGGAGACGGGTGTCGTTTCTCCGGGAACGGCGCCCGCCTTCCAAGTCTGGTGCTGCTAAGAGCGCAGCTACCAGACTTGCGAAGGATGATCTCCGTATAACGGTGCTGGGTCGGTCTGCTGGTTCGTCCAGCAGCTCCCAGCGCCCTGATCCGTTGCCAGCGGAGGTCCCGATGGAGACGAGCGGCCCGTGTTCTACGGTGTCCTCGCGCTCTGTCGAGCCTCCACCCGACGCGATGTCCACCGTAACATCGGAAGGGGGGTTGTCAGCCTCGGACGTCGATCCGGATCCGCTCCCGCCTTCGGGCCAGGTTGCGGCTTCTGCGTTCGACCCCGAGATGGCAGCCATGCTCGCCCGGGCGGCGGAGGCGGTCGGCTTGGAGTGGACTAAACCTCCCCCACCTGAACCGTCCCGCCTCGATGATTGGTTCTTCGGGGGTGCCAGGGCTTCTCAGTCCTCGCCCCCGGTGCCTTTCTTCCCCGAGGTGCATGAAGAGCTGACGCGGTCGTGGAAAACCCCGTTTTCCGCCCGGAACCGACCGTTTCAGCCTTCACCCCTCACCTCTCTCGAGGGTGGAGATGCCAAGGGGTACACTGGTATCCCGTCAGTGGAGCGGCCGGTCGCGATGCAGTTGTGTCCGGCCGGTGTCGCTTCCTCCTGGCGGGACCAGCCTACTCTCCCCTCACGGGCCTGTAAGCAGTCTTCGGCGCTGTCCGGTGCTGCTTACAAGGCTTGTGGGGAGGCAGCCTCTGCCCTGCATGCCATGGCATTGCTGCAGGTCCACCAGGCTAAGGCTCTGAGGGACCTGCACGCGGGAGGTCACGACTCGGCGGAGTTCTCTGAACTGCGTGCGGCTACGGATCTGGCGCTCCGTGCGACCAAGGTCACCGCACGCGCCGTCGGGCGTGCGATGTCTACCCTGGTAGTCCAGGAACGCCATCTCTGGCTGTGTCTGGCGGACATGAAGGATGCTGATAAGACCCGGCTCCTGAATGCTCCGGTTTCCCAGACCGGCCTGTTCGGCGAGACGGTCGAGGAGTTTGCCCAGCAATTCTCCGCGGCCAAGAAGCAGACTGAGGCCATCGCTCAGATCATGCCACGTCGGAAGCGTCCTGCGCCTGCCCCGTCCACGTCGGCACCTCAGCCTGCTCCTCGCCGAGGGCGTCCTGCGGCGGCCGCCTCCGTTCCTCCCCGGGGCTCTTCTAAGAAGCGAGGAACCGGTCGTCAGCAGCCCGCCCCGCCCGCTCAGCCCGCTTCAAAGGGTGGAAAAAGAAAATCGAAGCGGCCCTGAGACGGGCGACCTAGAGATGGAGGGGATCGCTCTTCGGGAGATGGTGAAAGCACCACTCCCCCCACCGGAGGAGGGCCGGTTGGGGAATCCTTTGTTTCAATTTTCTGTTCCGCCGACTTTTCAGTCGGCACCCACAATTCCACAAAAAGAGCGAATTCCACTTCCATCTCTAGGTCTTCAGATGAGCGCCGGAGACACGAGCGGGCTCATAACCCCCCCTCGTTCTCCGACTCATCAGAGGAGTACGAGAGCAACGCACGGGCTCATAACCCCATCGCGCTCTCTGACTTCTCAGGGGAAAGAAGACAATCACGGGCTCATAACCCATTGTCTTCCTCCCCCTTCGCCAGAGGGTGCATCGAGTGGCGTGAGGTGTCTTCAGCAGAGCCTCCCTTACTCACCCACCCAGCAGCGGACTCAGGTGAGTGTTATCATGCACAACACTGCTGTCGGTGCGGCCAATACGCACACACCGGCGATCACCTCCGTTGCGCCCGCCGCGGGTACACCGATCGTGCCTTTAGTCCCTCTCGCACGGTGTCTGGGGGCGTGGGAACAGCTTCCCAGCCCGTCGCGTTGGCTTTTACGCACGATTCGTCTCGGCTACGCGATCCAATTTGCCCGGCGTCCCCCCAAATTCTCCGGCGTTCGTTTCACTGCGGTGAGAGCTGCCGATGCGCACGTCCTCCGTGCAGAGATCGCTGTCCTACTGGCGAAGGACGCGATCGAGCCGGTCCCTCCAGCCGAGATGAGGTCGGGGTTTTACAGCCCTTACTTTATTGTACCCAAGAAAAGCGGCGGCTTGCGACCGATCCTGGACCTGCGTTCGCTGAACCGTGCACTTCACAGAATGCCGTTCAAGATGCTGACGCCCAAGCGCATATTTCCATGCATTCGTCCAAACGATTGGTTCGCATCCATCGACCTGAAGGACGCGTACTTCCACGTATCGATTCTCCCCCGGCACAGGCCGTTTCTCCGCTTTGCGTTCGAGGGGCGAGCATACCAGTACAAAGTCCTCCCATTCGGGCTCTCTCTGTCTCCCCGTGTATTCACCAAAGTAGTGGAGGGGGCTTTAAAACCCCTGAGAGAGAGAGGTGTGCGCATTCTCGCGTATTTAGACGATTGGCTCATAATAGCTCAAACACGTCAGACGCTGTGCGATCACAGAGATTTAACTCTGAAACACCTCGCTCGTTTGGGTCTTCGGGTCAACTGGGAAAAGAGCAAGCTTTGCCCCGTGCAGAGAATCTCTTTTCTCGGTATGGAACTGGACTCGATCGATTTGACAGCTCGTCTAACAGAAGCGCGTGTACAGTCGATTCTGACTTGCCTGAATACATTCAAGAGCAAGAGCGCGGTCCCGCTGGAACAATTTCAGAAGCTTTTGGGGCATATGGCAGCAGCCGCAGCTGTAACTCCGCTCGGACTGCTCCATATGCGACCGCTTCAGCATTGGCTTCACGATCGAGTCCCGAGGAGAGCGTGGCTGCGCGGCATTCACCGTGTTATCATTACACCTGCGTGTCGTCGCACTTTCACTCCGTGGTCAGACCGTGCGTTTCTCCGAGCCGGTGTGCCTCTGAGACAGGTCTCCAGGCATGCAATAGTATGCACAGATGCTTCGGACACGGGGTGGGGGGCCACGTACGATGGGCTTGCGGCTTCGGGGGTCTGGACGGCACCCCAGCTGCATTGGCACATAAATTGCCGAGAAATGTGGGCTGTATATCTTGCGCTCGTCCGTTTCAGCAACGAGTTACAGGGCAAAGATGTATTAGTTCGCACAGACAACACTGCGACCGTGGCGTACATCAATCGTCAAGGCGGTTTACGCTCGCGTCACCTGTCGCATCTCGCCCGTCATCTCCTCACTTGGAGTCAGAAGAATTTGAGGTCTCTTCGTGCCATTTACATCCCGGGCACGCTCAATGTAGAGGCGGATGCGCTCTCTCGGGCTGCGCGTCCCGGCGAATGGCGACTCCACCCCATTGCGGTTCAGCAGATTTGGAGACGTTTCGGCAAAGCGCAGATAGATCTGTTTGCTTCCCCAGAGACGACCCATTGTCGCCTGTTCTATTCACTAGCCGACGACTCGCTCGGCGTGGATGCATTGGCACACAGCTGGCCGCGAAACATGCGCAAATACGCGTTCCCTCCGGTGAGCCTCATTGCGCAAACCCTATGCAAAATCCGGGAGGACGAGGAGAGCGTGCTGTTGGTGGCACCGTATTGGACAACCAGGAGTTGGTTTCCAGAACTCTCTCTCCTCGCGACAGCCCCTCCTTGGAAGATTCCCCTGAGGAAGGACCTTCTTTCTCAACAAGAGGGCACATTATGGCACCCGCGCCCCGACCTGTGGAACCTCCATGTGTGGTCTCTGGACGGGGCACGGAGGATTTGAGTGATTTACCGCAAGAGGTATCTAACACTATTGCTGCAGCGCGAGCGCCGTCTACGAGACAGGCTTACGCGCTTAAATGGAACCTGTTTGTCGACTGGTGTTCTTCCCAAAGTGAAAACCCCCGAGAATGCCCGATTAGTGTTGTGCTTTTATATCTCCAGCGCCGTTTGGAGAATAGGCTGTCACCATCCACTATTAAAGTCGATATCGCTGCGATATCAGCTCACCATTCACCCGTAAACGGTAGAACAGTGGGTCAGCACGACCTGGTCATTAGATTTCTCAGAGGCGCTCGAAGACTGAATCCTTCGCGTCCTCCCTCTATTCCTCCTTGGGACCTGTCCTTGGTGCTGAAATCACTCCAGGAAGCCCCATTTGAGCCTCTGCATAGTGTGAGTGTTAAATTTCTTACGATGAAAACATTAACTCTCCTTGCTTTGGCTTCTGTTAAGAGGATAGGGGATATTCATGCATTTTCGGTCGACGAATCGTGCCTTCAGTTCGGGCCGGCTGCATCCAGCGTAACACTGAGACCCCGGCCCGGCTTTGTGCCCAAAGTTCCCACCACTCCTTTCAGAGATCAAGTGGTGAACCTCCAAGCGCTGCCTTTGGAGGAGGCAGACCCAGCCATGGCTTTGTTATGCCCTGTTCGTGCACTACGTGTGTATATAGACAGGACGCAAAGTTTTAGGACCTCAGATCAGCTCTTTGTTTGTTACGGTGGTCAGCAGAAAGGAAAAGCTGTCACCAAGCAGAGGATGTCCCATTGGATTGTGGATACTATAGCCCTTGCATATCAAAAGCAAAATGTGCCTTGTCCATTTAATTTACGTGCTCACTCTACACGCAGTGTGGCATCATCTTGGGCACTGGCTCGCGGATCCTCGCTAACAGATATTTGTAGAGCTGCGGGCTGGGCGACACCTAATACGTTCACAAGATTCTATAGTGTTCGTGTCGAACCGGTTTCCACTCGGGTTCTTTCTACTAACTAGTTAAGAATGCCGAGGGTCGGCTCGTGTGTCGGCTTGGAGCCTCTATTTTGGTGCTGCACATCTGCACCAATATGGAAGGCCATCGGGGCAAAAACGTCTAAAAAACTGTTTTTGCCTCTCCTCCACCGCCCTGATAGCTGGTGTTGCGGAGCATCCGCTGTCAACCTATCACTGATGTATTCTCTGTAAACCTGTGTAGGCTAGGCGTCCACATTTGTCCCCTACGTGGGGTTCATTTGTGTGTATACTCCGTGGGGTACTAATCCTCCACGTTTTCCTTAGCAGAGCCTGCTCTGCATCTCTCTGCATACTATGTTTTGTTCAGAGACTTTTTATGAGCAACCTATCGGTTGTTTCATATTTTATGTCATCCATTCAACCTTCTTAGGGGATGGCTTCCGCAGTGTTCTAGCTCCGCTCAGTTTAGACGCTTCCCCAGTTCGCTGCTTCACTATCGTGGGTTAAGGAACAGGTAGTGACCGGCCTTCTGCATTTCGCCTTAGGTTCCGCCCCTTACGTGGAGGGCGGAGGGCTTTTACAGACACTGGAAGGGTTCAGCTGCAGTGGCGTTTTGGTAGGGATTCCCAATTCGTCGGTCACGACGTGACGTCGTAGTGACCGACTGAAAGGGAACGTCTCGGTTACGTATGTAACCCTCGTTCCCTGAAGGAAGGGAACGGAGACGTCACGTCCCGTCGCCACAGTTTGCTGTTCCATTGCTGTTTTTTAGGCCGGGCACTGTTGCTCGGCTTCTCAGCAATAATATAGCTAATTTGGTATTGTGCACCTGCGGCTTATATACGCACCTGGCGGGGCGGCGCCGGCATTATGCAAATACCTGCATGCCAAGTTCATTGGCGTTTTTATAGTTTCTCGAAGTAGATAGGTCACCCGCGGAGCGGTTCCCAATTCGTCGGTCACGACGTGACGTCTCCGTTCCCTTCCTTCAGGGAACGAGGGTTACATACGTAACCGAGACGTTTTTAGACCAAAAATATGAAATGTAAGTGATTTTGTGCATAAAACAAGAAAAAAAGTCTGCCAATGGGGTAAGCAATTTTTCTTGAATTTTTCTTGAATTTAGTGTTTAAGAAAAATGTTCAAGATTTATTGCTTTCCCCATTGGCAGATTTTTTTTGCTTGTTTTATGCGCAAAATCACTTACATTTGATATTTTTGGTCTAAAAACTAGACTTATTTTCTTGGGTCGTTTTGCTCATCAAGAAAAAGCATCTTCATTTAAGCATTTTAGATATTTTTACTGAAAACAAGACAAAAATACTTAGAATTTTTTTTCTTGAAAATATTTTTTTGCAGTGTAAAAGCAAGGGCAATGCAACAACGTTGAGCCTCATATACTGTACGGTAAAGACAACATCAGCTGATACAGTTAGATGATCAGTACTGTATGGTTTAATGTTTGCTATACGTCAGAATTTATTCAGCAAATGCGTTTTCATCTCCTATTATTCGCATTTACTGTTTTTCACATGTCAAAAACCATCTCAAGTGACCGTAAAAACTTTTTGTGCATTGAGAATTTTTTTATTCAAATTTTTATTTGCCGTTTCCATCATTAGTTTCTTATGCAATACTTCAAAATGTGCATAAAATCAGGGTGATGGAAATCCAGCTATTGTCACCCCATTCTAAATAATGAAAGCGACATACAAAAATGTGAAGAACAACAGAACGATTCATCTTAGGAAGGCAATAATATGAGCTTAAATAACACAAAATCACTGTACATAGCTTTAAAATGAGATACAAAGACACCCGAGATTCAGCAGCAAAGACAACTGTGAAAAGTGCAAAAAAAAAAAAACATTTTTCAAAAAGTTATAATCTAAAAAGAGAAACTCAGATGAGCAATGAGTAAATGATTATCGAGATATTCCTCTAAACCTTGAACTGTTCCTTTAAATGCTGGCTTTCAGAGCACTATTGTGAGCTAATGCACGTACATACCTGAAAGGAAAAGAAAGGCTAAACAAATCATTGAGTCTTTGCTTGGAGAAAGAAAGCAGATGCGTTATCATGTTTTATTTATCTGTAATAAGTGCAAATCAATCAAAAAGCAAGGAAGAAAAAGAGAGAGAAAGACAGAGGAAAAAGATTAATGTGTTATTTTAACATTTATATTGTTACATCAGTCAAACAGACCATCATAAGAAAAACAAAACAAAATAACAGACAGACAGAAAGAAAGAAGAAAAAAAAAAACAAGCAAGAAAGAGCAAAAGAAAGAGAGATCATCTGCTTATAAATGATGTCTCAGAAATAGCCATAAGCATCAATTAAAAACTGTTCTTCGTTGGCTCCGCCCCCTCATTTACAGGGTGGCACCTCCCCAGGGCCCTTACAAATGCCAGGGTGCCATTTAAAAGGGCCCAGGGCAGACTCATGCTTCGCATACTAAAGCCACTCCATCAAACTCCTGTGCATTAACAGATCAGAGTTAAAGGCCACCAGAGTCTGAATCTGTGCAAGGCACCGTACAAATGATTCAATATTTATAGGAAGGCTATATATAAACTGATATAGGATATCTCTACTGTGCTATAGAACAAATAAAATCTGTTTACTTCAGATTACTGGCGTCAGCAAAAGTTGCTCAATAAAAATGTTTCTTAACAAGAATTAAGTGCACTGGGACGATGCTTTACAATTGAATTAATGTTCTGATGTGGTGGATACAGAGACAGGTGTCTTCATACTATATGCCAGAGCCGGACCTTTAGCTATCAGCATAAAATCTGGTCCACTTGGCAGCGTATTCAGGCCAATAACAACCCACTTATAAGTTAAGAATCACAAGTAAAGCAAATCACTTTAATGTGATGTTAAACATAATGTCGCATGATGCAACAAGTGACAGCTCAGAGAACATGATACAGCTTTTATCTCTTTACGCTTTATTGGGTTGGGTCTGGTAAGTATCTGAGATTGATGATGCTACAGTAATGGATTAGTATTATTTTCAACTTACATAAACATTGTTTTACTGGCATGCAATTTCAAATAAGCTCTTGCAAATGTTGCGTGCAATAAACATCAAGTGAATTATCCTTAGATGTGTGGAAACAAGTTTCTTATTATTCTTGTCCATTGAAATGTTCTTTCTCATATGAACTTGGCCTGAGGACCTGCATCTGCTCTGAAAGCAGGTGAAATGTACAAAAAAATAAGTGTCAGTGAGGTGCTTGTTTGTTTGAGAAAGAGTTTTTTTGGGTTGCCAGGTATTGCGTCAGGTTTTATAATGTCCACTCTAATAAAAGTAAACATTGTGCAAGACTGTGGTTGCCGCTCTCCATAGACCCCACACACTGACTTATATAAACTATAAATATTTTCCACAGAAAACTTCTCTTTATTTATTCATTAACTCCTATTTTCTGTTCCTATATTACTAACAACAAAACTGATTTGCTAACGGACACTAATCTGGTCTTAAAGGAACCAGGTGCACTGCTTAAAAAAAAGAAAAACACTGAATAGAGGACTTTCAACATAAAAATCCAGATTTACTAACAGCTTGTGCCTGTGCAAACCATGTCGTGATTTACTAAAGACGCGCAGTGGATCGTTAGCGCTGAAAAGGTGTGGTCTGGTTATTTTTGCGACTGATCTTATTGAATATGCTTTTCTAGGAGTATCTCTTTCAGACACAAAATTTATAGGAGGAGATTACTTAAATGAGTCACACAATTTTTGAATGTTTGTGCGTGTGATATTACTGGTATCTTGTTTTGAATTATATCTAGTCTTTATGACAGTACCATGTTTTATGTGGGAGATGCGTGGTTTTAGTATTGGTTTATTCTGACCACGCATTTCAAGGGTCTCGTCACTTTTTCCCATATCCCTTACTTGTGGTTTTTTTCAGGTGTGTGTCATTAAGTTCTCCCTATTTAATGTCCTTGTGTTTGATGTTCTGTACACGTGCGTTTTGTTTCTTCATGGTTCCAGTCTTGTTTCATGTCAGTGTATATCAAAAGAGTATTTTTACTACTGTTACTTTGTCTTGTTTCTTGTGCAGTTTAGTGTATGTATATTGTGTCAAGTTTAGTGTCAGTTTAGTGTAGTGTTCATCTTGTTCTGTTTTGCCCCCTAATGGGTTTTTGTTTTTTTGTTTGTTTTAATAAATTATCTGTCATTCATCTGCTGTCTGCATATGGGTTCATCCATTACAAAATCCTCACACAAGGGAGAGGATTTTTTGGAATTCCAGAGGAACATATTATTTAAAAAATATAGTTTGCCAAGCAAAGTTATTTTTTATTTGCTGGAGGAAATAAAAGAGGAGTCACTAGGAGAAGTCACACGATACCAAGTGTTTCAAAACTTCTTTTCAGTGTCCTATGGCTTTCTTAGCTGGGATTCACACCCCACATTTTCAGCTGCGATGTCTGTGGTGCTGAACTCAAGCGCATCAGGTGTTAAGCTTTGTTTATACTCGCGCTTTGGTCCGCAACGCAAGCCTCCGCGGATCGCGCGCGCGTCTCACCAAACGGACGAGGCATTTATAGTTGACGCGCTCGCTGTTGCACTATTTTTTGAACCACCAGGGGGCGACGCGAGCAATAAAGTCAAAAACAAACATAAAGAAGAGGATAGAAGAAGTCGTCCGCTGGAACAACCCTGGTGCTTTTAAAGCAACACTATGTAGTTTTTTTACCTTTAAATAATGTCTCTAAAATTATTTCAGTGATAGAACAACTTTTAACTGGACAAATTGTACTGTTGCTGCAACCTGAGCAGCCTCCTAGCTGCTACAAGCTCACTCTGAAAGTGGCGGTGGAGGGTAGGAAACACAGCCCCGCCCCTCCCCCTGCCTGCAGAAGAGTGTCTGATACCAGGCACTGTTGCGCTTTTCAACCACATGGGGGAGCTGTAAGTCATTTTTACATGAAAACTACATAGTGTTGCTTTAACATCAGAGTTTGATATATAAATATGAGAACATGAATAAAACAACAATCTTTTAAATATGTCTTTATTAAACATTATCATTTCATTAACGTTTTTTACTAAACAAACAGTACAGATATTTTAAGGTTTGTATTTTATTCCTCGTCCAGTAGTTCTTTCAATACAAATATAAGCCAAACATTCTGAATCATGTAAAAGAATTCGTGTTTTAAACTGCAAAGTTTCCATACTTTACTTCCAGAGTGTCAGATAAATATATACATTGTTTTGCTTGGATTGATCAAAGAGATACGTCACAGGCTTGTCTGCTCGGACAGAATCGCCTCGAGTTCGGTCATTTTCGGATGCGGAGCCGCGCGGAAAGTTACAAAAAATGCCGTGCACACCGCCACGCGAAATGGGGTCTTGCGCACCCAACTCGCACGACCGCCCACTCCGCGTTGACGTCATTTTTGCCGCGCGCACCAAAGCGCCCGTGCAGACGCGGCGAGGATAAACATAGCTTTACTAGATCAACTGCACCTGAGGAGCATCAGCTTTGTTTATTTGCAACCCTAAACTAATTTGTGTGCTCTTAGTAGATTGTGTTGGTCATTATGGAAATCAGCTGTTGTGCCTGTGTTATTTAATTTGTGACTTTTTAGTAAATAACCCACAGATATTACCACTTCAATCAGCATTTTTTTGGAAATGTGCCCAAAGTCTAGTCCACACAGAAATGTTGTCCAAGAATTGGCCCATTTTGAAAAGACTAAAAAGTGTAACCAAAATACTACAAAACAAATCTACCAGTGTGTTTTTCTAAAAATCTTCTTACCATAAGTTTAAACAATAGAAATCACTGTGTGTATGAAGGTGTGTGTGTGTACCTGGTAATTACCAATTGTCCCCACAAAGATAGGAATACTAGTATTTTTGTGACCTCGTGGGGACATTTTGAGGTCCCCATGAGGAAAAAAGCTTTATAAATCAAACAAAATCATGTATCTTGAAAATGTGAAGTAGGAGAAGGGTTTCTGTGATGGGTGGGGTTAGGGAATGGGGTAGGTAGGGAAATATAATATACAGTTTGTACAGTATACAATGCATTACATCTATGAAATGTCCCCACACAACATGGAAACCAGAGTGTGTGTGTGTGTGTGTGTGTGTGTGTGTGTGTGTGTGTGTGTGTGTGTGTGTGTGTGTGTGTGTGTGTGTGTGTGTGTGTGTGTGTGTGTGTGTGTGTGTGTGTGTGTATATAATAATAAAATAATTTTTTATCCTATTTTGTATCCGAATGCACAAACACTCTTGAATAAGTTGTCAACACCAAACACCTTTAGATGAATCATGCAATAAAGGGCTTTTTACCAGCCCCTCTCCTCCTGACACAGGTGTGCTAGTTTTTAATTACTGCCTTCAGATGATTTTAATTACTGTGAGTCTTGGGCTGCACTGATCTGCATCTGAAAGCCTTGGAAACAAAAGGAGAATTAGCTTCAATAATAGCCTTTTGTGCAGAAAGAGATTCGACTGCTCGGTTTCATTTGGAAAAACCCTTTGAATGGCACCCCCTCTCGCAGCTCCGCTCTGCAAAAATGCAAAAAATCTGTTCTGTAAGCTAACAAATGTCCAGTTGACAAAAATGCAATTTTAATATGTACTGTATAACGCACTTGGATAAAGTTACGAGTCAGTATATCTGCCATGACTTGAAGAAAACTCTTTGTTTGTTTTTCCTGATTTATTACTTGGATTGCAGCTATTCCTCCGTTCATTTTTCTAGCATGTACACTGATCTAAATAAAATTTTAATTGTTTTGAACTGTATTCCTTTCCTCTCTTGAGAAGTATTTTACCCTCTAACAGTAAACACTACACAATCATCAGACTGAATTCCTATATTTGGCAAGCAAGATACATTCAGATAACACATTTTATAACTCATAGTTCCCCTGAAAATATCCCCTTGCTCATCTCTCTATCATAACTGAACGTTCAACCGCTCACACACTTCATATTGCCGACCCACTTCAATTGCTCGTAAATGTGAAGCTCTGCCAAAATTCCTGTTTATTTCTTTTCCACTGGTATTTCTCTCACAACAATCATTCACCCAGTAAACAGCTCTGAATGTGAAGAGGCAGATTGTTTGACATCTCCTCCCTCGCCCTTTTGTTTGCTTCCCGTTTACGACCGAAAGCTTTGGTTTAATTTAAATGTTTAAATTCAAGATGAACAAAAGACTTCTGCAGTCAGCAGACCAAACAACAATTTGCTGAATATTAAAACGTCTGAACTATTGCAGGCGGTTCTTTTATCAAAATTAGATTTGTTCCAAACTCTTATAAGCTGCTGCACTACCGCCTAAAAGGCAACAACATTGTAAGGTTAAAAACGTATGGATAACAGTGCTCCTCACATGAAGCCCACCAGAGACGTGTTCAAGGACTGAGACATACTCAATACAAATACGTGAACACCAAGCTAAGCGAGGCAGATAACATTTCAAAACCATGCTGATTAAGAAATATGAATAAATTGGTAGATTATTGCGTTTGCAATGCAAAGTCCATGGGTTTGATCTAGGCCTGTAACGACACGTCGAGGACATCGATCGATGTCATATTTTTGCGTCGACGCTTCGACACAAAACATTAAACATTAAATTTAAGGCCTAAAAAAATGGATGATCCCATTCGTCTAATCTTTCGTATCGATACGCTAGCTGCCCATCCCATAAGCATGCTGTCAAAAAACGCGTCTCTGTAGGCAGCCTGGGCTGCACACAAAAACAATTGGTTTCAACAAACAATAAAGTTTTTCAACCAATCACCGACAGGGGGTGGCTGTTGTTAGGTAGAAAAATCCAGTGTCAAACCTCACAACAATCACACAATGTCGGTGATTGGAATGTATTTAAAATGATGTAAGTGAGGTTGTACATTGCTAATACTACATGATTTCAGTGTATATAGGCTGGAAGTGTGTATAGTAATTTTCTTGTGGACTTAATAAAGTCTACGATTGGCATTTATTTTTACAACAAAACCCAGCACCGTGTTTTTATTCTTGAGTTGATCTTTATAGGCTTCTGTATGATTTTTAATTGACTGGATTGCACATTGAACTTAAAGGGGACAGAGAATGAAAAATCATTTTTACCTTGTCTTTATTGAATACTGGTAGTTTACCCGCATTCACAAACATACAAAAAGTGCTAGACATGCTAAACATCTCAGTCTCATAGAAATTCCTCTTTTAGAAATGCAGCCCAATCAGAGAACGGCCCAATCTGAAAAACTGATGCTTATGACATCACAGGCATCTCCCTGCCCCTCCACTTTAAAATAATTGGCACATTTTTTGAGTGGCAGCAAAGTCAGCCAATCAGTAATGAGATTGCAAGTTAAGCCAGTAGGGGGAGCCAAATAGGTGCAAAACCACTTGTTTAAAATCTCCCACCCTAATAGAGCTATCTGAGAGAGGTTTTTAGGAAGCTTCTAAGGCATTACAGACCAAAAAAAAAATTGTCTACATGTCACATCACAGAACAAGGATAAATACTCTGTTTAATCATTCTATGTCACCTTTAAAGGCACGAAGGGCATATCTGATAGCGTACGTGCACAGCCAAAAGACTTTGGCTTAAACTGACAAATGCTCATATGTCAAAATAGCTGTCTTTGTGATTTTCATAGTAAACATTTGGTTACTGTACGCCTTAAACGAATAAACATTTTATTGCATTCGGTCTTATAATAAGCATACACTGCAAAATATTATTTTCAAGAAAAACATTTCTTAGTATTTTTGTCTTGTTTTTAGTAAAACTTTCTAAAAATTCTTAAATTAAGATGCTTTTTCTTGATGTGCAAAACAACCCAATAAAATAATTCTAGTTTTTAGACCAAAAATATCAAATTTAAGTGATTTTGTGCATAAAACAAGCAAAAAAATCTGCCAATGGGGTAAGCAAATTTTTCTTGAATTTAGTGTTTAAGAAAAATGTTTTGTTGACAGACTTTTTGCTTGTTTTATGCACAAAATCACTTAAAGGGATACTTCACCGATTTAGCATTCAGCTTTGTATCTGTAGAAACACGGCAGTATTACTGAATGACCATGTTTCCCTCCCTCATTTCCCCCTGAGAGGAGAGATATTTGCATTTTGGTTCTGCAAAAAAGTCCTCCGATGATGTAATATGACGATTTTTGCATCATCGGAGGACTTTTTTGCAGAACCAAAATGCAGATATCTCTCCTCTCAGGGGGAAATGATGGAGGGAAACATGGTCAATCAGTAATACTGCCGGGTTTCTACAGATACAAAGCTGAATGCTAAATCGGTGAAGTATCCCTTTAAATTTGATATTTTTTTACTAAAAACTAGACTTCTAGGGTCGTTTTGCTCCTCAAGAAAAAGCATCTTAATTAAAGAATTTGTAGATTTTTTAGATTAAGATTTTTTTTCTTGAAATCATTTTTTGCAGTGTAATCTGTCTCTGTCATTAAAGTAAATTAAATATCAAAAAAAGAAAACTTTTGTATCTTCTTAAATAAAGATTAATCCATATTTACGTTAAATTTTTTGTCAAACATCTTTGTGTTGAGCTCTGCTATTTGAAATAAGTTTAAGGTTTATCATGGAGTTTAGATTTCCTGATCTTTTGCTTCATTAAAGGGATAGTTCACACAAAATGAAAATTCTGTCATCTTTTTTACATCCTTATGTTGTTCTAAACCTGTACGAATTTCTTTTTACGGATGAACACAAAATAAGATATTTTGATAAATGATGGTAAGCACACAGCTGATTGTAACCATTGACTTCCATAGTAGGAATAAAAATAACATGACGGAATTTAATGGATATACCATTAATTGTGTGCTTACCAACATTTATATCTTCTTTTGTGTTTATCAAAATAAAATAAACTTGCATAGGTTTAGAACAACATAAGGCTGAGTAAATGATGACAGAATTTTCATTTTTAGGTGAATACCTTTAAGAGAAATAAAGCAGAAATGTTTAAAATTCACTCTTATTATGTTTACATCTAATAATGCATTCATTCATGCTTGATACATGGTTACACATTGTTTTTTTCAAGGACTATGGACCCCCTAAAGTAGCTTTGGCCACCCCCTGGCCTGAAATCACTGATACAACCTTTAAAGTATATTATTAAGAATGTTTTGGCATTTATTTAAGATACATTATGGTTTTTATTAATCAAGCAACAGAAACTATTCGCTAGATTAATCGTCCAGTTAGACGTTAGATTAGTCAACTAATCTGAAAAATAATAATTGTTTAATAAATACCCCAGCCCTAGTTTGATCCCTATATACTGTAACACATACTAATAAACTGCAAGTAATTTTTGATAAAAGCGTCTATCAAATGTATTATGGAATTGTTAAAATCAGCATTACTCCCAATTCTGTCGTCTGTTTTATTGCATTCTGGGATAAACTGTATGCAGTGAGAAATGCATGCAAAGATGCCAGCATTTGGCCCAAACTATGTTGATTATATGAAACTAGATCCTAAACAAGTGTTTTGTTTGTGAGATCAGAAGAGCTATTAATATTTCTTATTTACATGAAAAAAACATATTTCGAAAACCACATGCTGGGACTGTTTAGTAGCTTCATACGACGCAAGCATTATGATTTCTTCCACAGAAAAATCTGATGCAAATGGAGTAACACACAAGGCAAATAATAATGAGGATGCCCGTTTACTTGAGTGATTCCTCACAGTTTTGGATCGGTTCAGGATAACTGCAGTCATGTCTTTCGGATTTTGAACATTTGGTGCCCACTGTAGTTAAAGCAACGATCATTACGGTCACAGAGAGCAAATGCTTGTGACAGAGAGAAAGACAGCAAAATAAAATAAGCGTGAGAGACAAATTAGAGGGGCGGAAGTCATCGGACGTCTACTTAACAGGCGAGCCAGAGGTTACCAGAGCAACATAAACAATGTCCTGTAGTGATTAATGAGTGTGAGAGTGACTCAAGTGGCATAGGGTGGCAATGCCAATTACTCCATCCGGACACCCACTCTCTCTCTCTCTCTCTCTCTCTCTCTCTCTCTCTCTCTCTCTCTCTCTCATATTGAGAGTGTGTAATGAAACACAGCCCGCGTTGCCACAGGAAGGGTAGGAGGTCAAAGATTTAATTAGGTGGGAGAAAATGTCAAGGGGAGAAGGCGATCGGTGCTGTTTCTCACAGGAGAGAGCGAAGACTTGTGTGTGTATCTGACAAAACTGTTTGTACTTTGTGTGTGTGTATAACAGTGCATCAGCCCTCTTAATATCCATTATAGTGTGCATGTGTGCGCATTTACTTAAAGTGACAGTTACCTAAAAATAAAAAATAAAAGCAAAATCGTTATTCCGACGTCCCGGAGCTATTGTGCCTTACAGTCGGGCTGCCAAATGCATCACCGCCCTGCCTGTCAGGCTATCTTGACTTATAGGGAGGAAAATATATTTAAATGCTTTTGCATTCTCTTACAGATTTGGTTGGGTAATTATGGTGCATGTAATTCAGGAATTCGTGTCTGAACCCGCACTCGGGTTGACTTTCACTTTTTATTCGCGATTGCACAAAGCCGTGAATTGTATACAGGAAGCAAGTCTTTGACAATCTGGATCTGTTGTGCAAAAATCCTGCAGTGTATCCTGGGCTTTAGTCATTACTATCCACACGTAAAAATGAACTTATAAAACCTGGAAGCATCCCTTTAGGGCAAACATTAAAGTCTGTGCATGTTTTAATTATTGCTCTGAATCTGATCTCTATCAAAAGTCCTTCACAAAAATGCAATTATCTCAGCCTTTTGCTCAAAATTTTGTATTTTTGAAGAAACCTACCCATGTTTGAGAGGTGATAAAAAGAGAACAAATAAATGAAAGGATGAAAGTTTTTTTTAGGGTCTGTTCTTTCATTTGATATATTGTATGTAGTGCTGGGAAAAGATTAATTGCGATTAATCGCATACAAAATAAAAGTAAATTTTTCATAATATGCTGTATGTGTGTGCTGTATGTAATTATTATGTATATTTTAACACACTCACATAAATATATACATTTTAGAAATTTTTTATTTATATATATATATTTTTAATTTATATACAATATAGAATATATAAAAATATAAATCAATATATATACACATGTAAATGTTTCTTAAATACATACATAAATGTGTGTTTTTATATATACATGATAATTACACCCAGCACACACTTGTATATTATGCTAAAATTTTGTATGCGATTAATCGCGATTAATCTTTTCCCAGGACTATTTGTATGTTTATATATTTAAAGAAGAACATTTTCTGGAAGGCCTTAAACTTTTGTGAAAATCATAAAACATGCTAGCTGCCAATAAAAAAAAAAAACGCTGTCTGGGAAAGAGTTAAGTGTCTATAGTGTTATTAAAACTGAAGTCAGAGGAACTGTGGGTCTGTTTCTCTCGACGTCAGCTAATAACAGTCTTAATCATCTCTGGCTCAATGCTAAACGCCGCGTTCGCTCTTCACGGTCATCGCTGATGCCTCTCGACTCGAGCTCTCCTGTTAAAAACTCTCGAGAAACTCTCCGTCATTTAGCATAGAGGCTGACTCACAGATCTGATGAGACTCAAAGTCAGCAAAGTAACTTCAGACAATTCAAAAACAACGATAATGAGCCGAGATAATGTATTCGAAATCTGACATTCAAGGAATGTCAAAAAGATATTTAAATTTCATCAAACTTACTTGGAGACAGCACGGCTGCTGTGTTGCCATGGGAACAGGACGTTTCCGACAGCGGCGCGATAGCTGTAAACTCCGAGAAGGCCGAGCACCAGGGCGATCTTAGACACCAGAGAGCAATGACGCTGGATGAGGAGGAAGATCAGAGCCAGAGAGAGCGCCGCCAGCACGGAGAGAAACATCTTATGATCTCCACTGAAACACACAAACAAAATAAACAACAACAAGGATAAGTGCTCTTCACCTGTGCACACAATGAATATAAAATAGGATAAAGAGAAACCCCTTTTCATTCGAGCTTAAAACACACACACATAGGTTCGTTTTACTTCTGTATAGTAAGGACATATTTCAATGTTTTTATCAGGGTCATTTGATTCTTTTTAGTGAAAAAATAGTCTAGCCAGATCTTCAAACTGAAGGTCACTATGGTCACTTTGAAAAGCCAAGGACCGCCCAAAAGGCCATATGACAAGCAAAAAAATGCTGCGTAATGTATAGGGCATGGAAATGTCTCCACAATAACTTATTTTTTAGGGTTTTTGCAATGAACATTCATATTTACATAAGTGACCTGTGCTGGGAAATCAAACATTTTCAAAAATGAGTTATTTATAGTTTTAACATTCTCTATTAACAAAAATCTCAAAACAATCTGACAAAAAAGGCAGAGATTCACGCGTTTAAAGTTGACAGAGTCAGCTAATTTAGTTTTGAGAAAAATCTAGTTTTTTAAAGGTTCAAAAACAAAACACCGCATCCATAATTTAAAATCACTGTAAAACACACTAAGGCAAAAACAATATCTATAGGAAAAATATACGTTCAGCTTTTTTCCTTTTATTGTTTGATTGACATTGAGACAGACAGCTTTAGGAACTACTGTACGGTTCCCCAACAGTTACACAAACATTAAGACATAACAGATTATCAGTCCCTCCAGAAAAACACAATTATGCGATCACATGATTCAATGCATAATCAGCCAAAGTCCGCAAATTTATGCAGGGGCCACATTTTTCAAATACGCTGCACTTTCGCAGCATAAATTGCAGATTTCCGCATGCAAAATATGCGGGGCTTGCACGATTTCATAATACCTGAATTTTTTTAGCAAAAATCACATTCATTTTCTTAACAGAAAGTTGAAAAATTTTGCATTTACTTCACACAGGCGCAGCCATGTCCCTGTTGTCATGGGAACGTTATGAAGTGACGCGATTATGTGATGTGAACATCATTGGTTCCGAAACTTTTGCAAGTTCCCGCAGTTTCATCACATAAAGTTGCATAAATATTCTGCACATTCCATTGCAGATGACAAAAAAACTGGAAGGACTGGATTATATCTGCGTGACCGTAATTCTGTGTGCGTGTTTATATATCGGGGTTGCGCAGTCGCACATCTGTGTGCATGCTTCAAATGTGTCAGTCAGCGTGAGGAAGATCGTTTTCATAGCTTATAGCTCTTAATAACTATTTTAATAGGGCTGTGCATCGATGCTTCGCGTTCCCCATTAAAAATACCTGTCTGAGATCAATTCTGAATTGTGAGGCTCCAATTGTTTCATGCGCAGCTTGTGAGTGTACATGGCGTTTCAAAATATTCTTTTTTTTCATGAAAATACCTGAAACAATTTGAAGAACAGCAGTTTTAATATGCCTCTAGATATTTTTCTGGAATAGCGTTTGTAATGATACTTCTTCTGTAGCACAAATGGCGTTTCTGCACGAGAGTGCCCTCTGGCTTTTGGATGTGGTGGCATTTCACCATAAATCATTAAAAATTCATTTATTGAGAAAACGCGCATTTGCACAATTAACTTTCACAGCCCTATATTTTACATCGATCAGGGCCTGCGCTTTATTTTCTAATTCCTGCATGTATTTAAACCCAAACCAAAATGTCACGTGGATGATGAACACGTTTCTATGTACTGGATTAAACTTTTAGGACAGTACACCTCTCAGAAAACGTACAAACAAAGATCATTTTAGATATTTAATGACTAGTAAGAAGATCGCTGGTCGAGGGCTTAATGTTCTTATTTTTATTAAAACCTCAATTTTGACCAAAATTTACATTTTGCCTCTAGCTCAAAATTAGACCCTGCACATTCCCACTAATTTTGCCAGAATGGGTCACAATTATTTATTTAGCTGATGCTGTTATTCAAGTTTTTTTAAACAAAGTGTAAAGTTAGTGGTTATTAAAGTGAATGCAGAACAAGTGTGTTTCCAGATGTGTTGGAAGGTTGTGGTGGTCTCAGTAGATCAGGTGAAGCTTGGCTGAAACAGGAACATCCACTGTCAGGTTTTGTAAAATACAATGTGAGTGACATAAAGCAGGAGTGAATTAAGTTTAAGCTTGTGTGTGTGTGTTCAGGAGCCTGGACAACTGATCTGCAGTCTGTTCAGAATGCAGTTTTAGTACTCTTCTTATCTGAAGTTATCAGGTGGGTCTTACAGGCCAGGCCAAGAGTTGTGTGTGTGTAAGTGTAGTGAGGATGATGAGGTTTGCACTGAAGTGAAGCAGACGTGTTTGTAGTGAAGTGAAGAACAGTTGAGGTGAGAGCAAAGCGTGTGTGAATTTGGCATGGGCATGGAGCAGAGAATATACTGTACTGCTCATTACCCACATGACAGAAACACGGAGAATGAAAGAGACAGCAACTCCCTTCTCGTCTCCTCTCGTCTTGCTGTTTACATGAGTAGCTGCCTTCTAACTGAGTATGACACAACAATTTAGGCTCTTCAATCTTAATTTAAGTTCATGTCCTTACAGGGCTATAATGGCACATTTTCATCTTTTGGTTTTTATTTCAGCCCAACCCAGAGTAAATTTAATTGCACCTGCTCATCATGTATATTAAGCATGTGAGGAATAATTGACAACGCGCTGTTGAATTATAAGAAAATAATGCACACCCAAGGTGGTAATGCCAAAAAATCAGCATAAAGCATTCAACAAACCTGTGGTATTAACAACATTAATGAGAACAGACTCTGTCGATTCAGATGTTTGTAGATTCTCTTATTAAGATTCTGTAGATTGCCGTTAACGGATACTAGTTGTTATAGTTATAAAGTTTGAAATATGGTTATTGTTAAAGATGCACAATGTTTATCATACAGATCAATTATTGGCCGATATGGGTAAAAATGGTGTCATTTTCACTGATCCGATAAATAACTGAAATCCGATAAAGTATGTTAGCTAGTAAATTAATAATCAGTCTGATTTTATCCGCTTTTCGAGGGGAAGTGAATGCAGCTTCATTACGTCATCATCTGTAAACAAACTTCTTCTCCTGTCTGGCCGTTTTTCTCAGTGGCAGCGGAGGACAATAGTTTGCATTTTCCACCCCTTTGAATTACCTTGATCATCTGTTCTTTATAAACAATTAGATAATGGTAAAATGCTTTTATCTGCTTATACTCATTATAGGCCGATATATCATTGCATCCCTAGGTTAAACTCTGTGGATATTAATCCTATAGCTAGCCAGCACACAGAGCTAAAGTAAGAGAGAAAGAGTGACATGAAGGAAAAACTAAAGAAAGGAGGTACAACAGCATGGAAAAAAGAGCAATGGGGCAGACGAAGAGAGAAGTTTTATCCCTATTCTGGTGACCCTAAGCATCTGTCTGAACTCCATCTATCTGCTATGAAACACATCTAGAAGAATACTAATGCATCCGACTCACACGCACCTGTGTGCACGCATAAATGCCAATTTCAGGGTCGGGTTTGGAAATAAGCGTGAGGGCATGTACGATTGTCACGGATTACTTCAGAAAGTGTGTATGTGTGGAAAATATGAGTTGTAGCTGTAGCCCTGTTTAAAAACCTTGTGAGCTCCTTATACTTAGACGGCATTGTAAGGCATAATAATATATGTGTGCTCATGTTGCAATAAAAGAAGGAGAGGATTCTGGGTAATAAAAGAGAGTGACATTCACTGCATATGGAACAAAATAGTGATGACCTGTCAGTAAGTTAAAAATTGGTTTAATTCATTTCATTCATTCATTCATTCAAGTTACCTGGTTGCCTTAAAATTTCAAGTTGTGTCAACTAGTATTTTTAAATTGAATCAACTCAAAATTGTATGGCAACCAGGTAACCAACAAATCTTTTTTTACAGTGCACTTCAAATACACCTGAGCCGATCTGTGCCAGACCACGGCTCCTCTATGAAAGCAAGTGTGGGGACTAACCGTAAGGCAACTCCTTTTGAATGAATACTACGCAATGTTCATCCAATTAGATTCTTCAAACAAATGCTGGGATAGCAGAGAAATGAGAAAGCTGTGTTGTGTCAGAATTAAGCCGGATAATACACGAGAGGGTTCAGCTCGGGACGATAACAGACCTGTCAATCTGACAACACGAGGAAATGGATTCTGTGAAAGAGAAGATAATTACTTTATTTGTGCAATCGCTCTGAAGTCTAAAGTTCAGCTGAACTGTCTTTCTGCTTTATGAAGTTTGTCTATTAAACCCTTTCAGAAGACAAAAGATAATGTGTTCAAATTACAGCACTTTTGTGTGAATCGGCGTAATTAAAAGACACCAAATAATCACTTGAAACTGTAATGGTGCATATCAAAGGGTCTCTCCCTTAAATACAAATGCAAACAAAGGGGTTTGTGATGTTAAGATGGTATTTCATGAACTCTATGATTTCATTATTTAAATCACCACATAGTCCAAAAATATCTACTTTCTCATTAGTCCTGTAGTTGTTCGACATATTTTTTAATATCAGTATGTATAAATTTGAACATAGTTGAAATTACTTTAACCGTTTTTTTGATTTTTATGAGGATTTTGATGAAGTGGGTCAAATTGACCATAATTGCATTCAATGCAATTCCCTAAATATCACATTACGAAAAACAAGAATGAATTATGTGTGAACAGGACCATTTTAGTATCAGTATTTGTCACACATTACAAACACATATATTATCATTTTTAGAAATGCATTTATAGTTCGGCCAAAAATGATATTAAACCCATGATTTACTCACCCCCAAGCTGTCCGAGATGTATAAGTCCATCGTTTTTCAGGCAAACACATTTTCAGATATTTTAGAAAATGTTGTAATGTTTAACATTTTAATTTAACATGGTTTCTTTTTCTTTTTTTATGTTTAAAACATCATAAATAAACTATTTAAATTTGCTGTGAAATAAAATTAAAGCTTTTCTTTTCATAAACAGGATTATTTTTGTTCTTGAGGCTAATTGAACAAATTATAGAAATCACTGTTTACATGATGAGCACACGCTTTCTGCCTTATTTCATTTTTAACATATGGTGCTTGTTTTGTGGGGCACAACTGGCATCACCTGTATTCATCTCTGGATTTTCTGGGGGTCTGAATTCATCTGCTTTACATAGTGTTTCATATACAATAAAAAATATAAATGATAGTTCACTTTTACTTTTCTGTGTCTGAGGAAGTCAAATTGACCCGCAAACATTTTAAAATCATAAAAAAAAACATTAATTTTGCAAACTATCGGTGTATCTTCACTTTCCATGCATGTCCCTAAATGAAAAATGTCACAAAATATCTGGAAGAAAAAGATAACTTAAGTAATATTTTATATACATTGTAAAAAGAAATGATAGCTCACTTACAGTACCATCTGTGTCTTTTTAGTACTCAAAAGAGTGAGGTAAAGCATTTTCACTACATTTCAGGATATTAAAACACCAATAGCAACATACACTGAACATTAAGGGGTACACTGATAAATTGTCTGATGATGCTTGCTATGCTTCTTAATGAATTACGGTGAAATGGCGCTACATCCAAAAGCCAGAGGGCGCTCTCGTGCAGAAACTCAATATGTGCCGCAGAAAAAGAACCATTTACACACGCAGCTTCAGGAAATGACTTAAACATATATTTATATTGCTGTTCTTCAAATCTTTTCAGGTATTTTATTGATAATTAAGAATATGTATAATGATTGTGTTCGACGAGGTTGCTTTTTCAAATGCATGTTTTAAACGACTCAAACTAACAGTGATTTCAGATCGATAAGAACTTACTGATCAAAAGCCATAGTACATCGAAAAAGCTTTGCATAATATTGGCTGTGCAATTCAGAATAGTTATCGGCCAGGTATTATTAGGGTATATCGGCATTATCCCTACTAAAGAGATATTTAATTTGGGTCTGTACATCAAAATCGTTACAAAATTATTTGCATACACTTCAAAAAATATCAGTGTATCCTAACTTTGCCAGCATTTTTATGGCAATAAATGAGAAAAAGTCACAAAATTTCAAGAATAAAATCACAGGTTAACCGTTTATTCCGACTGCTTTAAAATCAAAACAGGTTAAATTGACCAGGAACATAATAAAAGGGTTAAATAAATAATGCATGACACTTAAGCAAGACCGGATGAAGCTGTTAAGCTTTTACAGGTTCCAGCTGTGGTACAGTAGATGTGTAAAACTATGAGTTAAAAAAGTAAATCTTCAGATCCATGATTGTTTAAAGCCCTACTGTCTGCTTTTATAACAGATCTAGGCGGAAGGAAAAACAGGAGAAGTTTTCTTTTAGAGATAATACTGCCGTCTCCCGAAGGATCTCTCCCAGCCGAGTAATGAAATATTAATCACTGCAAACTATTCAATGATATGAGCCATACACAGAAACACAGATCTAACTGGAATATAAAGATCAAAGTGTTTAAAAAAAGCAAACCAAATTGAATAACAGCTCTTCAGCCAACAATCTGAATCAATATGTTATTTTTGATCAAGCCGAAGTAAGACACACAAATGCACATATACTGTACACAAAAGCTCTGTTAAAAAAATCGAAAGCATTAGCAAATAAATATCTATTGCAGAACAGATTAGAACAGAGGTCTTCAAGGCCCCTTAATGGATAGAGAGGAGGAGGAGGGACCCCCACTACATGGTTATGATGATTAGATTACAAATATAAAAATAATTACACCAATAACATACTGTTTACATACTACATGGCATTTTAAATTTATTTTTAAAAAATAATTATGAAAATATAAATTAAAGGTTATTATATCTGCAGCATCAATCAAAATATTTTGGTGATACTGAAAATAAATGTATTTCATGCATTTAGCAATACAGTATTGTCTAGTCAAAATGAAATCTCAAATTCTTTGGTACTTGTGGAGAGAGGTTTAAATAATATCAAATCTGACACTTACAAGATTAAATGACATTTATGTCTATGTAGGCATTAGGAAGCCCACTAGATTTTGGAACGGAGTACCTAAACTAAATAAAATTTTCTCAGACGGTAACTGCATTAAAATACACTTGAAACATAAATCAAGCTCTGTGCTTGCTTGATGGATTTCATTACAGCACACAGAATTAACCGCTCCATATATACTGTAAATAAGCAGAAGCAAACGAATACCTAGAAAATAAAACTCTTTCCGTATCCCTACCAGACTGCTCCAGAGTCTCTGGCACATGCCCATCTTACCTATATAAATACACACTTTTTATTTATTATGCCTGTACTGAATGATTCATCAGAGCTGGTTGGAGGACAGGTGAAAGAGAAACAGAGTAAAGATCTTGTGTGCATTGAAGGCTTTTAGATGTGTACGACAGGTGATGCACTTTAGAGACAGGACCTATTGATCCATGATAGAGAAGAAACATCAACATCAAGTATGCAAGGACAGTCAGAATGTGTGCGTTGTGTAAGACGACTCAATACGCACTTCAGATCCAAAAAGCGCCATTAAAGGGCACCTATCAAGCAAAATCCACACAGCATGTGAACACAACCAACCTACAATACAATAATCCACCCAGGCCTTTATAAATTCCTGTTCAACAAAAGCAGTTTCATAAGACATGGCGTATTGATTCTGCTTACAATGTGATGTCACACTGATAAGCCCCGCCCATGGCTACTGACTGACATTCCTGCATTATCATAGTTTCTGCACTTAGCAAGTTGTACACTGTACGCCACATCTCAATAGTGAGATACTTTTGTCTCAAGACAGAAATCAGTTCTACTTTAAGAAGCACTAACTATCTGTTTTGGTAAGGGAGTGAGGAGCAGGAGCTCATTTGCATTTAATGGTAAAACAGAAACTTTTGCCACTTTGCATTTGGTAGGCTACTTTTTACAGTAACTTTAGTTATAATCATATTCAAGTAGTTCAGAAAAATGCTTTGATATTGAGTACGTTTTGACTTGCATAGCTACTGAAGTTTTGTGGCCAAATGAAACCGGTTTGCTATAGAAAAACAAATTCTGGGAGTTTTTCTGTCACTCATGAGTGTCTTTGTGTGAGATCATGCTGATATCTGTTTGGTTGACCGGTTGGGTTCTGGCTAATGGGGTAAAATAACGTCTGGCCCGAGCGGTGCTGGTACCAGCCAAACCATCTGCATGCCAATATCACACCCCTGAGATGTGTGTGTGGATGTTCCAGATTTACACATCAGAGGAAAGTTAATCGCCTGGAGTGAAGTGTGTTTAGATGTTGCTGAGCTTTTGGCAAGTAACCCGCTCACAAACATTTTAGGATAAATTTACATACACGTACATTATGCAAAAAGAGTTGATTTTTAATGAACTGTGCTGTTTGCCAGTCCTGTGGTGACAAATTAACTTTTTAAAGCGTAGAAATGATTATGAAAATGCCAACTAATTACAATGCTTAAAACGAAGGGAGAAATAAAACTCGCAATTAGACCTTTTTCATAAAAACAATGGTTTCATTAACCAAAATGTCTAAAGGAACTGAATATAACCCCAGTAAAGTAATAGTCTAAAGTTCTGCCCACAGATGTTACACCAAACACATGAGTCGAGAGAAAAGCTCATTTCTTTAGTAAGGATAGTCGAGAGATAAAAACTGGCATTGAAAATAACAAGGATCTTGCACTACCTGCACGTATACTAACATATTTCAATACATTTATATGACGGCTCATCGTTTCCTCACCTGTTCAGCCAGTGTCCGAAGTCTGGCAGGTGCGCCCACTGCACCCCGGTCTGATTCAGTGACCTCAGTAGACGACAGCAGGCCAGGGTCAGCAGCGGAGTCGCCAGTGCCAGCCACTTCTCTGACCCCACGCTGATCCCCAGCTCCGGGAAGAAAGAGGAAGGAGAAGAAAATGTTTCCTCAGCAGTGGAGGGAAGCAGAGGACCCTCCTCCTCTTCCTCACCTCTATGTCTCCGTTCTCTGAAGTACTTCCTGCATACATCCTGGAAGACTGCCAGGCACAAAGTGTTGAGCAGGAAGTACCAGGTCTGATGTTCCTCCTCAATGAAACTACTGGAACCCAAACTGAAGGTGTGACCCACAGTACCGACCAGCAACAGAACATCCAACTCTGACAGAGTCCAATCTGAACCCTAAAAAAGAGAGGGGGGGGGTCATATGCTAGCTTTTTTTCAGATCTGCATTGATGCATTTTCAAAAAAAAGAACTGATGAGCATAAAAAGTCACAGCATACACAAATATTGAATATTTAATTTATTATTTGATTCGTTCTGTACTATAAATCTGTATAATCAACATTTTCACCATTCTGAAGCTTCATTTATTACTGCTTTTTGCAGTGCAATCCCAGAATGCATTGCAATCCATAGCACCTTAACTAGGTCGTTAATAATATTAAAATAATAATAATAATTCGATACAAAAAAGACCGTCAAGTGCATCTCGGAGAATAGCGTGGACGCTCTTCACACCGGGAGCGGAAATAATCAGTTTGTACAATTTTAGCGCTATCTATCATCATTCGCCAGATTAACCCTTTAGTTTCACTTCATCACGCAGCTATTCCCGATAGAGGTATCTGTTAAAAACATTTAATTCATTAATAATCTAGTATGTGTACATTTTCTTTCATAATTAAGTTTTATTTGAGTGTTTTAAAAAAAAATATTTTAATTTGATTGCCACACCCCCGTCCACCTTAACTAACAAATTTTCTGCGGGAAACCCTGCAATAATTTCCTAATCTTTGTTCATCTTTAAAAGTTGCTTTCGATAAAAGCATCTGCTAAATGCAAATATGATGCAATGCATTCTGGGGTGTGCATGTGATGTCACCCAAAATTAGGTAACTTGTATGTTTTTGGAGTAACTTTCAGAGTAACCAACTAGTTTCTGAATAAAGAAATGCACTAGCCAGCTTGCTACAAACCGCAACAAACAATCCTCAAACATCGATTCTTCTTTTAGGCCTTTCAGTCAAATGTCTCGAGCACGCTAACTTTTGTGTGAACATCCCTTTAACACAACATCACATGATACGACAGTCTTCAAATAGAAACAGAAATCAATGGAAGCTGTGATGGTCAGATGACGGTCAGATGTGAAGGCAGTGAGGAGAAAACTGGAGTGAGAGGTGAAGCGGTGGGAGTTGAAAAGGACAAAAACAACAAAGAGGAGAAACATCAGACGCAGTGTGACAGTAAAACGAGAGTGACCTGTGTCCAACACACCGTATAACAACTACACACATCGCTTTGGCACACACAGAGGTGAGCGAGAGAATGACTGCAACAGTGTGTAAGCACAGGGCTACTGGGAACACAGCACAAGACAAGTGCTAACAGCTGACACACACACACACACACACACACACTTATCTGCGGCATTATGGTAAGACTATCCACCCTATTTTTAACAGGTTGATGAAATTAAGAAGTGGCCCCATATATCATATGAATATATATTGAGTTATTATTTTGTATAGTTGCTCAGAGTTGACGAGTCTTTAAAGGTGCAGTGTGCAACTTTTAAAATGATCTAATGACAGAAATGCATAATTTTTTACATAACTATATTATCAGTGGTGTATAATTACATAATGAACTCTATTGTTTTTATTATGAGATGTTTTATGGACATACACTGCACGTCCCCTTACATGGAAGTCGCCATTTTGTGCCACCATGTTTCTACAGTAGCCCTAAACAAACAAACTGCTCTACAGAGTGCATTTTGTCACTACTGTATTTTGTCTCATATGACAACAAGTTTTTCTCTATGCGTTTCGGTGAAGGGTGGACTGGGCCGTTGGTAGCAATTAACAATATCACAGCTATAAATCTACACACTGCACCTTTAATGTGCAACACAGAGCGAAAGCACAGAGACATACCAGTACCTGCACAGTGGGAAAGTCAGTCGAGTGTTTGTACATGAAATAGATCAAGAATTTATCTTTTTGACATTTTTAGGCGTATGTTTCTATGAGTTTCAATGGTTATCAAGCTTATAACGTTAATGCGGTGCTTCGTCCTGACAGTCAGCAACAGTTTCCTTCACATTCAAAACATTATGAGTTATTTAAAAACTTCAAGATATTAACCAAATTACTTTTATTCAGTTTTGTTTTCGTTTTTATGCAAACTATTATTACATTACTTCTTATGCAATAGAGGGAGTTATGATCAGGTAATTAGGACATTTTTAATTTAAAACAACACACAAATACGTGCAAACACATATTTTTGTACAAATATAACAGCAGAATAAATAAACCAGCTAAATCAGCATATTTTATCAGCAAAATAATAGTTGTTTTTGAATAATTGTTGTATTTATGTATTTAACTTTGTACCAGCTATTATGGCAACCACGAACTGCACAAATGATGCCGGTCTTTCTGGATGTCATAATAAACATTAACTAGCCAGTCAAAATAGCACACTTGTGTCACTTGCAATATGACTACAACGATGGAGGCGCCTACATTAACGTCAAAAATAAGTTGGATATCATGCATTAATATTTTTAAGTGATATATAAACAATTAACTTAGAAAAAAAAAACACTAGGCAATTTCTTTTTAAAAAAACTGTTAAAAAATTCACAGCATACACAAATATTGAGTATTTAAATTTATTCTTTACTATAAATGTGTTTATTACACGGCTCTCTGGAATGCTTGATTCTGATTGGTCAGATGAGACATTTGCAGGTTCGTTCTTTTCAAATAATAACCGCTCCAAAGTAATAACGCATAGCCGGTACTACCTGTATGATTAAAATCGCTCCGCGCCAATAAAGATTACTGTTTGGCGCCATCTTGTGACAAACACTGGACAACCACAATTAAGAATTAATGTTGACATTAATTTTAACATGGACGGAAAAAACAAAACATTTAAACAGTGGATAGAAGAACGAACAACGACAAGACACAGAGAGCTTACTGAGACTGAACTTGACAAAATAGAGCATGACAGCTACGAAGCCAACACACAAAAAAATACAGAATGGGCATTAAAACTTCTCAAAGACTGGCTAAAAGAGAAAAAAATGGAGACAGACAAGTATGAAGCAGAGGATCTTAATAAGGTATTACGATCATTTTATGCATCTGTGCAAAGTTTCGCGGAAGGATAAAAATGTTAATTTAAAACAAATATGCCAATAAAATGTTTCAAATTCATATTCATGTCCAGTTTTTTTTCTTATGTGGCAAGTAGCCGTGTAATAAGCGGGATAATGTAGAGGCAGCCGGTAGTTATCGGGAAATAAGCCCCTTCAGTGTGATACTAGACCCTCCGCTTCGCGTTAGGTCCTGATCACACTGTCGGGGCTTATTTCCCGATAACTACCGGCTGCCTCTTATCCCTTACATAATCAAGATTTTCACAATTTTTATTCTTCATTTTTAATAAACTTTTTGCAATGCATTCTGTGATTGGCTTGTGATGAAATCCTAAAATGCATTGCAATCGTTTCCTAATCTTTAAAAGCTGCTTAAGATAAAATTGTCTGCTTAAAACCTAAATGTAAATGTGATGCAATGCATTTTGGGATGTGCATGTGATGTCACCCAAAATGCAAAAGTAACGTCATAAATAAGGTGGATATCATGCATTGATGAGTGATATATAAACAATTAACTTAGAAAATCAAAAAAGGCTGGGCAATTTCTTTAGGGTTATAAAAGGTTTTGACAAATGATCAGTAAAGACAATTTGAAGTCAAAATGTTCCTTATTATTGTCTTAAAAAACAATCCCGCTGTACATGACCATACTGTGAATGATTTATCAGTGCATGTAATTGGACAGAACAAATATATTCACCTTCATAATCTTTTACAACACGCAATAAGTATTTCCTCCTGTGAAATGACTTTTCTTTTCTGCTGATGTAACCAAGGCCATAAGAGCGAGGAATATAATGTTAGCCAACTAGATTTCTATATTTTCTGAATAACACTGTGTGTGAGTGATGGCAGTCTCTGTGATTTTCTGGTAATGGTTCAGGTTTGTTCGTCTGTGTAAGTCACTGAATTTTTTTCACCTGATTCATCATTTGTCAGGTGAAAATTGAAAATCGGATCGCTCAGAAAAGTAACATCACACCTCTTCCGAACAAACCACATGACCTGAAGGATCATGTATGCATCTATCAAAAATGTGTGGTCAAGTTTTAAAAAACATATAACTGAACCCAATGCTGCAATAATATTATCATAGCCAGACATGTCTCAATACTATTAAATCCTGATTAATAAAATAAAACGCTGAACATCCTCAAAAATGACGCATTACAAAAAAAAAAAATTCTTGATATTAAACTTTTTTTCATTTTCGCCAAACAATAAATGGTTTAATAATGCAATGCATATAGTAGGTCACTGTGTGTGTGCGTCTTTGGTAATGATAGACCATGTGCAGCCTTGATGGACCACGTGCAGCCTTGATGCATGTTACCACAGGGATCGGACACATCTCACTAGTGTGACAAGGCCTTGCTGCAGCAACCAACAGTTGCCATTCATCAACCCGTGGATGACCCTGGGTCGAAGTCAGACATTTGGAAAATAAATTATGTAAGCAGCTTCTGTGTATTTAAACACAGTAAAATGGTCTACTTCTCATTCTTTGGTAAACTCGCTTTCCTTTTTGCTACAGTGCCATCAAAGGGAACATTTGGAACCAGAAGAGTTTCACCCAAAAGAGGCTAAAAACTTAAGATTGTTTGTACGATGAGCTCAGATCTTTACAGGAGGGAGTGCAGAGCAGAACGGAGACGTTTACTAATCTATATGCTAATGCAGAAACACAGAGAAAATCCCTCTGACAACAAGATGTGTGTGTGTCCTCTGGCTCTCATCTGATGTGGACCTTAACAGTCTGTTCTTTAAAGAGCTTTACACAAAAACCTTCATTTAGTTCCCTGCACTGACCATTAGAATTAAACAGGCTTGAGTTTATTTAGTCAGTATGAAACTGCATCATTTCTCAAGGTAACATTTATACAATCATACACAATATGACATTTAATGTAATGCTTGGTACGATTCTACCCGAGAGTTTTATGGAGGACGACAAATGACTTAAGTGTAAATAAATGAATAAATACATAAATGTATAAATACAGAAATAAATAAATGAATAAATGCATAAATAAAAAATTAATTAATTAAATGCATAAATAAATAAATATATAAATATAGAAATAAATGTAATGGTGCAAAAATAATACAATTAAAAGTTGATACTTTTGACAAAACAATATATTTATTTATTTATGTCTGCATTTATTTATTTCTGCATTTATGAATTTATTTATTTCTGTATTTCTACATTTATATATTTATATACTCCTAAGTCATTTATTATCCTCCATACAGTTTATGATAAGAAATTATATAGAATAGGAATAAAAATAAAAAATATATATATAAAACTAAAGTATTTAACTGAAAGAAGTCAATAAATTAATGATTAAGATAATTAAGGGGCTATTTACATGTCAGTGTTTTCAACCAAAAACTGGAAACTTTTATGCATTTAACATACCAGTCAGTTAAAAGGTATTTGACTGAAAGGTTTTTATGATCTTAAAACGTTTTGATCTGAAGGTGTATGTCTGAATGTTAAAATTAGTTTTGTACAGTATATAAAAATATAATTGTGCTAAAAATTGTATTTACGACGTAATTGCAATAGCTATATCTGTGTTATTCCATAGTTTTAAAATGATTAATTATTATTTTTTAAACGTGTAAAAGGACAATTTATGAATCAACCTTTATTGTCAACCTAAACATACCGAAGACTGTATAATTGGCAAACATTTTCTCTGCTCAATCCACACGAGACTGCAGCCAAACAAATTCACTCCTTAGTGTGAATGAATGATGCTGCAGATGACAGACGACTGAAACCACACAGAGTGATGCGGCAGATCTGTCACTCATCTCATCTTACAGACACTTCTGCTGCAGTGCATCTCTCTCTCTCTCTCTCTCTCTCTCTCTCTCTCTCTCTCTCTCTCTCTCTCTCTCTCTCTCTCTCTCTCTCTCTCACACTGTCAGCAGTTTATTCCCGTGTGCCGCAGAAAGTGAGAGAGAAAGATCTTTCTTTCCTGTAAAGAGGTAATTAAGACAGAAATCCACTACTTTATTTCATTAACTCTGGCAGAGAAACTTTCCTGGTATCGGTGCAGAGAATAAATCAGATATGTTTTATTAAGTAAAGGTTTATTAAGAGAGATTCAGGAGCTCTATTTAGGGCTCTATCTTACACCCGGCGCAATGCGGCGCAATGCGCGACGCAAGTGTCTTTCGCTAGTTTCCACCCTAATTTGCACGTTTAGCGCCGCGTAGTTTAAATAGCAAATGCATTTGCGCCCCCTTTTGCGCCCATGGGCGTTCTGGTCTGAAAACGAGGTGTGTTCAGGCGCATTGTTGGCGCGTTGCTATTTTGAGGCAACTAAAATAGACTACGCCATTGACCAACAAAAACCTGCTCTAAAGTCTAAAGTCAATGGCGCAATGTGTTTTATGTTATTTAAAGAGCGCATTAGTAAAATGCGCCTATAAACGGGAGGACAACGCGGGTTTGCTTATCACAAGGTACATGAATGCACAGCAGCACAAAAATGCTTTTAAATATGAAAGATTAAAGGATTGAATGTAAAAGATTATTATTGAGTCTCTTGGACATAAATGAGGACTAATTATGAGACGTTAGAAGGCACAAAGAGTTGCTTCACCTGCAGCCTGGTAAGTAAATAAATGCTTTGCTTTGAACAAATGCGTCTGTTTTTAAATGTTTTTTTTTAATGCTACCTCACGGATTTATTGTATATGATGACTCTGTACCTGTGGATATGGTGAGATGAGAAACATTTTTAAGTAATGCTTAAAAAAAACTCTTTGCTAAAAAAACCGCTGTCCAAAGTGCTGAAACGTGAGGAGAGCCGTTTGTAAATTCTTGTTCACCACGTGCGTGAAGTTGGCCCCCCACCCAACGCAAAACGTCGGCAAAATATGCTCAATCGTTTGTGCTCCGTTTGTGCTGGTTTGTGCCGCAAAAATTTTCGTTTGTGCTGCTTTGGTTTTTTAGATATTAAAAGAACATTTATAGGTCATACTGAGGTCACGTAGCCCCCCAACATGCTCCAAATTTACCCAAAATAGTCTTAAACGTTTGTGCTTTGTTTGTGCTGGTTTGTGCAGGTAAAATTTTCGTTTGTGCTGCTTCGGTTTTTATAATATTTGACATTGAAATAAGGCGATGACGTCACTCAGCCCCCCACATGCTTCAAGTTCACCCAAAGTATTCTTGTTTGATTGTGCTTCGTTTGTGCTGGTTTGTGCAGGTAAACATTCCGTTTGTGCAGTTTTCGTTTTTTAGATATTAAAAGAACATTTATAGGTCATACAGAGGTCACTCAGCCCCCTACATTCTCAAAATTCACCCAAAATAGTCTTAAACGTTTGTGCTTCGTTTGTGCTGGTTTGTGCAGGTAAAATTTTCGTTTGTGCTGCTTCGGTTTTTATCATATTTGACATTGAATTATGGTGATGACGTCACTCAGCCTCCCGCATGCTTCAAGTTCACCCAAAAACTATTATTTTTCTATTGTGCTACGTTTGTGCTGGTTTGTGCAGGTAAAAATTTCGTTTGTGCTGCTTCGGTTTTTATAATATTTGACATTGAATTATGGTGATGACATCACTCAGCCTTCAAGTTCACCCAACAACTATTCTTTTTCGATTGTGCTACGTTTGTGCTGGTTTGTGCCGGTAAAAAAATTGTTTGTGCTGCTTCGGTTTTTATAATATTTGACATTTGAATTATGGTATTGTTAATTTCAATAAAGTCTATAGTCAATAGAGTCTGATGTTATTTCTTTTTTTTTTTTTTTTTGCTTAACAATGTTCACACAAGTATAAAGATGGAGAAAGACTTAAACCTTTTCTGAAGGCTTAAAATACTATTTATCTGATTTCTGGTTATCGCCTAGGGGTGACCCCGAATAGTCGAAGATTCGATGATAGGAGAACCCTGATTCGACTACCAATCTCACAGTCGAATCGTCGCAGATGTGTTATGAAATGAGGATCCTTTAATTTTGGCCCTATATGGGTGCACACATTATCTGATTTCACATATAACAGCTTTCTCCCAATATATTAATATACAGCATATTATTATAATTCTGCAAATAATTTGTGAATTATCAGCTTTCAATAAATATTTTTAAAATGCGTTAATAAATCCAGCAACCCCTGTGACCGAGCTATACGTCCATAAGAGGTTCCTATGTTAATAAACCATTGCCTCTTTGTTTCTACATTTAAAAGAAAAAGCTGGAAATTCTGGCTATACTTTCATTCTTTTAATAATTTCTTCATTTTATTTTATTTATAAATCACTCTGGGTTATCTGGTGTATCTATTTGGCTTGTGTTTTGTTTTCGTGCACTTGAGGCATTTTGCACATTTGTTCTGCAGTTTGTTACTCCTGACCTTATTTTATTAAAAATTGTATTTATTATAAACGTAAATTCTGATCTAATTTAAGTCTGTACATTTGGATTGCTTTTCGTTGTATAGATTTTGCACTATTGCGTGCTGGCCATGCTTGCGCATGCAATTTAGCCGAACGTGCTAGGTGCTCTGCATCTCATGTTTAGAAGTTCATCAAACTAAACATTAAAAAACGGATGTTTTCGACGGGTATAAGTTTTTAAAATGTATTTAAAACATAGTGGTTATCTTGTCAAAAGTTAAACTACCAAATAGGCAAGCCATTTCTTTAAATTTCCGTGATGAAACGGAAAATATCTGCACCGAACCTATATTTATGCCTGACACGACTGTCTTTCTTGTGATTTAATATTATGGTGTTCACTTTCAAATGATAGAAAAGAGATTCCTGAAATAAATTATATCATCAGTTGTTTCTGTATCTAAAGTGAATGGAGATGATCAAAGTGAAAGCAAGCAGGTATTTCTGTGCTAATAGCGCGTAGTGTCTATAAAATAATTAATTTCAGTGTTTTTATGAATTGTATATAAAGCTTAGTTTTTATAATTTGCAGTAACAATCACAAATGATTTGTCATTTGTCGTTTTTTTTGGTCATGACTGCTTTGACGCGCTTAATCTCCAAATTAAATAAAAACACTGAATTAGCCGAGGTTTCCAAGGCAGGATCACCTTTGTTATATTTTTAGGTTTAGTTATCAAAATGTTTTGTGTGATGTTCTGTAGATCGTCGCTTTAAAATGTTATGAGGAATAATTAAACAAATGTTGCCATTTTACCTTAAAAATATATAAATGCATTGTCAGTTTTGTCGCGTTTATCACTTGAAAGACAGTTTTTGGTCACTTTATCAGAAAGTTGTTTATGTGTGCTGCTTGTGAAAGAAAATAAAAGTTATCAATTTGTACCTGGTCTGACCCCCTCCCAACCATAATCATCACCATAATTCAATATCAAATATTATAAAAACCGAAGCAGCACAAACGAAAATTTTACCTGCACAAACCAGTACAAACGAAGCACAAACGTTTAAGACTATTTTGGGTAAATTTTGAGCATGTTGGGGGGCTACGTGACCTCAGTATGACCTA
This sequence comes from Paramisgurnus dabryanus, assembly GCF_030506205.2. NCBI lineage: Eukaryota > Metazoa > Chordata > Actinopteri > Cypriniformes > Cobitidae > Paramisgurnus > Paramisgurnus dabryanus. The sequence continues at coordinate 35,773,159 of NC_133352.1, read as the reverse complement.
TAAATGTTCTTTTAATAGCTAAAAAACCAAAGCAGCACAAACGAAAATTTTTGCGGCACAAACCGGCACAAACGGAGCACAAACGTTTAAGACTATTTTGGGTGAATTTTGAGAATGTGGGGGGCTGAGTGACCTCTGTATGACCTATAAATGTTCTTTTAATATCTAAAAAACGAAAACTGCACAAACGAAATTTTTACCTGCACAAACCAGCACAAACGAAGCACAATCAAACAAGAATATTTTGGGTGAACTTGAAGCATGTGGGGGGGCTGAGTGACGTCATCGCCTTATTTCAATGTCAAATATTATAAAAACCGAAGCAGCACAAACGAAAATTTTACCTGCACAAACCAGCACAAACGAAGCACAAACGTTTAAGACTATTTTGGGTGAATTTTGAGAATGTAGGGGGCTGAGTGACCTCTGTATGACCTATAAATGTTCTTTTAATATCTAAAAAACGAAAACTGCACAAACGAAATTTTTACCTGCACAAACCAGCACAAACGAAGCACAATCAAACAAGAATACTTTGGGTGAACTTGAAGCATGTGGGGGGCTGAGTGACGTCATCGCCTTATTTCAATGTCAAATATTATAAAAACCGAAGCAGCACAAACGAAAATTTTACCTGCACAAACCAGCACAAACGAAGCACAAACGTTTAAGACTATTTTGGGTAAATTTGGAGCATGTTGGGGGGCTACGTGACCTCAGTATGACCTATAAATGTTCTTTTAATATCTAAAAAACCAAAGCAGCACAAACGAAAATTTTTGCGGCACAAACCAGCACAAACGGAGCACAAACGATTGAGCATATTTTGCCGACGTTTTGCGTTGGGTGGGGGGCCAACTTCACGCACGTTTTATACGCTTATCTTACATACTTGTAAATAATTTTTTGATGATATTGGATAGCCATACATTTAAAGCAATTAAAAGCTTTTTACTTCCATGACTAAAAGAAAACGGGTTTTAAAGGTTTTAATAAAAAAATAAAAATTTCAATACAAGTGGAAAAACAACATAATTATTTAACATTAATCTTAAACTGGGGATCTTCTTCCTCCGCTTAGTTTTTCAGTTTACAAAGTCCGTCATCTAAATAGGGATTAGACATAGCGCCAGAGCAACTGGCTTTTAAAGGGGATGAGAGCTGTGACTCTCATTTGTTTACTGCACGTTACGCCCAAAATACTCCCATTACAATAGGACCTACCCTTTACGACCATGCGCTCGGCGCAAAATACATTTTTCCCGTCGTTAAATTAGCAAAAGTGGATTCGGACACGCCCATTTAGACGTTGCGCTGTGCGCTTTAGACAATGCGCTTAGATCGTTAAAATAGGGCCCTTAATGTGTGAGGACAATACTTAACCTTTCAAGACATGTTTTGGTAATATTTCCCTCCAAAAAAGTTTTTTGACTTGTCCTTTGTCAGAATTTTCATGACAATTATTCACATTTATAAAACAAAAACATTCCTAATAATTAACACGTTAAAATGTTAAAGTATGTTATAGTATTATCACACTATCATCATAGTACAGCCAAAGGTTTATTTGATCTTTATGCTGATTGTTAAAATTGTTTTTTACATTAATGAGAATCCAAAGAGAATCACTGTTGGAAATTATGAGAATTAATAAAAGCCTCCAGATGTCTGATAAATGTGTTTAATTGTCATAGAAACATGTATGTCTTGATGTTTCTTTAAATTCTTTATGCAATGCATATTTTCTTTTGTTTGAGTTCAGAGTTTTCGCGATTTATCACATGAATAACAGAGACGTCCAAAAGGATGTGACATTTGTACTCCCATGATGCAAGGTGATCTGATACTTTATCAGCGTATGAATCAACAAGAAGGTCAAGCAATTATCAGACAACCCCTAGCTCCCCAAACACATGGACGATACTGCGGTGTTCACGAGACATCACTGAAAGGAGAGGTGAAAAAAATCTAACTGAGAAGACACCGATACCTACACAGTGGACAAAAGCCCTAACAAAAGCTTTAAATATGAGGATCACTAAACACTCATCACAGAAAACATGCTTCAGATTACTGTAGTATACTGATCTAAACCATTAAAGCATTGAGCTCAAAACAAACTATTATAAAGAAAAATGAGCCTCAAAACTAAATGTCCTTCAAAAGGCACAAATGTGCAGCTTGAATTTTTGTCAAAGCCCCAACAGACCTTCATTCTAATTGCACGATTGTAAACACAATTTTTCCTTGTTTTCACAAACTGAGCAACAAGTCAAAATTATTTTCTGTGATATGATATGACGGGTCTGAAGTCCCAGTGGCGTCCATGGACCTTGCTTTTCTTACAAAACACTAAACAGCAACAAAGAACACAATATTACTATCCTAGTAATTTTATTGCATTACCAGCGCAAAAGGTCATGGTTTCAAACACAAGGAACGCATATTGTGTTTAAAAAAATTGTATACCCTGTAATGCAACCTAAGTCACTTTGGATAAAAGCATCTGCCAAAAAGTGTAAATGTAAAAAAAAAGAATGATAACAAAAGAAAAACCTGTTTGTCCTTACAGTATGAACTTTTTACCTACTGTATGTGCTAAAAATTGAAGACACTGCAATATTGTGTAAAAGGTTGTATACATAGCGAACCTCTGGTGGTTCACAGGGAATCGCTGGAGGTTCATGACTTGAAAAAAAACTATGAACTAATTACAATTCATTCTTGAATTAAATAAATTTAACATTTAAAAATCTAAATAAAACACTTACTAACAAAATGTATATTTTATTTGTTTAATCTGCATGTCATGTGACTATTTCACAGCACTATAAATGAACATACACTCACCTAAAGGATTATTAGGAACACCTGTTCAATTTCTCATTAATGCAATTATCTAATCAACCAATCACATGGCAGTTGCTTCAATGCATTTAGGGGTGTGGTCCTGATCAAGACAATCTCCTGAACTCCAAACTAAATGTCAGAATGGGAAATAAAAGTGATTTAAGCAATTTTGAGCGTGGCACGGTTGTTGGTGCCAGACGGGCCGGTCTGAGTATTTCACAATCTGCTCAGTTACTGGGATTTTCACGCACAATCATTTCTAGAGTTTACAAAGAATGGAGTGTAAAGGGAAAAACATCCAGTATGCGGCAGTCCTGTGGGCGAAAATGCCTTGTTGATGCTATAGGTCAGAGGGGAATGGGCCGACTGATTCAATTGTGAAGCCACAACATGCACAACCTTGAGGCGGATGGGCTACAGCAGAAGACCCCACCGGGTAACACTCATCTCCACTACAAATAGGAAAAAGAGGCTACAATTTGCACAAGCTCACCAAAATTGGACAGTTTGGTCTGATGAGTCTTGATTTCTGTTGAGACATTCAGATGGTAGAGTCAGAATTTGGCGTAAACAGAATGAGAACATGGATCCATCATGCCTTGTTACCACTGTGCAGGCTGGTGGTGGTGGTGTAATGGTGTGGGGGATGTTTTTTTGGCACACTTTAGGCCCCTTAGTGCCAATTGGGCATTGTTTAAATGCTATGACCTACCTGAGCATTGTTTCTGATCATGTCCATCCCTTTATGACCACCATGTACCCATCCTCTGATGGCTACTTCCAGCAGGATAATGCACCATGTCACAAAGCTCCAATCATTTCAAATTGGTTTCTTGAACATAACAATGAGTTCACTGTACTAAAATGGCCCCCACAGTCACCAGATCTCAACCCAATAGAGCATCTTTGAGATGTGGTGGAACGGGAGCTTCGAGCCCTGGATGTGCATCCCACAAATCTCCATCAACTGCAAGATGCTATCCTATCAATATGGGCCAACATTTCTAAAAAATGCTTTTAGCACCTTGTTAAATCAATGCCACATAGAATTAACCCTCTGGGGTCTAAGGGGTTTTTAGGGCCCTTGGGAAGTTTTGACATGCACTGACATTTGTGCTTTTTTCAGTTGTTTAAAAACATAATAATGGCAAAAGTCTCATAACACTGTGTTCATCACAAACTGGGCTACAATATCATATAATCAACATGTATGTACATGTTTGTATTTTTGAGAGAAAAATGTTTATGCGTGGTTTTTGAAAAAGCAAAATTTTTAAGTCACTGATATAACTCCACAAAATTCATTCTTAACATGTTTTCCCAAGACTTTCCAAACTGGATCTAGTAGTCTAGAGTTTTTTCTTCAAAATGATGTGAAAATCATATGGCCTACTCAATCACATAAAGCAAGATATTGATTTACAATTTCTAAGACACTTTTGCTTGAGAGAGGCTGTATGCATGGAGGCGGGAAAGCTCCTGAATAATCAGTGATTGACAGCTGAGAGACAAAAGAGTTGAATAATGAGCCACTAATGAGCCTTGTGTGGATGTTCAACAGGAATAACTTTCTCTGTAGTAAAACCATGATAAGGTTTACTTTTCAATATAATGTAAATACACACACACACACACACACACACATTATATATATTTATATATATTTCTATTGAAATATTTTCTATTAATTTCACAAGTATAAGTTACCTTTTAAAAACCATAGTAGCTTAATCATGGTAAAGATACTGTTTGGCCATCTTAACATGAACACACTTCAACCCAGGGTTAGTGTTTGGTTGGCCAGCGAGAGGTTTACTTTTGTGCAGTAAAAAGCTCAAAAGAACAACTGCCTATCGTTGTCTGGACTCTTATTTGTGTATTTGTAATCATTATAGTAGAAACACAACAAGGGACACGCGTGGTAAACGTATCAATGTTTGTTTACAACCGCCGCCATTACCTCACGTGTTGATCATGAAAGCAGTGAATGTGTGCTGTGCACACGCGAGTGATCCTGTGTTTAATAAACTTGCTGTGCGGAGATATGCGCTTAGACGCAACTAAATAAGGATTGTACTGTTTGGAATCGCGCATTATATAAGAATACCAAAAAGCGCGTCGAGTTTCCTGACTCGCGTGTTTGTGTATGTGTGTTCCAATCGCGTGAACTGTTTGACGGAAGAACAAAGAAAACACTCGCGTCTGGAGATACTGACACACATACGCAAGGAAATAAGGATTTATGTCATGTTTGGTGCAATCGGATGGAACAACAAGGAATGGAGAGACTGGATTGTGGATTGCATATCCATTGACTGCAGGAGGCACGAGTCATGCATATGGATGTTTCTGCTCATTCACTTCAATGGCGCGGGGGTGTGGCGATCCGATCTCATTACAGATAATGAGGTAACTGGCGAAATACGGTACTTCTCCTCCTTCTCATACAGTTAACACCGAATGACAATATCTGTTTTCAATTTCACTTATATCATTTAAAAGGAGACATTCCAAGCATTATGTAGACATGTATCTTTTGTTTCTACACCAAGTATTCGTTAAGTTACAGTTTATTTTTCTGACGCGTTTCTGAAAGGACTTCACTGAGGGAGAGAGAACAGAACGTGCATCATGTTTATTTTCTTAATTTTGCGAAAAGCACAACATTCTGTTTTTATTGGGAGTGGACAGAAAAAAACTAGACACTTTAACGTTTGAAATGATGTATAAATCATATCTGTATGTCAAAAATCAGCAGAGTAATTTAAGTCTCTTTGCGGAGTGATTGAAAAATAAAGAGTTTGCGGCGCCCGCGCCACCTTTGACCCCAGAGTGTTAAGGCAGTTCTGAAGGAGAAATGGGGTTAAACACAGTATTAGTATGGTGTTCCTAATAATCCTTTAGGTGAGTGTATATGTTTTATGTTTTAGTGCAAGGGGGTTCGGCTAACAAAAACGTAAAAAACCTGAGGTAGCTAATAAAAAATTACATAAATCTTGCCTCTTACCATCTTTATTCTTTATATTTTTTATTAAAACACATTATATTTATTAAACTAAATAAAAGTTTTCCTATCAACACACACGCTGGGATTAAAATAATCACATTTTGCATGGTGGTTGTACAGCTACAGCTGGTCCATAATCAACAGCTAATGCCAAAGATGTAATCCATAAAGCTTAACTTGTACAGTGTAATGATGTTCACACTAAACCCACAACAGGATAAGACCTCAGTCAAGACCCATTTCAGCTGTTTAAAACCAAAACATATTTTCAAAAAATGTTTAAACCATTCATATTTTCCAACCTCTTACCTTAGTAGGAGTCTTACTGCTGCTGTTGGGCATCCTCCTTGCTGCCATGGCAACCAGAGCACACATCAGGGCAGAGGAGAGGAGGATAGCGGTGAACACTAAGACCCAAGGTAGGCTGCAGAGGTAACAGAGACCCCCGGCCGAGGTGCAGATCAGCACGTGCAGGGAGGCACCGAGCAGACACAGCAGGTAGAAGGGCAGCGAGAACAAAGACGCTGCCAACGGGACATCGACCATTGCATCTCTGCTCAATGCCTCTGGCATAGCCAACAGCAGCAGACCCAGAATCTGTGGGAAGAAAGAGAAGCTTTAAAACAAGCGCTTCATTACCGTTTCCATAAAAAATTAACCCTTTATTTTCCTAATATATACAATATATAAAGGCATAGGTCAGGAACATTAAGGGAGCAAAAGTTCTATTTACTTTTTGCTAAATAATACAATTGTCTCTTCGCTTTACAGTATAAAACCTCACATTGTAATGCAGCCACAAAACTGATTCCCGATTTGTCCCGTACCGTGAGATTTCCGATAAAAGATGGAGACTATAAAAGGAAAAACTCTGCCGTGTCCTTGCCTCTGACTCAATGTACCAACCGTCAAACGCTAGCTTTGAAACTCTCTTCCAGTCCCCATTCATGGCTTTGTAATTGACGTTTCTTTATGGGACATTACTTTTTAGTCGGGGATGATGTTTGAAAGGTCACATGAGAAAGAAACTTCCAAACTTTTCTTTCAGAGCTTCAGCTTGGGGGTCAGAAAACGCCCTGTTAATATTTCACAGAGAAAAGACAGGGACTGTCGATCATCTGTGATAAAGGCTTTATGGGAAACTGCTTTAGCATAAAGAGAGGACAGAATATTTAAAACCAGATCAAACTTAGAGGAAATATAATAAAATAAGCAAACTTTCTTTTCAAACCTTTCCTTTCCAACAACCAGCTAAACTTTTTGTTTTTCTCACCTCAAACTCCAAAATAAAATGGTAAAAATGACCCACTGTTTCTCAGTTAACTCGAGGGGTCCTCTGAGAAATCTCATCTTATCCAGATGGGAATGACTGTGATTGTGCTGGTGCATTTTCCTCACAATTCATCATGTATTTTGACCTTCACCAAAAACTGTGACTAAAGCTAATTTTCCTGTTGTGCTGCCTGGTGCTCTGCCATTATGGATAAAGTTTTTTTGCCAACTTTCTGGGTAACAGCAGAATAAATCAATATGGAGTCGGGTTACAGGCTTCTCAGAAGGGCCACTGCAGGGTAATATCTCCATGAATCCCTCTCTTAAATATATGCAAAATATGATCATATACTATATCTATCGAGCTCAGCACTCACATCCAAACACAATCCTTAAAATCTGTAAAATAACCCCTGCAGTGTACTCTATTGAAATGGATCTGTTCTGATATAGTCTTGGACAGCAGAAATAAAACAATTTTGTTGTAAGTATGCAATTTTGGGCCAAATGGCTTCTCTACACCCATTTCTGCATATAAAAAAGAAAGATGAAAAGACTAAAACATGCAAAAAAATTCACACCAGGAATATTTAACAAAAGTTGTCCTTCAAAGTATGTGTGATGAAGCAAAGCTGCTAATGCTAAGATCTGTAAACCGTTTACAATTTAATCACTTCTCTATTGTGAAAACTAAATTCTGCTCTACAAATAATGTTTCACTTTGAAATTTAAACAAAAAAAATATGTGCTTCAGGTTTGCAGGTTTTGCAGGTTAAAGGAATAGTCCAGCCAAATATCAAAATTACCCCATGAATTACTCACCCTATAGCAATCTGAGATACACATCTTTCATCTTTCAAATGAGCACATTTGTAGTTATTTTACTAAAGGCCTTTGCTCTTCCAACCTTTATAATGGTAGAAAACAGGGATTAGGGAACAACTTCTGACTTTAAACCCCTAAAAGTGCATTCATCCTTCACAGAGGTAATCCACAAGGCTCCAATGGGTTAATAAAGGTCTTCTGCAGGAAATTGATGTGATTTTGTAAGAAAAATTATCCTAACAACTAGCTTCTGGTAGTGGCCCTCATGGTTTCACAAGAGAGTTTTAGCGTAGTGAGCACTCGTTGCTGAGTCGAAGATGGTGTTGTTACCGAAACTAGTAATTATAGTTTATGAAGTTTAAAATATAGATATTTTGCATTGATTACTCATAAAAGACCTTCATTAACTCCCTGGAACCATGTGGATTACTTCTGTGAAAGATGAATGCACATTTTTGGGCTTCAAAGTCAGAAGTTGTTGCATGATTCGTGTTTTCTTCCATTATTTAAATTTATTCATTTAGCCGACACTTTTGTCCAAAGTGACTTAAAATTGCTATATGTCAGAGGTCGCATGTCTCTGGAGCAACTAGGGGTTAAGTGTCTTGCTCAGGGACACCATGGTGTGTCACAGCGCCATCACCACCCCTATATGAGCCCATTATGAGCTTGGAAGAGCAAGGAAATTTACTAAAATAACTCTGAAAGATGATGTACGTATGTATCTCAGATTGCTAAAGGGTGAGTACATTATGGGGTAATTTTACAGTAAGTAGGATTTTCCCCCATCTAGTGGTGAAATTGTATTTTGCATTCAAACGAATAGTGCTCTCTAGCACCTCGCTTTTCCAAATGCGTGTTGCAATTACGGTAGCTGTTATGTAATCACTGATCTCCTTGTCTGTTTCAGCTGGTTCACGTGTGCTGAATGAAAACGCGTTGTGGAAAGGCTAGTGCTTTTTGTCCCTCTCTGCTATCATAGTTTTCAATATGGCGGAACGGCATGGAAGCCTCCTTGGACTTAACCTGTTCAATGTAAGTAAAGAGAAGAACATCTAAGTTTACAAAAAAAAGTCAGATGATTGTCAGATGTCATTTTACACCAATGAGGACATATTTATGAATAATGACATTGATTTTGACTTATAAAATACTTAAAAAACTACACATTGTCCCTTTAATATTTGGCTGGAGCATCGCTTTAACATAATTGCGAATGGGTTTATGTTTGTTCCTTGGCTGCATTTTGGAGAGGATTGCTTTACAAACAAAGCTCAGTTTGACGCCGGATTTGCCACTTGTTTACAACTGATAGAGCTGTCCCAACTTTAAAAGACCCGGTAAAAGACCCCGTTCAGGAGTCACAAACATTTAGAAGCCAGCAAACATTTTACCCCCCCCCAATTGGCATTGTAATGCACTTACGAAATGTTAATAAACATTTTTTTATTAAAACAGCGGATAAGTAAACAAGGATTAATTACCAGATAGAGACATCCTGCTGTAATCGTAATAATGCTGTTGATCAATTAATGACTCAGTTCCGATCCTGGATCATATATGCAAGGCTGTATTCTGACTGTACGCCATAGTTAATTAAAAAAAGTTTTTATTTAAGTTTAATTTCCATCAATGCCTTTTAATAATCTAACTACAAGAAAGACTCATTGGACATATGAAGGATGAAATACTACTCTATAGGTAACCAAGACTAAAATAGGATTGGCAAAAACTGTGTGTTATGTGAGCTTTAATGATGTTGCTTCTTGTAGTTAACCTCAAGAGTAACAGACTTACAGACTTCACAAAAGGCCCTGCTACCTTAAAAATGGAAAACAAACAGCCACACTTCATTTGATATGGTGATTAAATGAAACACACAAAAGCTCTGTCACACGCTTGAGAGACAAAACAGTGTGTGAGAAAATCATCAGGTGAATAATGAGCAATCATACTTCATATAAAACAATATACATGGGCTTGAATGAGATTTGAGAGGTGAAGCATAAAATTATTAGTTATTAATAACTCGTATCACATTCTGCAAAACTTTTATGTTCCATGGATGAAAAGAAGTCAGGTTGAGGGTTTATACGGCAATATTTTCTGTAAAAAGTGTCATTATTTAACATAATTAAATCGTTCAAATGTTTTTTTTTTATGTTAACCATTTAAAAAAAGCAAAAAATAATGACTTTGGACACCAAATGTACCTGCAACTATCACCCATGGGAGCGATAGGTGAGCCCTGTCCTGTCACAGCCAAACAGTGGTAACTGCTAAGTGAAATCTATTACTGAAAGGTTTTTAGAAGAATCAATACCACATCTAGCCAAATAACATCTAAAGGACACAGAGTCCTCTGGGATAAGGAACATAAGAATGTCAAAAAGTGTGAAGTCATCCGGTAGGTCAGATGAGATGGAGCGTTTTTTATTTGTCCTTTCTTTAGAAATGTTTGAATGAAAGAAATTTATTTGCTGTGGGTCAAGGGATTTGTATTTTAGGTTAAGTCATTCACTGCTGTTCAGCTTAATTCTTAGAACCAAACATGGACGTGCACAAATACATGTTTTCAAATTCAGCTTGTGCTAGATCTTAAAGGCGGGGTGCATGATCTTTGAAAGCCAATGTTGATATTTGAAATTACCTAAACAAACACGGCCCTACCCCAATAGAATCTGGACCTTCTTTTGATAGACCCGCCCCACACATACGCAACGATGTCGCTACGTAGGCACACCCCTTACTGCTGATTGGCTACAAGTGTGTTTTGGTACTCAGCCCGACTCGCTTTTCCAAAGTGTTTTTCAAAAATCATACACCCCGCCTTTAAAGAAACACTGTATAATAACACCAGCCCATCCTACCCTGATGAACAACTAAACTGTAGCACTGCAGTGCAATTATTTGTCATAATAGAGGTCATTTACAAAGTCAGGAAGGTACAGTAACATAAAGATGAATAGTTAGGGGGCGTGTACACTAAAGTGTTTAAACGCAGCTGAAAACGGCAGGAGGACATCAAATGAAGGCGCTTGCCAGCTTTTTTTTCAGTTGAGAGCTTTGGATGCTATGTTACTTTTGCTTTGTTTATCAGAGGTTGAACGATGTGCCGGTTGATTGTTGTCCCGCCCCTCTCCACTGTGATTGGACGGCTAAGTGAGAAGTGACATTGACAAGCTGAGCGTTTCACCAGAAGTCGCTGAGCACGGAAAAACCAACCTACCAGGAATGTTTATAACCAAACCAATCATGAACACCATTCAAACTTTTTATGAGCCCCATTCACTTACATAGTATTATTTTTCCTACTATGGAAGTGAATGGGGCTCATGAAAAGTTTGGTTACAAACATTCCTCAAAATATCTTCCAGAACAAAAAATTCATAAAGTTTTGATTTGAATTTTTTTTATTTTTGGCTGAACTATCACTTTAAGCATCTTAATAGTAGTATAGATAAAAGTTTTGCCTGTCCTTGATGCTTTTAAAGAGCTTAAATGTAACTTTACACCCTTGCCTCATTTAGAATACGCAGATCTATGAATATGCAAATTAGCCCCACCTCCACTCAATTGCACAACTTGGACCATAGATATAAATATGCAAATTAGTCCCCGCCTGCACTCTTTTGCACCACCTCAGAGCATGGATAAATATGTAAATATGTAGAACACATTTATGCTGTTTTGCAACACAATTTCAATATATTGTGCGACGCTGTAAGTGTTTCTGAGGCTCTTGGCATTGCATTAGCAGCGCAACAGTTTGTGGGTTGAATGCACATCTGATAAATGTATAGCTTAAATGCACAGTGAGTCGCTTTGGATAAAAGCATCAGCAAAACATGCAATATAAAACTTTCAATTTTCAAGGCTGTTGCAGGGAGTTTTGAAGGCCGAATATCTCCTGCTTTTTCAACAACCGGTGCTAAGCTGGATGTGAACTGTGCCGCGAGGGCCGCTGAGTTCTTTATTTCTAATTAGAGAGAAGAGAGAGACTAATTCAGCTCATAATGAGTTGGCAGGGTGAGGGGTGTAAATGAGTCCTTCAAGCTTACACACCGATCCACTTTCACAGCGCAGTAAAACCTCTGAACTCAAATCACCTCTCACTGATGTTCTGCTCATTACAGACCCAGTAGACAGAACAAAATACAGACCTTAGCCCGAGCAGACACCGTAATAACCAGGCTGTGAAACTAAAGCTCATTTAAAATTCTACTGTTGTGTTGATTACCACAAATTAGTCAACAAAGACGGATCTTAATATGTATAATTAGACTCACTGTACTTCCTAACTAGTGAAACATGGTTACCACTGAACACACATACTGTACTGATGTATATGCATACACTAAACTATACAATACTATTCCAAAGTTCAGGAGAGGGTTTATAAACAGTACTAAAGGAGTTCATGATCACTTCTGCACAAGATCATCATTGGCGCAAGATGTCAGAAGTCTATGGAAACAAGTTGTCCATATTTTTACAGTCTATGGTTGGCACAATAATGTTTTTTTCCCATATAACTAAGTTTAAAATAAATAACGGTGACCATAAACTTTTGATTATTATTGTAAATGTCAAAATCTACTGTACATTTATTTCCATCTGTCTTTATTTGTGTCAAACTGCATATGGTTTATTTTTATGGCAAATAGACAAAAGTGTTGCATAAATGCTGTTTGTGTGTGCACAGTTCTTACCTGAAGAAGGAATATCATGCCCATGATCATAGAGTACATGTCATATTTCCCCAGCTGTTTGCTAAGAGCTGAGCTCATGGCCTTCAGAGCATCCAGATATTGTTTGAGAACCTTCTTGCCCATGTTACTGAGAACCTCCGAGGTGTTTCCATCCACATAGAGCTTCATCCAGCTGGTGTGAGACTTCTCTGCCACGCGAAACAATTCATAACCGTCCTCTGTGGAAAAGGGTGAGAGAGGAAAAATAAAACACAGTTCATATTTACTAGGCAAAATGCCCCCTCATTTGTAAGTTTGAATAAATGAATACATTTAAGGGGTTTTAGGAGACAGCCAGTGTGTTATGAAAAAAGAATTTTGTAGGTGATGCGTTATAAACAGGTTTTTAATATTCGGCAGGCCTGTCTAACACTTTTAGTATAGAAAATCTGTTCCTGTTGCTCTACTGGCTGGCTGTTTTGTCCGTCTGTCTATCAATCGTCTGTCTGTCTGTCTGTCAATCGTCTGTCTGTCAATCGTCTGTCCGTTCGTCTGCCCGCCGTTCGTCCCTCTATCTATCAATTGTGCGTTCGTCCGTCTGTCCATCCATCTATCAATCGTCCACCCGTCTGTCTGTGTATTGATCTTCATCTATCTGTCTGTCTGTTGATCATCTGTCTGTTTGTTGATCACCCATCTGTTGATTGTCCATCTGTCTGTCGATCATCCATCTGTTGATTGTCCGTCTGTCTGTTGATCATCCATCTGTCTGTTGATCGTCTGTCTGTTTGTTGATCACCCATCTGTTGATTGTCCATCTGTCTGTCGATCATCCATCTGTTGATTGTCCGTCTGTCTGTTGGTTGTCCGTCTGTTTGTTGATCGCCCATCTGTTGATTGTCCGTCTGTCTGTTGGTTGTCCGTCTGTTTGTTGATCACCCATCTGTTGATTGTCCATCTGTCTGTCGATCATCCATCTGTTGATTGTCCGTCTGTCTGTTGGTTGTCCGTCTGTTTGTTGATCGCCCATCTGTTGATTGTCCATCTGTCTGTCGATCATCCATCTGTTGATTGTCCGTCTGTCTGTTGGTTGTCCGTCTGTTTGTTGATCGCCCATCTGTTGATTGTCCGTCTGTCTGTTAATTGTCCGTCTGTTAATCGTCTGTCTGTCTGTTGATCATCCGCCTGTCTGTCGATCCTCCTCCTGTCTGTCGATCCTCCGTCTGTCTGTCGATCCTCCGTCTGTCTGTCGTCCTTCCGTCTGTCGATCCTCCGTCTGTCTGTCGATCCTCCGTCTGTCTGTCGATCGACAGACGGAGGGGTGTCCGTCTGTCGATCGTCCATCTGTCTGTTGATCTACTGTCTGTCTGTTGATCGTCTGTCTGTCAGTTGATTGTTTGTTTATTGATAGCCTGTCTGTCGATCATCCGTCTGTCTGTCGATTATCTGTCTGTCTGATGATTGTCCGTCTGTTGATCGTCCATCTGTCTGTTGATCATCCATCTGTTGATCATCAGTCTGTCTGTTGATCGCCCGTCTGTCGAACTTCCGTCTGTCATTTGTCCGTTTGTCTGTTGATCATCCTTCTGTTGATCGTCCGTCTGTCTACTGATTGTCCTTCTGTTGATCGTCCGTCTGTCTACTGATTGTCCTTCTGTTGATTGTCCGTCTGTCTGTTGATTGTCCGTCTGTTAATCGTCTGTCCATCTGTCGATCGTCTGTCTGTCTGTAGATTGTCCGTCTGTCAATCTGTCTGTCGATCATCTGGCTGTCGTTTGTCGATCCTCCGTCTGTCTGTCGATCCTCCGTCTGTCTGTCGTCCTTCCGTCTGTCGATCCTCCGTCTGTCTGTCGATCCTCCGTCTGTCTGTCGATCGACAGACGGAGGGGTGTCCGTCTGTCGATCGTCCATCTGTCTGTTGATCTACTGTCTGTCTGTTGATTGTTTGTTTGTTGATCGCTTGTCTGTCGATCATCCGTCTGTCTGTGATCAACCGTCTGTCTGTTGATCGTCTGTCTGTTGATCGTCTGTCTGTCAGTTGATTGTTTGTTTATTGATAGCCTGTCTGTCGATCATCCGTCTGTCTGTCGATTATCTGTCTGTCTGATGATTGTCCGTCTGTTGATCGTCCATCTGTCTGTTGATCATCCATCTGTTGATCATCAGTCTGTCTGTTGATCGCCCGTCTGTCGAACTTCCGTCTGTCATTTGTCCGTTTGTCTGTTGATCATCCTTCTGTTGATCGTCCGTCTGTCTACTGATTGTCCTTCTGTTGATCGTCCGTCTGTCTACTGATTGTCCTTCTGTTGATTGTCCGTCTGTCTGTTGATTGTCCGTCTGTTAATCGTCTGTCCATCTGTCGATCGTCTGTCTGTCTGTAGATTGTCCGTCTGTCTATCTGTCTGTCGATCATCTGGCTGTCGTTTGTCCGCCTGTCTGTTTGTCTGTCTCTCTGTCTGCTTGCATACACTTTAAAAATACTATCTAAAAGAGTGTTACTTACAAGCACTTTATGCTTGCTATTTTCAAGGTGCTATGAGGTGGGATTGTAATCTTACACACTATTTATGACGCATAATATGTGCATTGTAATGCAGCTCTACACACGCACCTCTGGGCCATGTGAAATCTCATGAATCCTTAATATTTCTTTCCCAGACTGTTCTTTTCCTTGCATTGATGTGGCATATTTAATCTGCATCTGTCTGTGTGAGCAATAGTGATAAACCAAGAAGCGATTTGCTGGCGGACATCATGTTAAGCACACAGAAGAAGTGAGGAATGTGACTATTACTGCATGTTATCAAACATTCAAGGCATTTTTATCTGTTCTTTTATAAATGAATCCACAACGCTGCTGCGTTCATTTATTCCCTTGCAAATAATCGAGACTGTGATTAATCCATTATACCATTATACTGAATTAGCTCATGAATCCATGTCAGCTGTTAAGCAGTGTTATGGCAGTGAAACATGGGGTTATTACGGATGTAACCGCTAATTGGCGTGGTCATTAGAGCAATCATATTCATAACGCTGTTACAGAGGGAGCGTGGCCATCAAGCGTGTCTTCAGAATTAGAGGAGATTTCTCTTTAAGAATCAGAGGCGTCTCTTTAATGCAAGTTTAATTCACAGCACTGATCACAGAACAGGAGTGAAAATATTAATGGGGTATCAGCTACGAGTTATACACTCTTTGATTCAGAAATAATGCTGAAACAACATTACTACACACCAACATTTACTGCAATAAATAAAGCCAAGACAGACAGAAAGACATACAGATAGATAGATGTGTGGAGATCCACTCAGGATCCTGTCATGATGACAGATGTCTTCTCACACACCACCTGCCTGTCATGTGACAATAATGCAGCAAACTATTTTTTTCATGTGTGACAATTCATACTGCTTCACACACTATAAGTAGTGTATAGTACATACTTGCTATGCAGTAATCAGTATGGCAGTAACTTTACACACACTCCCTTACACAACCTTACATGTACAGTACTCACACACAGAAAATCAGATGAAGGACTCTAGAGTAACTTAATGTTGAATTCGAATTTCTCTCTGTGCAGTGGGGGAAAGGATTATCACGAGAAAGCATCACGTTTTGTTTTTAGGTCGACATACATGAGAAAAACAGATGAATGATTCTCCCCCTTAATCTTCAATTTAATTAACTGCTTCATTAGGCTGCAAAAGAACGATGAAGGGTTTTTCTACATCTTAGTGAAACAGAAAGCAAGAGTAACGTGTAGTCATATTAGCTTGGATACAACATAAGAACTTTTAATAACAGTTCTGTAAGTAGGTCATGATTTTCAGAGTAAAGTTCTGACATTTGTCCATCGGATATATCAAAGCGTACATGTTGCACAACTGGTAGATCATCGCATTAGCGACACAAAGGTTGGTTCTACTCTCAGTGAACACACACACTGATAATGTATACCATGTACACACTTAGTGTACAAGCCCCTAAACCTGACCTAACCCTTAAATCTGAATGTTGTTTCATGAACATTTGGAAGATTTGGTTTTCAATCCTTTGACATAATCAGGGAGCTGATCGTCCCTTAAGCTGCTATAACATCTTCCATTGATGCTGGAACATGATTTTATTCAGACTCATGAGCATCAGTGAGATCAGATGATGATGATGATGATGATGATGATGATAGGTGATGAGGTCTTGACCGCAGTCTGCATTACAATTCATCCCAAACGTGCTCGCTGGAGTTCAGGTCTGGGCTTTGTGCTAGCCATTCAAGTTATTTCACACCAGACTCAGTAAAACTATTTACATTCAGACTTCCTAATAAAACACAATTCAGTCGGCAGCCAATATATGATGATGTAAAACAAATTATGTATATTAGGTATAAAGTAATGTGAAAAAAATTATACATTTCAGACAAATTTAGATATGACATAATAATGCAACATTTTAATACAATGAATTTCCTGCAGTGAATAATGTACCTGAAATTATGTAATCACCTATATAGAAGCAACCCAAAAAGGTCCAAATAGGTTTGCAAATGTATCCATACACACTATAACACTGTCTACAAACACAATAACCCAGTTAAACCCTCAGTGATACGAGACTCAGACAAATAAACACACTTTAGAAAAACTAAATCATAGGTTAAAGGCTACAAACTTGCTATTTTTATGGATTCAAAGTGCTGTAAAGGCCAATCGTGACTGAACTTGAACCTGCTTTTATGTCAACGTATCATGCTCTGGTTTCCCAAGCAGAAAAAAGGCTAAGTGAAACCAAACTGGTATAAAAAATTGAAGTCTAGCACACACTACAAGCTACATGTCTAAAATCACAGGCAAGAGCATATTCATAGGAAGAGTACATGGTGGTCATAAAGGGAGGGACATGGTCAGAAACAATGCTCAGGTAGGCCGTGGCATTTAAACGATGCCCAATTGGCACTAAGGGGCATAAAGTGTGCCAAGAAAACATCCCCCACACCATTACACCACCACCAGCAGCCTGCACAGTGGTAGCAAGGCATGATGGATCCATGTTCTCATTCTGTTTATGCCAAATTCTGACTCTACCATCTGAATGTCTCAACAGAAATCGAGACTCATCAGACCAGGCAACATTTTTCCAGTCTTCAACTGTCCAATTTTGGTGAGCTTGTGCAAATTGTAGCCTCTTTTTCCTATTTGTAGTGGAGATGAGTGGTACCTGGTGGGGTCTTCTGCTGTTGTAGCCCATCTACCTCAAGGTTGTGCGTGTTGTGGCTTCACAAATGCTTTGCTGCATCCCTCGGTTGTAACGAGTAGTTATTTCAGTCAAAGTTGCTCTTCTATCAGCTTGAATTAGTCCGCCCATTCTCATCTCACCTCTAGCATCAACAAGGCATTTTCACCCACAGGACTGCTGCATACTGGATGTTTTTCCCTTTTCACACCATTCTTTGTAAACCCTGGTTGTGCGTGAAAATCCCAGTAACTGAGCAGATTGTGAAATACTCAGACCGGCCCGTCTGGCACCAACAACCGTGCAACAAACACTCAAAATTGCCTAAATCACCTTTCTTTCCCATTCTGACATTCAGTTTGAAGTTCAGGAGATTGTCTTGACCAGGACCACACCCCTAAATGCATTGAAGCAACTGCCATGTGATTGGTTGATTAGATAATTGCATTAATGAGAAATTGAACAGGTGTTCCTAACAATCCTTTAGGTGAGTGTATTTTCACAGTTTTTCAGTCAAGCGCAGACTTTTATGCGTTACTTTGCACTTACTTCCACGTATTACGTTATCTTTCACACAAGGAGACATGCGCAAATGAGCAAAACGGCGAGAAACCAGCTTAAGGTGTTTACATGCCAGGCGAAATCAGAGTAATGAGCAAAAAGACTACCTGCGCATATTAGTTTTTGCTTACACCGTTTATAGGCTTTTCACGATTAAAGAAAACTGTTTTACTCGTTTACATGTCCCCACATGGGACACGTTATCAGTTTATTAAGCATAATCGGCTTAAGACACATTGCAATGTGCATATCACTGAATGTTTATTGCAATCGAATGTTTATTCAATTAAACTCACCCTTGTGAAAGGTAGGATTGCTGTCCTGCAGGAGACGGCTGAGCTGGTGCCCGTTGAGCTGGAGAAAGCGTAGCTGCTCTCTGATTGACAGCTCCTCAAACACGGCTGGAATCAAACGGCCCACACTGTTCTGAGAGATGGGCAACCCCAGACCCAGCGCCAGGGTGGGCGTCAGATCCACCTGCTCCAGAACACCCGGCTCCTCAAATTCGGCTACAACAACAAGAAACACGGCATGAATCATAAAGTGCTGAGGCTGATTTTGATGCAGATGAGATGCACTTGTTGGAGGGTCAAATCTTTCTCTTGAATAAAACAGCGATTCACTCTATGCCAATTGAAAACAACACTGCATGTACAGTTTATTCAGTGGACAGGATTCAACACCACAACAAGATCTATTAGTGTTTAATTACACTACAGGACCTGAGTGAAAACTGTGACAGACAGACAGACAGATAGATAGATACTGTAGATGTCACAGAGATGAAAGCAGCTATGTGTAGCAGATCTGAGCTAATCTATTCATAAGAAGCACTGCTGCAAATGTGTGTGTGAATGAATAAGATATCACCAAAATAGATCAGGCAGGAAAAGAAACAATTATCACATTCATCCTGACACTCTGGAGTAGACAGATGCTCCGTCACTCCACACTTTCATTTAGAAGAGAGTGAGAAAGAGAAAGAGAGAGAGCAATAGATAGAGACTGGAAGAGATAGGACATGGATCGGTGCAAGTGGATAATAAGAGTGTCTCACACTAGGGTGCGAGTATAATGTGTGTTACGTGCATGCTGCCTGTAATGCATCACAAGCTTAGTGTGAAAATACAGGCTTTGTGTGTGTCTTTGTGTGTGTGTGCGTGCGTGCGTGCGTGCGTGCGTGTGTGTGTGTACCTGGTAATTATCACGTTGTGGGGACCAATTGTCCCCACAAAGATAGGAATACCAGTGTTTTTGTGACCTTGTGGGGACATTTTGATGTCCCCATGAGGAAACAAGCTTATAAATCAAACAAGATGATGTTTCTTGATAATCTAAGGTACAAGAAAGGTTTTTGTGATGGTTGGGGTGAGGGAATGGGGCAGGTAAGGGGAATAGAATATACAGTTTGTATGGTATAAAATGCATTACGTCTATGGAATGTCCCCACAAAACATGTGTGAATGTGTGTGAATGTGTGTGAGTGTGTGTGTGTGTGTGTGTGTGTGTGTGTGTGTGTGTGTGTGTGTGTGTGTGTGTGTGTGTGTGTGTGTGTGTGTGTGTGTGTGTGTGTGTGTGTGTGTGTGTGTGTGTGTGTGTGTGACAATAAATTACAAGCTGGACTCCATGTAAATTAATCCATTATGAAACAGTGAGGATGAAATTAATTAATGCTTTATAACATAAGACATATATGAATCAGCGAGTAATTTAAAATTCTTGGGGCATAAAATTGTCCAGCAGAAATCCTATAATTGAAAATTTAATATTTTAATTTTAATTATTTTAAAATTGTAATACTATAAATAAATTTGCCATTTAACGCATAGAGAACAACGCTGTAATATATTTCATGTAAACTAGATAAAAAGTTACAGCTCTAAAGATTGCTAATACATTAATCAATGATGTAGAAACCATCAAGCCTTAAAGGATTACTCCACTTTCATAAAAAGTATTTTTTGGTACTTAACTCACCTCTATGTCATCAAAGATGTTTATGTCTTCCTTTGTTTAGTCGAGAAGAAATTAAGTTTTTTTAAGGATTTTTTAGAGGATTTCCTAAATTTGTCTACATATAGTGGACCTCAACAGTTTACAGTTTCAATGCAGTTTAAAATTGCAGTTTCAACACAGCTTCAAAGGACTCTAAATGATCAGCAAAATGATCGTATTTTTTTACACAAAAAAAGTATTTTAAAACCACAACTTCTTGTCTTGCACTAGACTTGATTTGCCCCAGCAAGACCTTACGTATTACGTAATCACGTCAAAGCTCATCCATGACGTATACTAAACTACCGCTCCAGTGTTTACAAGTGTGGAGGAAGAGGAGCGTTCAGATGTTGTTGTATGTTATTGTTTAAAATGGCCTGCAAGTGTGCGTTTCACATATGTGACACGTGACCTTTCGACATGATTACGTAATACGTAAGGTCGCACTTTCACATCACACAGCTAGTGCAAGATGAAAGGCTGTGGTTTAAAAGTACTTTTAAAAAAAAATTAAGATGGGTTTGCTAGAACGATACCCAGTTGATGTCTCGGTTGGGATGGTTTAGAGCTCTTTGAAGCTGCATTTAAACTATAAACTGTTCAGGTCCATTAAAGTAATGTAATGTTTTCCTCAAAAAACTTAATTTCTTCTCGACAGAACAAAGAAAGTCATAAACATATTGGATGACATGGGGGTGAGTAAACTATCTAAATTTTCTTATGAAAGTGAAGTAATCCTTTAAACTTAATCTTAAAAATTCAAATTTTTAACAATGTTCTTTTGGTGCCTTGCAGGCACTGCTATTAACTTCCAGATATGCTAATCTAGCTGTAACTAAGCAAATATAGGTCATTCAGAAAGCACACTACACTAAAAACAAAATAACCATGGGCTCAGTATTCCTAAACAACATACATAAACTATATAAATATACTATATATACACATGCCTGTGGTTCAGTGGTTCAACTATCTTCCAAACAGATGTTTGTCTAGCTTGCATATTCTAAGAATAACTTAAAAAGTCATTAACATTGATCTGTAAAGTTTTGCTGTGCGGCTCTTTTTGATTTCGGTACTGTGAGCTTTCCAAATGCATAATCGCTACTGAGACGTCCTCATTTCAGACCTTTGATTTTGGAAAGCAAGTTATCAGAGACTGCGAACACTAGCTAGCTAAATTCCTGAAGCAGAAGGTAAATAACCTCATTTAACAGCGTATCGGCTCTACGGTAACAGTAAACCCCTGGTGAAATAAGAAACATGACTCTGTCAATCTGTTTTAAAGCTGGGTAAGGATGAGAAAGCTCAGAAACATCAGCACACCGCCTGGAAAGTGATTCACAGAAATGTTTATTGTGTGCAAAGCTCTTCTGCAGGACCGAAATGCTGTTCGAGCCACGATATGCCTTTAGCTGGGATATCAGTCGTACTGCAAATACTGAATACGGCTTATCAAACGGTGGAAGGAATTTTCTGCAAACAAATTTTGGCTGATATACACTACTGACCTGAAGACTAAGACTTCAAATATAGGAGCCGAGCTTAAAATAGCTTTAGTTCAAACTAAAAAACTTTCCAGTTAGAAAATCAATAAAATAACTCCAAACTTTATTCTCTTGAACTTCATACAAAGCTGTATAACCTTTGCATTTAGACCAGTAACTGTATGTAGTTAACCTTTTCTTCACAACACTTTGAAATAATGTCATTTATTGCCACCGAAAAAGTCCAACAGAGAAATTCAGCTCCTCACCTTTTCTCCTAAATGCGGGGCTAATGAGCACGAGGGCCGTGTTGATTTCTGGTTCTGATGATCCGCCATGGCTGCCGGTTTCAGACATGCCATGATCTCCACACAATACCAGGAGGTTGGGCAACGTCCCTTCAGATTCCTGCAACACACAAATTGCATATCACTTACAGGGTTTCCCGCAGCATATCTCAGTTAAGGCGGCCGGCCTAAGCTTGAAAACCGTGAAAACCCTACCGCCTTAACTAGGTCGTCCCAAAAAAATAAATAAATCGCTGCACAAAAGGCCGTCAAGTACGGAAAAAAAATTAACAGCATTTGCGTTCGCCCGAGAAGCTTTTTGCGGTCTCTCGCAAAACTTTTGCGCTCCCCCAGGAAACCTTTTGTGTCCCCCTGAGAAACTTTTTGCGTGAGTTCGCTATGTGCTCAGGATGTAAACTCCAAACAAAACAACTGCCATGAATCTAGTGTGATTTTAATGCTAAAAATAACAATATTGCCTGCTTTTATTTATTTATTTAAGAATCAATACAGTATTGTCAAACAAAATATCACGATAATCACAGATATTTACACCCCTGACATTTAAAGCAAATTCATTTCTTTAGAGCTTTTCACAATTTTGCATTGTATCGAGGCAGATTTAGAGTAAATACAGAGAAGTACAGGTAAATAAAAAGAGCTATATGAAATAAAAAGGACATGGTGTTACTACATATACAAGTACTACAAGTACAATAGCAGTACCAAGTGTGAAAATAACTGAAACATTATATACTACTGCAGCTGGTTAATACATGGACTGATTCTGCATTTAAAAACATTAATATGAACGCTCCCCACACTTAGCCAACTTGTATAAAAGCATTTGCTGAATAAATAAACCGTAGATAACATAATTTTTTCTGTGTTTTTATATCTTGTTTGGCCAAATCCAAAAAAAGGACTGCAGTTATCCTTTACAGGAAAAGTGATTCCAGAATGCACTGACAAACAAAAGTCCCAAAGATGAGAGATAATGTGTGCTATACAGTATGCAGACTATTTCTGTGGCACCATTTGCAATGCAGCTTACCAGATTGGGTTTCATGTGTGAAAAATCTGTGTTTACATACAGTATGAGGAATGTATGTTTGTGTATGCGTAAGAGAGGGAAAATGCTGGAGAGATGTTGAATTCATCTCCTCTCCACCGGAGCAGATCACTGCAGTTTTAATGCTAAGCCGTTGAGAAATGTCTCTCTGTCTTTAGGGACACGAGTACGATTGGCTCTGTTTCACATCAAAGAATCTCTCAGTGTGTTAAGGGACGCTCGATTCCCCCAACAAGAATATGTACAGCGAAGAGTCGCCTCTGACGCGCTAACAACAGTTACCTGACCGGCACTAGAAACTTACTGAGCATGCACCATAACCAGATGCAGTTAATTGCCAACATCAATCTCCACAGGTGGAGAACTTAAAGTAATACGAGTGAGTCTAAATTTATACTACTGCTTATTGAATATATAATGCAGATGTAACATGTTAAGTTTGTTTTAAGATAACTTATTTCAATCATGTGGAACCAGTGTCTAAAACTGAATTATGCAAATCCAATAATCATTGTACGGTTTGCAAAAAAGAATACATATTGATAGACATACAATAGATATAGATATAAGGTATGCACTGATACAGCAATTTGTGCCAATACAGATATTCGATTAGTTAGAATGACATCTACGGATACTGATATATACCGATCAGGATTTTTGCAGTCGATACCGAAGTCCCAATTTCTTGTCATCATGATTGCCCAATACCACTGCACGATACTGATTCTTCAAGCTAATATGTAAGCTCTTTGATGATTGTAATTGTTAAATCTTTGTCAAGATATGGTATTATTATTGTTATATTATTAGGTATTATATTATATTATAAGGTATAGTATTGTTTTACTAGAGAATCAAATAAATAAGCACAACAAATATTTCTTCTACAAAGAGCAATGCAATATCCCTTAAAAAAGATTTATTTCTGTTAAAAGTATTGAAAATAAAACACTGTCTTCAGTGTATGAATTAAATATACACTAATTTTTTTAAAGTACAACAGTTCCACAGTCATGAGCAGAGAGTAATTTTCTCTTTAATATTATTGACAAATGAATTAGGTTACTGTAGCTTTAAGACGTAAGAGAGATCATTGCTCTGTACTCGTGCTTAATGAAAGGCTCTGTCTGTGTGCATGCATTGGGTGTACACAACATGGACAAGAGCAGCTGCAAGAAAAATAAAAGTTTAAAATGTCAAAACTTTAAAATGCATGCGAACAAACTTTCGGCATGAAGATGCAATGTACGCAATATATATTTATGTTTGATTGGGATGCATCGCCCTGCATGTTAGGACCAGAGCGTGCCCTCATAGAAAATAAACATATCTCTGTAAAGGCAAAGAAAGAAATCCAAATATGCATGTCATAAATGAGCAACGGGTTGTAAAAATGCTTGCACTGCATAAAAATGGTCTCAAATTGCATCCGCTCATGAGACCGGCAAATTTAGCGTGTACCGATCGAGTCATTTAATGCGATGACCGACCGATGAGCATATCTACAAATTATAGCATTATATTATAAAATCCTAAAAGTGCTGATCATACAAACTGCAATTTTGTTGTAATTGTGACCCAATTTAAAATAATATAGTGGGGATAAATGCTTTTATCTGCCGATACCAATTATAGGCCAATATATCGGTGCATCCCTAGATGTTTGTAACCAAACCGTCCATGAGCCCCATTCATTTCCATTGTATTTTTTCCTACTATGGAAGTCAATGGTGCTCATGAATGGTTTGGTTACAAACATTCCTCAAAGTATTGTGTTGAGAAATGACAAATTTTATTTTTGGGTGAACTATCCTTTTAGGAATATCTGCTCTGTATAGAAATGTGTTGAGACCACTGAAACAAAATATTGTGCAGCCCTAATTTCAACTATACGTTTATTAGTATGCATTAGTATTTATTAGTATTAGTTTGCCTGAAAATCGAAACCATGACCTTTGCACTGCAAATGCAATGCTTTACCAATTGAGTTAAGGATCATGACATGCTCACATGAGAAGCAAATACTAACCCTGTATATCTATTAATGTTACAATAAAATATACCACTGCTAACAGTAGCAGAATTTGAAATATTCATGAGCAGGCTAAACATATGCAAATGACACTCTACGCTTCTGTCAAAGTTAATGTGGGCTAATGATGAGTCCCAAAGAATGAAGCCATTTCAATGCTGCTGGCTCGCCGGTGAACTACAGTGTGGTCTGCATTGACAGGTGTGATTTAAGTCATGCCGGTCTGGAATAGCAAAGCATAAATTTACTTAAGAATATGCTAATCCTGTAAATGACCAACACTTACTGTAACCTTTAAGTAGAAGCTAAACCTTCCCTCTGGTCTCTGAAAGGCTTTATGTCCTAAACACTGTCATTAGAGCATTGCAAGACACAGCTTAGCCTAGTCTAAAGTAGATTTACAGCCTAAGCTTTTTAACTGGTTTAGCTGATCTAATAAAGATGCCAAGTTGGTGTTAAACAAGTTTTGGGCCAACTATTTCAAGTTACAACCTACAGTAAGCTACCCTAAAGGCTGGAGACTGAAATTTTGCACCAACCAGCAAAATTTTGACAATGACATGATAAAGAAGTGACATTGCAGGAGTGGAGCTGTGAACATTAGCATTACAGAAACTTCCTAATAGACTTTTTTATGGGTGGGATGAGGTTGGAAACCCACAGGGTGCTGCAGGGGTGTCCCATACGCCAGTTCCTCTTAGTGACATTTTTTGGATACTTGGTTTCCAGCTGTGAACTTGAAACAAACTGGAGGAAAACCGTGGTATTGTGATGGAGATGGATGAGTCATTGACTGTAAAACTGTGTTTTCATTCTTACCCTACAGGGGTTACAATATTTCAGCAGAAGGGAACAGGGTTAGGAATAAATAAGTAACATGATAGAAGAATATAAAGTCATTCTCTCTCTCCCTCCATCTCCGTGAGGTATCTTAACCATTACCCCCTGGATGCTTTACTGGTACCATAAAAACAATCAAAATAGATTGCTTCCCCCATGACCCAATATCACAAAGCTTAAAGCAAAACAAAACTTTAAAAAGTCAACAATCTAAAAAATAACTCCACATCAGCCGACCGCTGGGAGATGTATTAAAAAGCTCAGTCTCTGACTTCACTGCGAAAAGAAAGAAATAATACTTAGATGTGTGTGAATTTGCTCAGAGGCAGACGTGTTTGAATCC
This sequence comes from Paramisgurnus dabryanus, assembly GCF_030506205.2. NCBI lineage: Eukaryota > Metazoa > Chordata > Actinopteri > Cypriniformes > Cobitidae > Paramisgurnus > Paramisgurnus dabryanus. The sequence continues at coordinate 35,746,656 of NC_133352.1, read as the reverse complement.
AACACAGCCGTGACGCACAAATCAGACGTCATGTGAACGTGCTGATGTGATTTAGTTTAGGATGAGCAGACAGCTAACACAATGGCAGAAATGGTTGAAAATGGAAAGGTTAAATAATGAAAGATGCCACCTGCCATTTTCAAACAAGTTACACTTAGTCATACATAGGTTAAGTTAAAAATAATTTATATAATAAAGATATGGAGTGAGAGAGAGAGAGAGAGAGAGAGAGAGATTTATATGTAGCTACTTGTATAATGCCATTACTTCTTTACTTTGATATTTGAATTTGTATTTTTTTCTCTTCTCTAATAAATGTTCTTATATACTTCACCATTTCACTTTATTTAATTTTGTACAAAATACATCTTTCTATGTTCTGTCTATTTGTACTATACGCAGCCCAGCTGCAAATGCATCGACAACAGAAATGCTTTTGTCAATGCTAAAAAAGCAAACTAAAATTGAGAGTGATAGAGGAAAAAAAAAAAGAGAGAGAGAGAGAGAGAGAGAGAGAGAGAGAGAGAGAGAGAGAGAGAGAGAGAGCACAGAAGTTAAAGAGTGTGAATTTTTACACACTGTAAAAAACAATCATATCAACATAAGTTTTCTCTTCAGCTGGGTCTCGGTCCGTTTGGTCCGCACCGATGTTTGAATGCTGTATTCACACCTGCCCAAAAGGTCCGCACCAAGGGGGGAAACGAACATGAGTTTGATTCAATCGAACCGAACAAGACAGGTGTGAATACCAACTTACTTTATATCTTAACAAATTAAGTAAAATAAATTCAACTTGTTTATAAGTTATGTTAACTTGATTAAGTTGCATGCAGCATTCAGGCTTCAGTCGAGGTTTGACTCTTGTTCTGACATTTACAAACACAAAGTGATTCTTTACATGGCGGACACAGATCCAGGGATTAAAAATTCAGAGCCACTTTGAGGAGTTTCCTCTGGAGATCCTTTAATACAGTCTGGTTTAATTGAACAGAAGACAGGAGGTTAGGATGAGCCATTAAACGAAGCACAGACGCATCTTTAGTTCACAAATTGAGAGAAACAGCAATTTGTAAAGGTTCGTGCAGAATGGTGCTAACAAAACATCAAGATTCATTTCCAGGTCTAGCTACAGTATAGTGTATTAAAATTGAAGAAGTGCATCTGCAAAGACACAGCATGTAGTGAACTAGTGTACTTTATGTTACCTTGGACCAAAAATGTCAAGATACACAGCAGACCACGCCAAGCCTTTATCAAATGAAATGACTGACTTTTATCACCATCACTGAGTACAGTACACCATTCATTTTAAATCTGTTCAAATGATCCAGCTCAAGTAATAAATGGTGTCCTGTCTCAACTAACAGTCCGACAACGTCCTCTCCGAATACTTTATTCCAGAATGAGGCAAATAAGAGATTTGCATGTAATTATACAGCGCACACAAAAAGAAATCGGTGTGGGTGAATTTATAAAAGCATGGCCCAATTTACAGTCTGAAATCTCTTCTTCACAGGAGGATATATATCGCTCAGAAAAAGAAGTTTGAGTGGAAATAGCAGGATAAAACCAAACTCCCAGTTCAGTCAAACAAACACAACACAAAGACACTGAACAGAGCATCAGGGTCCAGTGTTCCCAAATGGCCCAAAGAACAGCAAAAAAACGAGTGAGGGCTAAACAAAAGATTTCCTATTGTGCTGAAATCGCTGGTATCACTTGGGAGATCGGACACAAAGGAATAGTGCGATTGTTCTGTCAGAAGATAGAAATGAATCAATGTGTTCATCTTTGAGACTGAGAGAGAAAAAACACATCAGAGAGAGAATGATACAGTATGTTGGGACGAAACGCAGTAAATTGGAGCACAGAAACCACAGCTTTACACCACGAGCATCTTACAGAGATTTCTGCACCACAACTTAATCTACAGCATCATGACTGAATACACAATGTTTTATCTGAGGTCTGCAGTTTGATAAGACAAAAAAGTCAAAATGATGCAAAGACAGATCAAGTCACAATTGTTTTATTTACATGCACACAATTTTGTCAATCCAACTGAATTTAATCAGATTACAGGTTCCAACAGTTGTTTACATGTACCCTAAACATTGTAAACTGATTAAAATGTTTGTTTACATGTAGATTCTATATAATCTGAACCAAACATCTGCACAAACACACAGCCAGGATTGCCAGATTCATATATCAAACCAAGCCAAATGGATATTGAAAACTTGCCCAAATGCTCCCAGTTCACAAATACCAATAACTAATAAACAAAATCCTTTAACCAAACAAATGGAAGTGGAATTTTTTTTTAAAGTAGCCAAATCTGAAAACCGCAAAAGAGCAGATGACTTGGCAACGCAGAACACAGCATTTTTTGTTGAGTTCATGCTTTATTTCTTTCTAAACAAAGTCAAAGTTAAGTTGGAAAAAGTTTTTCTAAGAAGTTATCAGATACAGGCAAAGAAAACACTTTTTGAAAGGCACAACACTATTTTATTTCATTATGTATTATTATGAAAGTACACATGAATGCTGCAAAATGTACAGCGCATGACCCCATTACCTTAATAATGAATGTTGCCATTGCTTATTACACGGCTCTCTGGAATGCTTGATTCTGATTGGTCAGTTGAGACATTTGCAGGTTCGTTCTTTTCAAATAATAACCGCTCCAAAATAATAACGCATAGCCGGACTACTTGTACCAGTAAAATCGCTCCGCGCCAATAAAGATCAATAAAGATTACTGTCTGTTTGGCGCCATCTTGTGACAAACACTCGACAACCACGACAAGACACAGAGAGCTTACTGACACTGAACTTGACAAAATAGAGCATGACAGCTACGAAGCCAACACACAAAAAAAATACAGAATGGGCATTAAAACTTCTCAAAGACTGGTTAAAGAGGAAAAAATGGAGACAGACAAGTATGAAGCAGAGGATCTTAATAAGGTATTACGATCATTTTATGCATCTGTGCAAAGTTTCGCGGAAGGATAAAAATGTTAATTTAAAACAAATATGCCAATAAAATGTTTCAAATTCATATTCATGTCCATATTCTTATGTGGCAAGTAGCCGTGTAATAAGCGGGATAATGTAGAGGCAGCCGGTAGTTATTGGGAAATAAGCCCCTTCAGTGTGATACAAGACCCTCCGCTTCGCGTCGGGTCCTGATCACACTGTCGGGGCTTATTTACCAATAACTACCGGCTGCCTCTACATTATCCCTTACTTACTATTGCATGTTTCTGTGACGAGAATCATGTGATTGCTCGATTCTTCTGGGCATGTGCACAAGGTATTTTTGCATCCAATACAAATCACGTGTTTACATGCATAATTTGTCTAGTAAATTATACTTATCTCGCAGTAGTTAGCTTGTACGGAACAAAGCATTCACATAGCTTGTCTGGGTAATATACTAATGCCGCAATAGCTTGCCTGTCTAGAACCGAGCATTTTTTAAAACACAACACTGTGTGACACTTGCATTACATGCGAACGGCCCCTACGCTAATAGGACTTTGTTTCTCTCTCCCCGTCTCGTCCTCGAACCCGAGGACATTGAGACAAACTGACCCAGTTCTGGCTGCCGTGGAGGTCAACACATCACTGATCTACTGGCTGCCCTTCAACGTGATGCCCAGCCGATGCCTGACAAATGACCACCGACGGAACCCGTCAAATCTCCTTATCTGTTTACGTACCATTTACATCCCATATATATATATATATAGACTGTTTCATTGGGTGCACGTGCAGAGACCTGATAAGGGTCTGGTCCGAACTTTTCTTCCAGTTTCTGTTTTTTAATGGTCTGACTAGTTGCTGAAACTGAACTCTTAAACAAATACCTCATCAAAGATAACAAATGTTTTGGGATCCTATTTAATCTACGTGTTGTTTATTTTGCTTGTTATATGAATAAACTACCTTAAAAGGACTGTTTTTTTTCTTTGCAGAGTTTACCGGAAGTTACGTGATGACCACAAAAGTCGCGTGTTTATGTTGTTACTGCTGAAACCGTCTATATAATGTTAATATATATATATAAATATATATCCCAAGGGTTTTTATCCCTCCTAGGACTTTTAATTCCTCTCTAAGGTTTTTTAATCCCGGGGAGTCAGCCAACACTGGCTTAACTTAGCACCCTCTTGTATACGAGACATTATTAATAAGCTTGCTTGTAAAGTTTACTCATAGCCGCTGTATTTTGCTACTGATATTGTCTGTTGATTTTTCTGTGTTTCCCCTGCTTTTATTAATGTAAAGCTGCTTTGAAACAATTACAAATTGTGAAAAGCGCTATATAAATAAAATTTAATTGAATTGAACTTTTCTCCTGGTGATTGGATCAGACTACACCACCGCTTTAAAAATGATCGTTATTGTCATCTGGGTGAAAAGGCTTCTGAAATTAAAAAAGGTAGTGCGTGACATGAATTCATCCATCGAGAATTAACTGGATCATTGGAAAGTTGGGCCTCGCCATACCGTGACCGGACGTAAAGAGAGATTGTTTTGAGGAGGGGAGGAGATTTGCGTTTTTTAATTGAAAATTATGAGGGCACAAATATAATTTTGTTTAAATAATGAAGCTCACATATAAGTAAAACATACCACAATATTCCAAAAAAAGTTTTTAATTTCACTGTGACTTTAACCCATCCCAGTGTGTAGTAAACACACACCCACATACTGCAGCTCCGGGGAACAATTGTGGTTAAGGTGCCTTGCTTAAGTGCTCGAAGCAGCAACCCTTGGGTTACAAGAACGACTTTCTAACCACTAGACTACGACAACCCCAAATGAGTCACCGGATAAACAAAAAATCCTAATGAAACTGTCAAAATGATTAAATAAATGAGAACATAAGAGACCTCACTGTTGATCCATGATGTAATTACTTTCATAATTCAGCTCTTTGAATTAATTGTCATTGTCAGATTCATGAATTACTCTCAATCTCAAAAGCTATGAGTTTGAATTCAATGTTAAACTTTTAGACCAACAAAACAAACACATTTGATAAAACCAGGCAACATCTCATGATAAGGATGATCATGTTGCTTTTAACATCACCTGTTCAAAAACATAATATAATAGCTGAAGAGACATCCATTGTGCCAAATTCAGGCTGGGCATGATTCAATGGCTTTGATCAATAATCTACATGACACTTTTAGATGACCACCTATGTCTTGCTCCATGACAACGGGAACATATCAAAGAGCAGATAATGAGTCATTTACCTCATCTTGAGTCATGCTGTTTCTGTTTCTAATAGTTAAACACACATCCAAGTGAAGGAAGCTTTCAGACAAACAAAAACGTGTCACTTTGTATTCAACAAAGTATATCCAGCTTTCCGCTCGGTCTAGTTTATAAAAAAAAATTAAAAATATTTTGAACTCAACATAATAATGGGTATGTCAAGCTGATATTAAACACAAAAGCTATGCAAGCTCCATTCACACTTTAAGTAAACATATTTAAGGAGACAGACCGAACACTTTACTGAGTGCTTTGTTTCCTCTACATTCATGAAAATATTAAAAGATGTTTTCTGCTGGCTAGAAGAGCAAAAGAAGGAAACAGAACTGACCCACTCATCTCACACCTGGGTAGTTGTAAAGGTAAAGAGAGAGAGAGAGAGATAGAGGAAGACATATTGTAAGATGTGCACTCATATCGATCATTCTTTTAATAACTTCACCCAGAGCAGTACAAAACATCTGATTTTATACGCCGCTCAAGGGAATCCTTCAAAATCTGACACCTAAATTCATCTTGCACGCTCATTTCTTCTCTCTAGAGTTTCTAATCCCTCAACCCTCCTTCTCTTGCCTTCATTACATGCAAACAATACTCAAACAATCCCACGCCACGCGGATGATAATTCGAAAGGACGTGAGGGAGAAATAGATTTCCTGTTGAAATACTCTAACAGAAAACTTTTTTAGTTTAAGGATGCAAAAAAGATTTGCTAGCAAGACATTACAATCCCAGACAACATTTAATGGCATAGAGTTTATGAGAAACGAGATATTATTCAAAAGTCTCTCTGAAACTTGAGCTCAAACTTACAGAAGAACTTTGAAAATGTACTGCCGCCCCAATACACCCAATTAATGTCTGCACTGATGTGATAGCAAACAGACAATGCTGTGTTTCCTTACCATAGGGCTGTCACAATTATTAAATAATCATCTCATCATGATTGTTTGACCTCATCACAATGATTTCAGATCACCACAATGATTGCACATCTCTCTAAAAAACACAAGGGGGAGCTGCAGGAATGGATTCTTTTCAGCCATTACAGACATGTGGTCCAGTATTAGTATGACCTTAACAGGACTGCCTACTATTTAAGGCCTGCTCTGCTATAGTTTATATAGTTTTCAGTTATTTTTACACTTTATTGTGTTTATTTCTTATGAAGAATTTTCAGTTTTTGAAAGATATATCCATCGTTTACTTTAAGCCTAAATAGAAAAGGTAATGATTTTTTTATTTAATAAACATATTTTTGTATTAATAGAGACTATTAATTTAATAACTCAAAGAAACATATTGTAAGCATATTCATTTAAAACAAATAAAACTACGTCTGACGGTGGTGACATTGGCCTCATTATTCCAAAATGTATACCACTCAAGTCAATGGCTTCTTGCTTAAACTTTATGTAAATATTTGGTCCAAAAAATAACAATCCTGAGCACTGTGATGAACAAATATCAAATCATAACTTCCTAAAATACATAAAACCTGACAGAAAAGACAGAAAATCTGACGGTGGTGACAAAAACGTAGTATAGAAAAAAAAAATAGATGAGTTGTTCACATTAGCCATCTTGTTTCCCCTCTGTTGCTAGCTACTTCAGACCTCTTCTTAAAAATTATACATTTATTTCATAATCTTATCAAATTTTTTTTTTAGAAAGATGACGGTGTTGACATGTTATGGTTGTAGCAGTTTCCAAAAATATGTAGAAGTTTAAGAGAAAATAGCAAACATACAGGAGCTTGAGTGATCTTGAAGCATGCAGTAGAGCTGAAGGTTTGAAAATGGGGTCCTCAGGAATGCAGTTGACCCTGTTGTTGTCTGATTTTATTGCTTTTTATAAATATCTGACGGTGGTGACAAATATGTGGGACACATTTTGAGCAATCACAAAATAATAGTAAATATTGTTCAAAACTCACTGTTTGTAGTGGTAAATATATTATTCAATTCAATTATTACTTTTGGCTTTTTTAATCAAGTTGAAATGATTATCTCTTAACCGAGGACAGCTGATTTTGTAGGCAATGGGCCAGCATATAATCATTAAATTAATACAAAATTCAAATAAACCTATAAAATAACCTTACATATGTGCAAAGGACCCCCTGATTATAACATTGATTGTTTTTTTTTCATGAAATCCAACAAGATTAGCACTTTTCTTAGTGGGACATGTTTTTGCCAAAGTTTCAAGAATCAGTGGTGTATTAATATAAAACATTGCAAAAGATTTCATTTAAATAATCACAACAATGTGTGAAAATTATTTCATGAACAAACAAAAAATGTATGATCATTTAATTTCAAAGACGTTTAAAACAGGCAATTAACCGTCATAATTGGCACAATTTATTAGACAATTAAATATCAGCTATCAAATTTCATCATAGTGACAGCCCTACCTTCCTACTCATATTGCGCAAATTGAAAACACGGCTAATGGAAACACGTACATTTTGCGGAAACTCTCATATATAAATAAAACGTTTTAACGTGATTTCAGAAAAGGAATATATCAATGAAAAGGAAAACATTTACAGGTCACTTGATGTACACTGCAAAAAATGATGTGTTAATTTTTTACGCATTGTGTGTGTCATGCCATTTAAGGCGTTATTTCATGTTAAAATAAATGAAAGGGCCAACACAAGTTGTGTTAAAAACAGTGACGGGAGTAACGCGTTAAAAAGTAAATCCGTTCTTGCAATTCCACTACTTTTAGCGGTAATGAGCATGTAACAAAGTATTTTTTTTAAATCAAGTAACACCTTCTGTGTTATTATTCATTGTGCTGCCAACCACGGTCCTGCAACATTAGATCAGAAATGTTTTATCTGCAAGTGTTCATTTATCACAAAATAGATTACCGGGAGTAACCAACTAATTTAAATTTCAGAAATTGTAACTGCGTTACTTGATTTAAAAAAAATACTTTATTACATGTTATTACACGGCTCTCGGAATGCTTGATTCTGATTGGTCAGTTGAGACATTTGCAGGTTCGTTCTTTTCGAATAATAACCGCTCCAAAATAATAACGCATAGCCGGTGCTACTTTTACGAGTAAGATCGCTCCGCGCCAATAAAGATCAATAAAGATTACTGTCTGTTTGGCGCCATCTTGTGACAAACACTGGACAACCACGACAAGACACAGAGAGCTTACTGAGACTGAACTTGACAAAATAGAGCATGACAGCTACGAAGCCAACACACAAAAAAATACAGAATGGGCATTAAAACTTCTCAAAGACTGGCTAAAAGAGAAAAAAATGGAGACAGACAAGTATGAAGCAGAGGATCTTAATAAGGTATTACGATCATTTTATGCATCTGTGCAAAGTTTCGCGGAAGGATAAAATTTTTAATTTAAAACAAATATGCCAATAAAATGTTTCAAATTCATATTCATGTCCAGTTTTTTTTCTTATGTGACAAGTAGCCGTGTAATAAGCGGGATAATGTAGAGTCAGCCGGTAGTTATCGGGAAATAAGCCCCTTCAGTGTGATACAAGACCCTCCGCTTCGCGTCGGGTCCTGATCACACTGTCGGGGCTTATTTCCCGATAACTACCGGCTGCCTCTACATTATCCCTTACTTAATTACCTAAAAGTAGGGGAATTACAGTAACAGAATTACTTTGTAACGCGTTACTCCCGTCACTGTTTTTAACACAACTTGTGTTGGCCCTTTCATTTATTTTAACATGAAATAACGCCTTAAATGGCATGACACACACAATGTGTAAAAAATTAACATGTAATTTTTTGCAGTGTACGTACAAGTCACATGATCATTCTTTAAAGACGTAAAATTGCTTACTATAACGTCCCAGAAACACATGTGGCCACACCCAAGTATAAGTGGCTTCTTTTCAGTAATGCTTGGAAAACACGCCTGAATCTCCTTTTATTAAAATTAATGGTTATTGTGGTGGCTGTGAAATACGCAAACCTATCAACATCCTCTCCATGGCTATTTAAATGACTAATTGCGAGAGAACAAAATTACGCTTTTGTTGCATTTATGCTTTACTAGTTGGTTTTATTTTATTTTACTTGTTCATATGTTTTAACAGTATTTAAAATGCATAAAATAAGCCAAGCTAATATAAAAATATGTAATAAATAAATATTAAAATTGAGGCTGTTAGTAGAATGTGCTTTGGCGGGCAACTCATAGACTTCATGCCTGCAGGGACCATGTTGGAATCCACTGACCTAGATAATTCATAGTTAGGTTTTCATCAATGCACAATTCATTTGCTGACTATGTCACCTGACGTACAATTTTCTCAATTATTAAGACTTAAAAATTTTACATTTACAGTGCATTAAATGATATAGATTTTTATTAGTATATGTTACACAAACACAAAGCTCAACCACTGTGCTACTACAGTATACAAGAGAATTTATTGCTACTGTAGGCGAAGATCTGAATAACTGACATTAAAGGTTCCTGAATAAAATCCTTCATAAAAGGTTGCTATGATTAATGAGGATGGGCGTGTCTTACGGCAGTCCTGCGGAGAGTTAAACTCTCTTACCTGCAGAGGGAACAGATTTCGCATGCAGATATTATAATGGGCAGAAGGCCTGTGGGGTGCAAAAGTAGGACGCAGCTGTTTATACAGATGTCAGAAATCTAGAGGTGTGTTCAAGACCCATGACAGAAAAAGGGAAGCATGGATGGTTTTCTTATAGATCTTATTAATAGAAATATTTATTTGCTTAACTGATTGAGAAAAAAGAAATGAAACACCAAAGCACAATGAAAAGTAATAAACTGCTTTTTGGTTTGAATAGAGAGTGAGACAGAGAGACATAAAGAGACACAGACAGCGAGAGAGAGAGAGAGAGAGAGTGAGAGAGATCAGTGGGTTTCATGTGGTGCCTGACCTTTGCTACTGTAAGGTTCTTGCTTTTGATTTTTTCAGTGCCTACCTGTATAGTTTGCCAGAATGTTGGTTGGTTGTTAAGTCTTTTATTGTTATTGATATTGGATATAAAAGTTTCACATGGGCCTTGGGAAATTTAAAATAAATGTGTTTTTTCCGAAGGGACCCGAGAAGACCCGGACTATCTCGTGATGTGCATCGAGTCCTTTTCCAACCCCAAGAGAGCATTGTATGGCTGGCAGTAGATTAATTTTAATTTAGCCAGACCTGGCTGTCAATCAATTTTTAATACACACTTTAATCGATTTCTTTGGTGTCATTGTCAGATCACAAGTGACAATAAATAGCGCAGCCAGCCAAAATGGTTGCAAGGCCACCAGGTTTCTTTTTCTGGTCTGATTGGTGCGTGTGGAGCTGCAGACTGCACACATCATGCCGTTTACATGCGGGCCCAGTTGGGTTTAAAAAAAATTTGGGGGGTTTGTATTGGGTTGGGACTATCTTTTAAAAAAATGATTAATGCAGGTCAGGTTCGGGTAAAATGTGATTCAGGTTATTTCGTGTCGGGAACATTTCTTTGGACCCGAGAAGACCTCTAATTAACAACTTCACCCCATTAAAAATATATGCTCTGTTACATATATCTGTTTATTAAACACACCTTTGATATGAGGGAGGCATGTATCTTCTTAATGATGTCATCCATCTCTACCAGTTTTGGTCCAATCAGAGAGCTGTGTGGTCCACTAATGTGACCAATGTGATCCAGACCCAGATAGTGTAAGATGAGAATGTCCCAGTCATCTCTCTTCAAAGTGTCATCCAAATGACGGGTCACATTATTATCCACCTGACAGAAAGAGACAATGTGCATTGTGCAATATTTAATACTTCATACCTGAGACAGGACAACAATGGTGATAACTGTGTGTTGATCCACATAACACAAAATATTGTTTAGTAAAAAGTTTAGTTTCTCTTAATCAAAATAAAAACTTTTTTTGTCTGAAAATAGAAAAGATGTGAACTCGAGTGAGACTTCAAGAAGCTGCTTAATAACACATCTGCAATTTTAAGCAGAAGGTGACTACACTGAATATAATAAAATATAACACATTTTCTTGAATTTTCTTGTCTGCTAGTAATCTTAAATCCACCTGGAAGTGAAATGGTTCATGTCATTTTAAACCTATACGATGATTACTGAAGTTAGCGACCAGCTTTGCTCACCTCCATGTAGTCGGAGACAAAGAAGGATGTCGTTCCGTCCTGCTCCATGAAGTGTTTGGGGAAGAGCCGGACCCAAGTGTCATCACCATAAAAGATGATTCGCTTGCCAGCGGTTTTGGCCTGCCAGATGAGATTATCCTCCAACAGGGCTGGAGAGTTAAGGTTCATCACCACATCTATAAAACCTGGAATACTGCCGGTGGTTAGGGCCTACAAACAAAAACAGAAACAGAAGCAATCTGTATACATTCATTTGATTTGTTTCTGAATATAAGTGGAAATTGCCCTGCATGGCTCTACATTTTTAAGGAGCACAGTCAACCATATTTTTACAGACGAAACAACATAAGACAGCTCCTATCAACAAGGTCAGGCAATCAAACCAGGACTAATTTACAAGTTGGATTAACTTAAAATATTGGGGTTAACTTAAAATGGAGTTTTACCAAAGTGTTTTTTTTTTTTGTTTGTTTGTGTTTTTCCTTTAAGTTTTAACTTGAAGTGTGAAAATTAAAGCTGAAAACTTTTCAGTTGTTACCAATAGATCCAGCTTTCAAATTTTACAGTGTATTAAATATACATATAAAAAATGCATGCTTAAATACATAAAAAAATGCATGCTTGTTATACCTTGACTATAGCAACCAGGGATGAAGATATGGTTTGATTGATTTAAAGGCTTTCTTTTATAAAGTTATATCTGATTATAAAACCATAGATTGAATTCAAATGAACAGATATTGGGGTAAATTTCCGGAAACTTTCTATGGGAACTTAATCAGGGGAATACATTTTTTACTGGAATTTATGGGAATTTACAGGAATTTATGAAAATTATTTGGAATTTTTTTGAAATGTATATAAATTATATCATTTACAAACATAAATAAACATTTTGTTTAGTCATAAGCTGACATGCATGCAAGGCAATACATTTTTTTTTAAAATTACGTCTTGACTGATTTAATTGTAAGTACAATTGATTTTAATTGCTTGACACAGCAAAAGGAAGTTTTAACACATTTATTTTATTTATGTGAATATATGCATGGATGGCCATTTTGACATCGTTTTGTGTGCAGGATTGAAGTAATGATCTGTACATGTTATGGATGAATGTAAGTACATGCAGGGGGTGTGGCCTCAATGGCTCTTCAGTAAGCAGTGTGCTGTGTGTACTGTATGTGACTGAGGATTGTGCAGGGTGGAAAATTAAACTGAAATTGCATAAAATCTTCTTGTTTTAAACTAAATTATGCTGTAAGATTTTTTAACTACATTTAAAGGGATACTTCACCGATTTAGCATTCAGCTTTGTATCTGTAGAAACCCGGCAGTATTACTGAATGACCATGTTTCCCTCCCTCATTTCCCCCTGAGAGGAGAGATATCTGAATTTTGGTTCTGCAAAAAAGTCCTCCGATGATGTAATATGACGATTTTTGCATCATCGGAGGACTTTTTTGCAGAACCAAAATGCAGATATCTCTCCTCTCAGGGGGAAATGATGGAGGGAAACATGGTCATTCAGTAATACTGCCGGGTTTCTACAGATACAAAGCTGAATGCTAAATCGGTGAAGTATCCCTTTAAGTTCCCTATTATAGGCAACTCTGATTTTTTTTTTTCAAATTTCCCGTTTATTCCCGTTAATTCTTATGGAAAGTTTCCCAGAGTTTTGCACCCCAACAGAGATCCTAAAATAGGCCAGATGCTTCATTAGTTATTCTAAGTACAGAATCACAAATTTCAAACTCTTTGTAGTTTCACCAGGAGAACAGCTGAACACAAAACCTTTACCTCATCCTCCTGGAAAATCACGGCTTGTAGAGAACAAAATCTTCTCACTTAGAAAACATAAACAGGTTCCTACCAGCTGGTCTCTTAGGACCGCCATCATCTAATGATGCTGTCAATGTAAACTACAAGAAAGACAAACACAGACAGCAGCCCTCCTGTATGCTATTTGAGAAGTATAATGAAGGTATTGATTATGTGTGTGTAAGTCTATAAAACATAATTACTGTCATCACAGATGATGATCAAAGACAGCTTACACACAACTCATTCTAAAGAGAAAGGAGAGGGCAGTAAGCAAGCAAAGCTGAAGTCTTTTATTAACTTAAACAGTTGCATTGTGATCTTAAAAAAAAGATTAAATCATATTTCAAAGCTAAAAAACAAAGTTATTTTGTGTATTTGGTATAATACAATGTGTTCCTGTGGTTTATGGTTCAAAAAACACATTTTTGTGAAAATAACCCAGCAAAGTATATAAAGCTTTCCAACATCTCACTCTACACTGGTTGCTTTTTGATCATGCCATTAAAAACGTTATTGTTTGGTAAAATTTATTCAGTCTTTCACTTATTTCCCCAAACACTGCAAATGCTTTTTTTGCTACTTTTTGCTATTGAGTGCATCCCTATTAATGTGCATTTACCTAACATTGTTATTTTAATAAACTAACATTGATTTCATTATGGTAATCCAATGATGTTCAGTAAAATCAAATTAAGGGCCAGATTTACTAAACGGGGCAAATTAGCATGAGAGCGCAATTCCAAAAAAGCGCTGCTGGGAGTGGTAATATCTGTGGGATATTTACTAAAAAGTCACAAATTAAATAAAACAGCCGTACAGTAACAACTGATTTCCATAATGACCAACATAATCTACTAAAAGCAGCGCAAATTAGTTCAGGGTTGCAAATAAGCAGAGCTGATGCTCCTGCAGGTGCGGGTGAACTACTAACACCTGATGCGCTTGAGTTCAGCACCACAGACATCGCAGCAAAAAATGTGGGGTGTGAAATCCCAAATAACAAAGCCAAAGTACACTAAATAGAACTGGAGGACATAAAGTGAAGGTTTTGGTCTTTGTAATATATAATAACACAGTTATTTGTCATTGAATAAGGCAACATGAAATATGTAACCTCTCAAAGCCTAAACTTAAAGGAATAGTCTACTCATTTTCAATATTAAAATATGTTATTACCTTAACTAAGAACTGTTGAATCATCCCTCTATCATCTGTGTGTGTGCACGTAAGCGCTGGAGCGCGCTGCGACGCTACGATAGCATTTAGCTTAGCCCCATTCATTCAATGGTGCCATTTAGAGATAAAGTTAGAAGTGACCAAACACATCAACGTTTTTCCTATTTAAGACGAGTAGTTATACGAGCAAGTTTGGTGGTACAAAATAAAACGTAGCGCTTTTCTAAGCGGATTTAAAAGAGGAACTATATTTTATGGCGTAATAGCACTTTTGGGAGTACTTCGACTCGCCTGAAAAGTCCGCTCCCCTTCTCACTCTCATAATGGGAGAGGGAAGGTGTTACTGCGCCAAGTCGAAGTACTCCCAAAAAAAAAAGTACGTGCACACACACAGATGATAGAGGGATGATTCAACAGTTCTTAGTTAAGGTAATAACATATTTTAATATTTAAAATGAGTAGACTATTCCTTTAAGAACCACTATTCTGCATAATGTTAATCACAAAACTAAAAAAACAACACAAACACTTAAATACCTCAAACATGAATGAACATTAAACACTAACATGTCTTTCTCTCTATGGAAAAACTTGTAACGCTTGAAAATTACACTCACAGGAAACCTCTGGAAAAAATAAAATGCTACCAATGTACTGTAGTGTACAAGAGTGCACAGGTATAAAAAGTAAAGTATGGCTCATATAAAAGCACACCACCTGTGTTTGCTAGCAGGGATTTCTCTACACCTGTTTGGCCTTTCTCGTGTTTGCTAACCAGTTGAATTGCTGTGACAGCATAATGCACAGAACCTCAGTTTGTAGCCAGAGCTTCAGTAAAATCACAGGCTAATGGTTTACTCGTGTCACATTTACAGTGAAACATGGGCAATTAGGGAACACCAGCTCTCCTCTGCATTTCTTTTATGTTGCATTAGAGAATTTGGCACAAGCAAAGCTTTAAATTTGTATGCTTGCAAACATCTGCTTTAATACCATCACAACCGAAGCTCTCAAATTTAATACCGCACTTTAGTGTGCGACATCTCCTTTATTGTTTGTGTTACAGATGTAAATGATACAGAAAACTTTGTAGCTCATGAAGGAGAAGTGTGGTAATAAACAAAGTTTTTCATTTGGAAGACATTAAAACTAAAGAACGAACCTTAGCCAAATCTAGAAACCAGTAAGAAAGCTAAAACCAGCATGCACGCAGAAACCACCAAGCAAGCTGAAACCAGCAAGCAAGCTGAAACCAATTTGCATGCAAGCAAGCTGAAACCAGTTTGCATGCATCAAGCTGAAACCAGTTAAATTACAGAATTTAACATTAAATACAGAATATTATCAATATCAATAATATTATCAATCTGATCTGAAGACAAAAACTGCCAATAACACACTCTGTCAAAGCTTAACATTTTGCATTAGTCCCAGTGAACTCAATCTCATTTCATAGACAGTGACAATTGCCCAAATACATCATCTGTTTTTAGCTTAACAGCATGATTAATGCGAGCCTTTAACATTTATATAATACATACACATGTATACGTTACCATATACTGTCAATACTCAAAAACACACAAGACATCTACAAATCCCAGCGTGTGCATTTCAAGCCATTTCATCATTATGATACCGTGTATGGTTTCAGAAATATACACAAACACAGAATCAGGAAAGACCCATAGGGAATTTTTCCAAGAACATGTTAAGTGGTTGTCAGGGTGTTGCTATGTGACTACCTACAGACCCAGGTCGAACAAGTATCTATGATATTCTGGAATCAAATGTGTCAGTTCCTTCTTTCATCAACATGATGAAACAGACCAAGATGAGTTACACAGCAAAGGCTAAAACTGAGCATTTGTTCAAACTACTAACCTTGAGCATAGTAGTGTAAGATTGAAAAATTTAGGAATTTATTATTCCATCACAACCCTGTACCATTTGCATTCCTGTGCTCATTGACTATTGGCAGAGTCGTTCATCCAGTGGGGTTTAAAGGTGGTCTTCTGATTGGTCAATTTGAATGTATCAAGTTAGGTTTAGTCACATGGTCAAGGGAAAGAGGATAAAGGTCAAGGTTTTCATGAGCTCTGGGCTTTTGCCTTTGGCATTTGCCTTTTGCTTTCTTCCTCTTGCTTTTCTTCTTCACCTGAGTTGTTGGGTTTAGGGCATTAGGTCGAGATTCCAGTTCTCAAGTGTGAATCTCTTTCTTCAAAACTTTCTTTCTTTCTCTGTTCTCTATACTATCAGGTAATATCTCCCATACATTGGAAACAGTTAATTGTATTAGTTACCATTTCATGCATTTATAGTGTAACCATTTCAATTGTAACTTTAAGTCAGTGCTGTTATTAAACCTTTTAATTTACAAATCTGTTGTTTAGTTTGGATTTAAGGTTAATACTCAAATGCTACATATTGCATATTGCACTACATATTCTAGCAACGCTCCCCGACATATTGTGTCCGAAACCCGGGAACGATTGCAGTTTTGTTCTCCTTCTAAAACCTGAGACCCCTTAGAGTAGTGATTATAATATGACTACCTAACTATACTCCTTCATCTATAAATAGACAAATACGCCAAACTATCAGCACTAGGATCGCACAATATACAGAAAATATTGAAATAAAGCACATTTGCATATTGCAATATCCATATAGCAATGGTTTGTACTAGCTGCATGATTTAAAAACGTACAGTATGTATATGATCACACAGAATGTGAAACATGAAAGTTATATATATTTTAATAGTTTAATTTGATTGAATTTAAAGGTGCATTGTGTAACTTTTAGGAGGATCTGTTGACAGAAATGCAATGTAATATACATAACTATATTATCAGTGGTGTATAAAGACCTTATCAAATAAACTATCATTACCTTACAATGAGCCGTTTTTATCGACATACACTGCCGGTCTCCTCACAAAGAAATCAACGGCATATTTCTAAATGGACAGACTGCTCTAAAGAGCGCGTTTTGTCCCTTTGGTGTCTCAGATGACGACATGTTCATCCTGTGGCGGCTACCGTAGCTTCTCTATGCGTTTCGAAAGGGAGGGTAAGCTGTGGACTGAGATGTTGGTTGCAATTCGCAATCTCACCACTAGATGCTGCTGAAATCCGCACAGTGGAAGTTTAAAGGCGGGGTGCACGATTTTTGAGAAACGCTTTGAAAAAGGGAGTCGGGCCGAGTACCAAAACACACTTGTAGCCAATCAGCAGTAAGGGGCTTGTTTAGGTTATTTTAAATGTCAACATTGGTTTTCAGAGATCATGCACCCCTCCTTTAAAGCATTAGCGCATCGCATGTCATATATAAATTGCATTTCTGTTCAATACCACGCTGGCTGACTTTGTGCAAACTTAGTGGAAAAACTTTAGGACTTTGTTAAACAAGCGTGTCTGATTAAAAATGACATTAACAACATGCTCTGGTTGTGTTATCTCAGCATATTCTTAAAACAGTAGGAAGCCATCTTGTTTTTCTTTTCCAACTTCCACAATTCTTTCCTTTCATTTAACACTTTTCCTCTGACACTGATTTCTCAAATTCCGCCTCCAGAAAAGTTGAATTGCAGTTTAGAAATGCATTTGTGTCAACAGCCCACCATTTAATCTGTCAGTCCACATAAAAAGTGGCCCAGATGAAAGATTTTTCCAACGCTCAATTCAAAATCTCCCTGTTACTTTACCTTACACCACTAAATCTACAAGCGAAGCCCTGAGAGCAGAAAGCTTATCTCTGCAGGAACGTAAGAAATGTTTGCCTTCTTAAGCAGAAACAAAACTTTTTTACTTCAATAAAAGCAGCAAGAGCTGCAAAGGATCTAAAGGAACCTGGCCATTAGAGGAGATTCAACGTCTAACAGCAAAGAAACAAACCCACACAGACGGCACAGAAATATTCCTCTATCCTTTTTATGATACATCAGTTGGTGATTATGTGATGTTGGTGAAAAAAACTCATTTTGAGAGGAGTTTGCTAAAGTAAGCATTACAATTATAATTTCTTATGTAAGCACTGAGGTGCGAAAGGCTGTGCTGTATGGTGAAATAAGTCATGGTGGCTGAAGGGGATCGTTAGGCATGAAGTGAAGCGAGGCCAATGCAACCCCTTTAGCTGTGACTTATTCACAATACAGCGCTAGCCTTGAGTACCTTACTGCTTTTATAAAACAATTACTAAATATTCTAGCAACAAAATATGAATCAACACAACTTTCTTAAAGGAAAATCACTAAAAGCATTTCTTCCGCTGTTCTCTGATGGACAGCAACTGTATGTTTCAGATACATGAGGGGGTTGCACACACTTAAAACACCTTGTTGCACTTAAAGGGGACAATTCACAAGACTTTTTTAAAATGTAAAATTAAATTTTTTTAAAGTAGTAATTGTTTAAAATAGTTAACCGACCGACCGCGACCCGAATATCATTAAAAGTAATTGAAACGTTTTTGACTAGATAGAAGTTTCTATAAATTATAAAAATTTGTTCTAATAACTTAAGTCCATTCAACTTTAATAATCAGATCACGGTATAAGAAAAAAAAAATGTATTTATTCCAACTCCTCAAGAAAGTTGAAATGACTACTGACCAATCAGAATCACGGACTGGAACTTTTTTAATTATTATAAACCTATTAAGCTAATGCACAGAAGTTACAAACATGTGCTATTACATTTATAGAGAAAAAATAAAACAGGAACTAAAACCAAATCTGTTCTTGTAGCTCAATTTATCCAGCATTGTGTTAGCAACATTAAGGTTATGGGTTCGATTCCAGGAAGCATGCATACTGATAAAATGTATAGCTTTGAATCTACATCCTATATAAAACCTATTTCATCAATCTAGTACTTATACAAACACAGCATGGTTTAAGACTGCTGTTCTCCAGATGAGTCTGAACATATAAAGGAAAGAAACAGAAGTCAGTAATGGCATCTGTTAAAAGATCAGTGTCTATTCACATAAACTCGGAGTTATTGATTTAAACATAAACTGATAATAGCTATGTACTGGAAACTTGTAACATTTTACCTTCCCCTATTTAGGAATATATTATATATAATAATGTATATTATAAGAGATGATGTACAATGTAGATGATTAATAATAATAGTATAATAATTAAGCAGGTATGATTAAACAGAGTTATAAGGTGTATCAATATAAAGTGTGTTTCTCTCTCACAACAACAGTGGAAAATTAAGCTAAATTGGCTAATATGAAACAAAAACCCCACCTCAAAGAACCACTAAATAGATTTTTTGGCATTCAGCACCGTATCCCAAAGACGCCAGGCAAAGAAGCCAGACAAACAAAGACGCCAGACAGGCAAAGGTACCAGACAGTGAGACGCTATCTCAGCAAAGTCTTCATATACTTACATGAAACTTTGTACATATGAACACCATAATGTTGCACTACCACCTATTTGTTAAGTAATGTATGAATTTAATCTAACGTTTATGCAGCACCCATGGGTAGGCTACTATTCTCTTTGCTATTGATGGCCTTTCATTTCTTTTCTTTCTTTGTTAAGTTATTTTTTGCTTTTAATTGAGTGACAGTAATGTACAGAAAGGACAAGAAAGTACAGGGTGGAGAGAGGGAACGGGTCCGGGACTCCCCGAAAGCGTGCATACGCGTGTCAGAGCACTGCCCACTACACCCGCAGCTTTGCAACCATGCTTTCATTTCAAAACTAATCGTTAAATGTCACTGTGGTTTTCTGGGAGGATCAGTGCATTATTCCGCATTAACCTAAAGGTTTCATTGTGTTTATTCATTTAAAAGTACATTAGTACGTTTATTCAGCCTATTTTAGATCACTGTAAAAAAATTCCGTAGAAATTGCAGCTGGGTTGCCGGTAATTTACCGTAGATTTACATTTATGTTACTTACTGGCAAGATTTTGTTCAAAGTTAAATGAACATTAAACATTTACAAGTCTTTGTCTTTACAGAGTAAAACTTAAAAAACAGTATCAAGCAAAACTTTCTGGGAAACAAAATCTGAAGCAAAAAACAGAAAAAGCTTGATGATGATTTCTGGTTCCCAGAATGCTTTGCATGAGGCTGTAATTGTATAATTTTATTCTGTAAAGATAAAGACTTGTTAATATTAAAAATTTATTTAACTTTGAACAAACTCTTGCCAGTAAATAACATAAATGTAAATCTACGGTAAATTACCGGCAACCCAGCTGCAATAACATTGTAATTTCTACGGAATTTTTTTACAGTGTGTGCTGTGACCTAGCAGAAAGAGGTGGAGCTTTTTGTGACAGTCTCCGTTATGACATCATCATCAGCGACAATGAGTGAAAATCAATGATGAGATTTCTCTCTGGCATCTCTACGGCAACAAGAGGCAGTCTGACTCATGTTCTTATGCCGTGATGGGGCCACTTTGTCTGTTTTCATTCAGCACATACACATGCACTTGTCGCTTACTGAAGTGTGTGACAAGATGTACACTCGATGTTCAACCACACACATGCTCGAGAAGAGAGTGCCATTGATTGTGTCATGCACAAAAACGAACAGGGTTAGACTGCAGTGAAGGTCATAATGCTGCCCGACACAGACAGATAGGATGAAATAAACGAGCTGAATTCATTTAAATTTCTTGAACATTTCATGGCTTCTCACACTGTCTGAAGGTTTCTTTGAAGAAACTATTTCACCACTTACAGAAAAGTAAAAGTGTAGTGATGGTATCACAGGGTATATATCCTTATAGATAGGATATGTAGTTGAGGAGCTTAGATGCAAAAGCCACTAAATGCAATGGGGTGATTCTCACGAAATTAGACTTATGAGGTGTCATGAAACATTTTGAAAAAAAAGTAAATGCCAATTAAAATAAGAAGCATAAATTTACAAAAATCTCTTCATGTACTATTTTGCACATGATTTCAAATGACAACATACAAAACAATTATGTTGTTTTTTCCACATTTAAGGGGAAATTTTTCATTACCGCAATGTGTCCATGACTGGATTTGGGTTCTTTGACATGAAAATATTTATAATAAAAAAATCTAAAAAAGAAAAAGCTTCAGTGAATGTTATACTATAAACATTTACAGTAAAGAAACATGTGAGATTTGGTGATCATTGGTAAATGTAGAGACAATAATAAGGAATATAAATGTGTCCAAGACCAGTTTTCTCATCCTCTGTAACAATTTTCAATCTTCGTTTAAACCCTCAATGAACTAAGATTTTCAAAACAAATAGTTGGAAGGGACATAATTGACTGTGACACTCAAGACGGCTACCAGGTAAGCAGTTCTTATTTTTTCTCTCCAGATAAAAGTTGAAATTTTGTTTGTCATAGTACCTAGACAACTTTTTAGTTCTTATTTCCGACACACGAGTTTGTAAGTGCATATATGTAATGTAATATCATGTTGCGGTAATGATCATTTTTGATAATGATAATCTAAAAAATTTAAATAATTCTATAGGAAATATTTTTTAAATCCTCTAAAAATAATGCTTATGGTAAGTCCAGACCTTAATCTTATATGTGCAAAAACCATTGGTTTCAAGGGCTTCTAAATCTGGATTTCGTGAGAATCATCCAACCACCTTCAAAAATGAGATAATGATTTTAACCGAATGCTCTCGGCAAGTATTATACGTTCATCAAAAACACTTAATCCTGCCCTCAGGCCATTCAGAAATACCGCTTTGTTGGCAGAACAGTCTTTCTGACTTTTCTGAACTTAAAGCACCTCCCTTTAGAAATCCTCTGTTAATAAATTCATGAATAGCGCATCCTGTTCAAATGCAACAGGAAGAACACAAGAGATCTGTAAGCAACAAGCAGATGTTTGTGAAATGTATTCAGATACATGTGTTGCATTGTTAATGATGCCCAAGCAAAAGACAGAGATATTAAAATAGGAATATTAAGGTCTCTGTGTCCAATTGTTCCAGTAGTGAGTATGCCTTTTCCACCCAACAAAAAAAATACTGCCTGCCCAAATAGATTAGTTAGCCATGTTACACAGGTTTACACCAGAAGAATCTCCCGTGATTGGACAAGAGTAGGTCTACGGTTTATTAAAGATAGATCAGGACTGCCATCTGCTGGGTGAAAAGTATTTACTGATATAACACAAGCTATCTGTTGCTGATAAGTTTAGTCAGATTAGTCTCAAAAAGCCATTACCCATAAATTATAGATGTAAGATTTTGAATTATTTCATTTCATTATGAATGAGAACTATGCCAATAAAGATACCGATGATGCAAGGGTGAGAGGGGCCCATTAAAGGGATACTTCACTCAAAAATGAAAATTCCGTCATCATTTACTTGCTCTCATGTTGTTACAAACATGTATAATTTTTGGTTCTGATGAACACGAATGAAGATATTTTGAGGAATCAAATAATATCATGAGCCCCATTCAATTCCATAGTAGGGAAAAATAATACTATGGAAGTGAATGGGGCTCATGAACATGGTTACAACAAGCAGTCCTCAAAATATATCATATCATATAAAATATATATATTTTAAAAAATACAGGTTTGTAACAACATGAGAGTGAGTAAATGTTTACAGAATTTTCATTTATGGGTGAACTATCCCTTTAATGACTGAAGAAAGCTATAGTTAGTAACACCAATTTTTCAAATAGTTTGTAATCAAATATCAGAGAATGAGCTGTTTATCAGATCACATGCATAACCAAAGCCGGATCTGATGTCAGTGTGTGTGGTTTACCTTAATTCTGGGCATGGTGACGGTGGGTGCTCTGGCTTTGGCGATGAAGCTGTGGGACGAGCCTCTTTCCACCACATTTCTGGTGTAGGGCATAAACCTGCGGCCATCAGAACCAAACACAAAGTCTTCTCTAAGAGCGTCAATCAAAACTATCACCACCCGCCTGAACAACGGCCCAGGGATTTTGCTGGAGTTTACTCCACTTCCTGCAAAACATATAAACCCATAAAACATCTGCCCCATAATCAAGTTTAATATTCAGAAATAAACACAGAAATACTATAGATAACAATATTTCTTCTTTAGCTTAGATTTCAGTCAACTAAACATGAAAGACACTGGGTGGGTATACAATACACATTTCTTACACACTATTATAATAAATTTATATTATTATTGATGTTATTATATTTTAGGCAGTCTGTGTGTTTACCTGTTAGTGGCTCAGCAGGAAAGTGAGACACTTTGCTTTTGGATGAAAAGGATGATTTGACAGGAACAGGAAAGAATCCTCTGAGGAAGAGAGCGATGCTCACAACCTCACATATGAGACAGAGTAAAGCAAAGACAGATGAACTCAACCTCATGTTGAACATTAATGACACTCTCACAACACAAACACTGACAACCGCTGTCTTATATCCCCTTAACTACAAAATAGCATCATGTCGATAAGAAACATGCATGAAATTCATAGCTGTAAAACAGAGAAACTCGATGAATGAGGCGTCTGACGGATTAATGTTTTGAAAGGCTCACTTCCGCGTTGTGACGTAAGCGGCACTACGGCTTCTCAAGAGGATCATTCGACCGATTCGAGTGTACGGCGCCACATGCCTGTTCTTATTGTTTTTAACATTTAAATGCACTTCAGCGTATTTTAAATCATTTAATGTGTACTCATGAAAAAATATCTGCTAATGTACTGTAAAGTAACTCGTTATTTTATTATATAAATATGTAATAAATGTACTACAAAACGAACATATTTTGTCAATTGTTACATTAGGCCTTGTTGTTTTATATTTCAGCAATGCTACAATTACAACATAAAGTAGGCTATAAAACTAAGCAGTGATGTGTCAACACCAGTAAGTGATCCATTGTAGTTTCATTGGGCACAAAATATGTATATAAAATACATTTAAACTAAAAGTTTATTTTATATTATGTTGGCTATGGCTAATATACTGTTTAATGTAGAATATATTTTATTATATAATAGTACTATGGACAGAACTAGCTTATGTCGTGTGTATTAAATAGGGATAAAGCGTTGTAAAACAAACAAACAAACAAACAAACAAACAAAGTGCAACGACATTGCGGTTGTCAAGGCAACGTGTGTTGTCATGACGTATTGTAATGACGCCCTGTTCACCTTGTGGCGACGTCAAATGCAGCAGCATTATTTATTGTATGTGCCACAAATATAAAGACGGAGATTGAAACAGTATTTTAAAAATATCTAATAAGATGCAGTTCGTGTGTTTTGTGTTAAGCTGAGGAGACGATGGACTCAAAAGACGAATTTGTTGTAAGGAGATCAACAAGTTTGAAGACAGTGACCGAGATTTATCAAGATATAAGCCAAAAGCTAAACGACAAATCAGGTGATAAAACTGTTAACATATTACAATAAATACAATTTTATCCACTTGTTTTCCCTGACCATGAATTAATAGCCTATTTTATAACTAAACCATTAATTTCATGTCTTATATGTTAATATATGTTATGTCACCTGTTCTTTTGTAAAAAAAAATAAGTTGAAAATTAAAAAATAGTGCAGACTCCAAAATAATGTTTATTTGTTTAAAAATTTTAGTGTGATATTATTTCTTTGGACCTCACTGTAACCATTTTATCTGATAATAACAAAAATTTTTAACAATTTTAAACAAATCTACAATAGTTTTTGTTGTTGAACTGTTGTTACTTACTCTATTAGTGTTTAACAAATGCAAAATAAACCAGGTACATTTTTTATTAACTTGCAGTCACATTACAGCAATAATCATTACAACATACAAAATAGAAAATATTTTGAACAAAACAAAAACATAAATAAAATACATAGAACATATAAATAATAAAAGATAAGGAAATAAAGGTATGAGATTTATGAAGGAGGCCTTCCAAATCTATCCAAAACCTTTTGATATAAATACTATTAAAAAATAAGTGTCTCTCTATCTGTCCCACAAAAATCACATTTGACATCAACAGCATCCTAAAACCTAAGAAAAAGTGTTTAACAGGGTTCACCAAATGAAAAATGTACAATATTTTTTGTAAGCAACCATGCACATTTCCACTCAATGTATTTAAGATTAGAATACCAATATGTTAGAAGAACCAGGTCAAATATTGAAACACGATTAAGTGTTTTGTGCATCAGAGATCAGTGTTGAGTTACTGGAGAAGACTGTGGGACTGAAGAAAGAGAAAGCAGATGAAGGCGATTCAGAAGGTGTTTTTCTCTTGGGACAGTTGTATTTTGAAGAGGTAAACAATGTCCTAAAATCAGACTATAAATACCACAGATTCAGACTGATCAAGAATTTGTTTTACTTTTATATTACAGAAAAACATCAATTACATCAGAGCTATTCAAATCTTACCCTGGAGTTCCGGAGCACTGCAGAGTTTAGTTCCAACCCTAATCAAACTTCACCACCTGTGATTGTCTAATGATCATGAAGACCTTGATTAGTGTTTGATCTGGGTTGGATCTAAACTATGCAGTGCTCTGGCCCTCCAGGGTAAGATTTGAATAGCCCTGATTTACATAGTAGCTGCACTTATGAGGAATATAATTTTTTTATAATTCTTGGTGTTTTGTAGGGCCGCTATGCAGAAGCTGAGAAGATCTTTGATGACATAAAAGATCAAGACCCCAGAGCTTTGTATCAGCTGGCTGTCATATTTTATGATGGCCTTCATACCAAAGAAGACTTTGTGAGTAGCCTCCAGGGCCGGCCCTGGGCATAGGCGGAATAGGCAAATGCTAAGGGCGCTGCCGACCCCTTGGGGCGTCCGTGCGCCCAAATTATTATTTTTTTAATATATGTATATAAACATTTAACTATAAATATTTAATTTTGCACAAGAAAACAGCAGTTACTGATGAATTATTAGTAGCAAATAATCTCGGAAGATCGTGCTTGTTAAATAGCTCTGTACTGCACTGAAGCGGCAGTTTAAAATATAAACCCAGAATTCAGCAAACGTCAAGGACAAGAAAACGGAAACAACAATCAGACAGAGACGCGGAATTTACATAATGTTACACAGACCATGTTTAAATTTCAATGTTTCTAGACAGAAATAGCAACTTGTTCACTTTGTTTGGTATTAATAAGCTGCGCATTGGAGTGCTGGCCGCGGTGCTGAAGACGCGCTCGGACGGAGTACTGGTGGCAGCACAGATATTTACGTGCAACCTATTGGAAACTATTATTCGTTATTATATAATTATTATTCGTTATTTTACTTTATTACTTCCACTTAAGAAGAGTTTTGCACTTTTATTTCAATATTTCTCTTTATATAAATACTATTTTGTACTTAAATCTATAATTTCATTATTTTACTAACCAAACTCATCTGCGCTTTCCGATAGGTTGCACGTAAGGAGAAAAGTAGCTTACTTTCCCTTGAGAAGGGTTGTGTGTTTTAAACTTTTAAAAACATATATCTCTTTACAAAAAACTTTTTTCTTCTATTAAAAAGCTATAATTTCGTTATTTTACTAACCCAACTAATGACTCCTCCGCTTTCCAATAGATTGCACGTAAATATCTGTGCATATGTGCCATCACGCGCCTTCAGCACCGCCACTGTGCAGCTTATTAATACCAGACAAAGTTGGTATTTCTGTGCAGAAACATTGAAATTTAAACATGGTCCGTGTAACGTAATTTAAATCCTGCGTCTCTGTCTGATTGTTGTTTCCGTTTTCTTGTTCTTGACGTTCGCTGAATTCTGGGTTTATATTTTAAACTGCCTTTTCAGTGACAATGTCAAGACCAAATGCCTGAGTGACAGGGTATTGTGTGTATGTGTGCGTGTGCGTGCGTGCATGCGTGTGTTTCCAAAATATTTTCAAAATTAAGAAAAACTAGACAAAGCTTTGCATTTTTTTCTGTGTAAGTTTATGAACAAAATTATTCTAAAGGGCACCAGGTGAAATCTTGCCTAGGGCAGCAAATTGGCCAGGGCCGGCCCTGGTAGCCTCAGTGACATCATAATTACATCATAACATTATGATGTCACTGCGATTGTGATGTCATGGGCATGATTTACAGAAATGTATAATTTTAGAATGTAGTTCTTTATTTAAATTCTCTTCTCATATAAATCAAAGCTTTGTCAGTTTTTCACCCGGAATACAATTCCTTAAGATAATGTGCTTATAATGTTTCAAATCCCATCTTAGTGATTTTTAACAAATAAACCATTTGTTGATTAATTCCCCTGAGATTTGTAAACACTGTTTCTGTGGTGCTATCAAACATTGCTCATCAAAGGTTGTCAAAAGTGACACATCCCACCTTTACTGTAAATCACATTGTAAATTTTGTCTATGTGATCAATCATTTGACAGGGCAGAGCAATTGAGTACATGAGAAGAGTTGCATTCTGGGATTCCTCAGATGTGGGCTCTATCAGATACGCAGCGCTGTATAATTTGGGCAGGGCATATTTGGAAGGCTGTGGTGTCCTGGCATCTAGCACCGAAGCAGAGAGGTGAATTTATCCAAAATTACAATTCAACAATTAGATTCAGATATAACAGCTGTGAGAGCTTTCATGTATTGGGCGTGTTGCCTCACAGGTTTTGGCTCCTGGCAGCTGATGATGGGAACCCAAATGCAAATGTAAAAGCTCAGTCAGCATTAGGCATGTTTTACTGCAGACCTGAGACCCTCAACCTCAGAAAGGTTCCTGATATCAGTGAGACAATGAATATCAACAAGCTATACCTATTTAAAAAATGTTTAAGAATCAAGGATATTTCTGTTTTCTCTTTGCTTTTATATGGCAAGCATTTACTATTGCACAGAGACACTTCATATCACTTCATAACCCTAACTTATGCACATAACCCAGACCACTTTTGTGGTATGGGCATCAATGGCAATTTTAAAAAGAAAGAAGCACTTTCTTTTCCATTAGAAAATTGTTGCTAATTGTTAATGGATTGATCAATCTTGCTAATAGTCGTCCATACATTAGATTATGAGATCAGTGCTCAAAGAAATGAAGATCTCTTGAGCATTACATTACACTAGAAATGTCTCTGTCTTGTCAGGCGTTCCTCTGGCACTCTCAGGCCTGTGGAAACGGCAGTCTGGAGTCCCAGGGCGCTCTGGGTGTGATGTATCTTTATGGATATGGAGTACAGAAGGATCCAGAAGCGGCTCTGTACTGTCTGAAGGAGGCTGCAGAGAGGGGGAACGTCTACGCCCAGGGCCACCTGACCGCCTGCTACTACCACCGAAAACTCTACTCAAGAGCGGCCTGTCTGGGGGAAAGGTACTGATGACATCTTCAGACAGTTTAATGACTACAAAAGGATATTTCTGATAAATAAACTAACATCATATTTTTAATAAAATGCATTCAATCAGTTTCACTTTTAGTTTTTTACTTACTGAGAACTTTTTGTTATAAAGAAAACAAGTGAAAATTGTTACTGGGGTCAGTGACACAACATAAATATTTTTGTGTCCGACGACATTATGTACTATAAAAATTATTTGATTAATTTAAGGCATGTGCCACTTTTTTGTTTTAAACTAAACTATTTTGTTTTTAATACATTTTCCGTATTTTTTATAATAAATGCACATTTTTCTTTTGGTATCTCAAACTTGTAAAATGTAGGCAGGGTCTGTACAAATAAGCAGTTTTAGGCAACTGTTAAAATGGTGTTTAAATTGTTGAAAATTGAAAATAAGATAATTTGGCATTATTTTATGTCCAAAACCTTCCCTATAAACAAATTACATGAATATCAGTATAGTCGTTGGGATGTTAGGATAATTGAAAAACTTTTGTCCAACAATTTGGATGTTCTCAAATGTCAAGGTTATACAACCGCAATTATGGGCCTTTTATTAAGAAGTTAACAAGTATAAACATCAAACATGATATCACATCATCCAGTAAACCCCAGATGATCTTTATGGCTGAATGAAAAGTTTGTATATTTCTCTCAAATACTAAAAAATAGCTACTTTAATCTAATGTAGTTTAATCAAGTGGTACAATCAATGTAAAACTAGAAAAAGCTATTTTATTAAACACAGTTTTATTGTATTTAAAAAGTATATTTATGAATTTGATATCACAGGCAAAAGCATATAACAAATACCCAACAAGATAGCAGTTTAATGTAAATTCATTGCAGAGGTCAGGTGGTGCAACCAGAAAGTTAAAGTGTGCAATTTCATATGCCACTAAGAAATAAAAACATTATGCTAAATCATTTTAATAATCTAATACTTTTCACACACTTTCAAACTCCAGTATTTCCAGGATTATAATGTAAAATGCCACCATCAAATAATCAGCATGACACAGGGAGTGCATTAAAACTTATCTGGCAAATAGACAATGATTGGTTGAGAAAAAAATCATAAAATGATTGAGAAAATCATACAATTTTATTGAAATGTTAACTAAACTTTTTAAACACATTATTTCAGATTCAAAATAAGCATTGCATTCATTTTGAAAAGATAAAAATCTTTTTAAGAGCTTGTCTTGTTATTGACCACTGACCTGCAGGTTGAGCAAATATGAGAACATCAGTGCCATAGCTCGAAGCACAGATTGTCTGGAGGAATACATCCGCAAGGGAATCACCATCGGCACGTTCTACTTCGCACAGTGCCTTCAGCTGGGCAGAGGCGTCCAACAGCAGAAAGATAAAGCACAGAGCTACTTTACACAGGTACCCACAATCAGCATCAAAATACAACTCCAGCGATGCACATTTTGACTTTCCTCACCAGTCAAAGTGACTGCAGCGTGCAACACTTAGTTTCTACAAATCCTTTGATTCTAGCACTTATTTCATAGGTCTGTCTTATTCAACAGGCTGCAAAGATGGATCCACAGATCTGCAAAAAGCTGCATATGGACGCTCTGTACAGCAGGATGTAAATTATAACAGCAATCCCACAATACTTGAAATTAACATTGTTATAGAAATTTTGATTTTCACTGCTACTTATCAAGATTTTCTAAAATAATTTAAAATAATGCATTTTCAAGTGTACATTTAAAAAATCTATCCGATTTATATGTAACACTTTACTGTGTCTGTTTTAAGTTTGTATTAGCGAACAATAAACAATATAGTTTTTCAGCATTTATTAAACTTTGCTAATGTTAGTTAATGTCAACATACAACTGTTCATTGTGCATTAACAAATATTAACCACTTAAAGATTAAAAAAGTATTAATAATGCTGAGATTAACATGGCAAATGACATGGCAGAGGTGTGGTAAACTCGGAATGCATTTTCAAATAATCCACGTTGAATTTTGCAACATCCATCATGCGGTATGTAAATGAAAACACAATCCCAAAGGTGTCCTACCTATAAATGTAAAATGCATTTAGGGAAAATAACATTTAAATACGCATTTTGCTACAGTTTTTGCTTGATCATCTAATAATTTTAAGTAAAACATTTCAATTTAATTTTGCAATTTATAAGGCGTTAAAAACTGCATTTTAATTACATATCAAAACTAGTGTTGAAATTGAGAATGTAAATTAAATTATTTAATTTGAAGTTTCATTTTGCATCAAGCATTGCACAAATGTGTATGGAAATGTAAATTTAAATACATAAATGCATTGCCATTGCATATTACATTTTAAATTGGATATTGCTATACCAATACTCTTTCATAGAACAATAAAGAACAAGAGACAAAACCAATCTTCTTTTGTAATTTATTGCTTATAAATGCTCTAGTCTATTGTTGGTAAAAATAAAAATCTATAATAATAATA
Organism: Paramisgurnus dabryanus; assembly: GCF_030506205.2. Classification (NCBI taxonomy): domain Eukaryota; kingdom Metazoa; phylum Chordata; class Actinopteri; order Cypriniformes; family Cobitidae; genus Paramisgurnus; species Paramisgurnus dabryanus. The sequence goes on along the minus strand of NC_133352.1, from coordinate 35,715,403 downwards.
ATATAATAATATCACAAACAAAACCTTCACAATAACTGTACATGACATATTGCACGATTAAAAGCCTTCATAGTGATCACAATTAGTATGTGGAAAGTTCACAGAGCTGTTTTTACAGATGTATGACACATACTCCACTGTTATTCACATTATAAAGCACACACTCCCATCAAAACAAAACAAAATTAGAGATAGAAAAGCAGCCGATTGCAGGCGGCAGTGATGCGTCCTGATCCTCCAATCAGACGAGAGAAAAACACATTATTTAAACCAAAACATATTCATGTCATTTATGAAGCTGTGACGCTTCTACGATCCAGCACTACAGTGTCAAGTGTTTCAGAAATAAAACAACACAAACATCCTTCAGTACAGTAAAGAAAAAGTGGATGCAGAGGTGAAGTCATCATGTGATGTTCAGGCCTGCACAGCCTCGATACTCAGCTCAGGATAAAGTTCCTTTAGAAGCATTTCCAACAAGATCTAAATGACAGAGATCAGAAAGATGATGGTTAATCTACGTTTAATGCAACTACGAATTATTCATCTACATAAAAGCACTGCTTTAAAATCCAATAAAGCTTGCTGTCTTTCGTTCAAGGCAACATCACTGAGGATGTTATGCACTTCTTCTGTAAAATATAGGAACTTGAATTTATTCACACAGAGATTGATGTTAGCATGCTGTGAACCTAACAACCCATATTATTACACAATATTACACAAAATATAATAATAGTCTGATAATTAGTCTGATCTATTTATATCATGGGTCTTCAACAGGGGGTCCGAGGTGGTATTACAAGGAGTACTTCAAATATTGTTTGAATGCAAAATAATATTTTTGGACAATTTAAAGTAGGCATCAAGCAAAAATGGATTAATATGCTAAAAACAAAAAAACTTTAAATGAAAAGCATAACGTACCCATTATATAATGTATTCAGTTATATTAAAATGTAATGTAGTGTGCCAAAAATGATTATTTAAGTCTCTTTGTAATGTCACCTAATAACAAAGTATGCATTTTAAAAAATAATAAATACAGTCCTAATTTGAAGTATGTTCTGGGGGTCCCCACTCCTCCTCTCTATCTATTAAGGGGTCCCTAGCCTGAAAAAGGTTGAAGACCTCTGATTTATATAATGATCATTTTTGTTCTGAAATTAAATATATAAATGTGCGACAAAAATGTTTTTAATGACCTTGTCGCAGTGCATTCTGGGATTGTTTTCACTGTGAATGATATGTTTAATGCTGCTTAAGAATTTTAAGGCAAACCTTCTTTGTTTTGGGATTGCACCTTTAGCAATAGTTCACTGACATAATGACAATTTTACACCAATTTTTTTATTGCATGTCATGGCTTATCCCTTTAAAATGTTGTTTTGCACACACAGCCCCTGCAGCAGTCATTGAGATGAAAATGATAACACATCTTTCTCATATATCGGCTTGATCTAAAATATGAGCTTATGAGGATTTGTGTCACAAACTTTTGTCTATATGTTCTTCATTACACCATAAGAGGGCACTACAGTATAATCTTTCAACAGAACCAAGACAGTTCATTAAACTAGATAAAAACAGTAGCTTTGAGGCAGTATTAGTAGATTATGTTATACAAACAACACATTTTAATATAATAATATACTTTAATAATAAGATCAATGATAAGTATGCTTTAACATACAGCATAGCATTAAATAAAACGTTTGCATGCTTATGCATCAAACTTTTTGTGTGATTGTGAATGGAAATAGTAGTGCTGCCTCACGAGTTTTTGGGTTTACTCTGTATAATAATTATGTATAAATACACACACAGACACGCATGTATAGAATTAAGAAACATTTGCTTGTGTATATACATGTTTATATTTATATATAATCTATATTATATATAAAATAAATATTTATTATATAAATATATTTTTTCTTAAAATTATACATTCATGTGTGTGTATTTATACAAAAATAATTATTATACACAGTACACACACATATATTATGTAAACAAAAACTTTTATTCTGCAATTAGTCGCGACTAATCGTGAGGCAGCACTAGTAAACAGTTAATTCAAGACAATGGATCAAAAATGATGAACATTGCATTAATAAATTGCTATTAATAAGTTCTTTTAATAGAGAAGGTTATTTTGATCTTCACTCATGAATTTTGCCCAATACTACCCGTAAACGGTTGAAATTTCCTTTTGTCTTTAAATAAACCGTTTTGTTTCATTCACATTCAGTGGAGTTCATAAGATGTTCACAGGTTGTGAATGCTGCGGTATCACTTTCTATTCAGACTCAGGTCTTTATCATGACTATTTTCCACATAAATCACCTGACAGAAAGACAAAGTGTGAAACCAGCAGAGTCCCAGATAAAACCAACAACACACTGCATTATTCATTTGGACTTTCAAGTTCACCCAAAAGTAAAAATGTATTTGTGCTTCCTCATGATAATATCTTTTCATCTACATCATCTACATCTTGTAGCTCTATAATCGTCTGGTGTTCCTTACAGTAATGTCAGGCAATTTTAGGATAATGTAAGGATTAATAAATGATGGTACAATTGTACCTTTCCATTGAACTAACAGCCGATCTTTATAAGACTCACATAGAGGAGATGTTTGTTGGCTCTGGCCTCCTGAAGTGCATTAAAGATCTTGATGATCCCATATCTTGCATTCTGCTGCCCCACCAGATTCTGAAGAGCATCTGTATGACAACAACAACATGAATGTCAGATATCATGAGATTATTCACTGAAACGGACTTCATTTCAATATAAATACACACATGAGTAATGCTGAAAAAAAAGACATTAAGTATTAATGAAATGCTGTGATTAAATGTTTCTTATGATCATAAAGAGTTTCATGATTCTGGTCACTTTCTATAATTCAAAGCTCTGGTGATTTTACAATTATACACTTAATACCAATGCACATACATCAGTTTAAAGTATGGTATGACTAGTGGTCAACCTTTAATGGTTTTTATCAATAACTAAGTTCAAATCAAATCAACGTTTATTTGTATAGCACTTTTTAAAAAACAGCAAGTGTCTCACAAAGTGCTGCACAGACAAAGCCAAACAACTTAAAATAAAATATAATGTAAAATAAACAATTAAAAGTAAAAAATTAAAACCTACTATTAAAAGAAACACACAACATTAAATTAAATAATAGAATAAAAGTACAGTCCTCATAGAATACAAGAAACAGCTCTCAAACTGAATTAAAAGCAAGACTATAAAAATAAGTTTTGAGATTGGATTTAAAAAGAGCAATAGTTTGGTCCCTACTTGCCAATATCTGATTAAATCAACCGATAGTTTTTAAAACGGGTACTGGATAAAAACAAACATAAGACTCAAAGTGAAACGGTGCTGAAATGCATTACAAAAGTTATAAAACAACAGTACTAAACCATGAAAATGTGCTAAATGAAATAAATGTATAAATAAAAATATCTGAATTAAATTAATAAGTATTAAAGTAAATACTTCTGTGGAATACTCCCACTGGTAACACTGAAATATATGTGTAGTTTTGTACTTTATTTGCTTCTGTTTTAACACAAAAATATGTATTACAGTCATGATATAAAAGAACTAAAATCAGATTTTGATTTGTTGGGTGTGTTAATGTCACATTATTAACTTAAAATATGGATAAATCATGGATAAAAGTAACCAGCTGGATATAAACTAATGCAAATCGATGGTAATAATCATGACATTAAACATTTGGGTTGAATTGATCTGTTTGAGGTACTAATAATTTTAGCGTTCTGTCAACCTTGATGACAAAATTAGGTATCTGCTGTTGTTTCTCTGCTAATGCAGCATCTATTCAGCACATTAATTCCTTCATAATGATATGAAGCAAAGGACGCACCCGGAAAAACTATCGGCACAGAATTTTTGCTGATAGCTGATTGTCCCACCAATAGTGCAGATTAAAATGATTCATCAGTCCACTTCTAGATGATGAATCACTGTTTAATGTTATTAAAAGTGCAATTTCATACATCATGACCAAAACAACAAACATACACATCTCCATTATCATTCATCTCTAAAATATTACATTATTTCTCATATAAAAAGTGATAAACATTTATTTGTGTGTCAGACCATCACAAGGCAGGTGCTCAACGGTGTTTGTGCTGTGTTTCATACAGTAGCAGTTTGTTGTGTTGGGTTTTTGAGGGCCGTGAAGTGGAAAGGTTTCGTCCAACACGTTGTGGGCTCAGACTATTGGTGTAATATCTCTCTGGATCTGTTCACTGAAGTGTGTGCGGGCTCAAGTGTTTCAAGTGTCTCACTCCAAATAAACAGCACAACATTATGAAAGTCGTAAACAGCTGTGTGTCTTATGCATCGTTAACATTCACATCAGAATTGATTTGAACTGCATCCCAATTTATAGTCTGCATCCTTCACAATGTGACAAAGACTGTAACGTAAGGAGGAGGAAACAATCGTGTTTGAGGCTCACAATATTGCGGCTTTCACATAGGGCGCGGTGTGCGCTGAGCTCGCCGCTGGGTTCAACGCAGGTAAGATGGATACACTGTTTAAAATGCCCTGTTTCTATTGGTCGCGCGTGTAATCGTCACAGAGCGCAGCGCAAAAGTTTAACTATTTTGAACTTTGTCGGCTGTGGTTGACACAACAACAAACCGCCCCCGCGCAGCGCAAGCCATTGAAATGAATGGGTTTCATAGCGCAGCGTGCACCTCGTCCTATAAGTCATTACCATGTACACAACTCTTTTTATTCATCTATAGCGATAAATACAGCTTTCATTCTACTGCACCTTTAATAGTAATGGTGCAATACTGTCTATGTTGCGTTTAAGTGTTACTGTTGGGTACAGTTTAATCCAGTGGTTCTTAACGTTATTCCTGGAGGCCCACTGCCCTGCATGTTTTGTATGTCTCTTTTATCTGGCAGACTCAGTTTAGTTCATTGAGATCTCTTCTAATGAGCTGATGATTTGAATCAGGTGTGTTAAATAAGGGAGACATACAAAATGTGCAGGGCAGTGGGCCTCCAGGAATAACGTTAAGAACCACTGGTTTAATCTACACAAATGTGTCATATTCTCAAATAACATTTTTATGACTCAATATTTATTTAAAGAAATCAGAAACGTCTTTGCTGCTGTGTCATGCTGACAGGTGCCGTGGGCGGGAAAACCAGGTGATGCAAATATGGATCCTCTTAATGTGTTGATGTACACATCAGAAGAAAAATTTTCCATAAACCCTGTGAAATACATGTGTACTGTTGTTCTCTCACCTGGGATATTATCTAGAAGCTTCTGTTGTGCCCTCTCTTTAGTCTCCCTGCGTTCGCTCTCGGATCGGGTTTTGTTATGAGGTGCCAGTTTCCCGTCGGGCCAAAACGTGTCCCGGAATATATTAATGTAGTAAACCAACATCTGTTCACTGAAAATCCAGTTTACCGTGTCTCTGATCTGCCTGCAGAGAGAAATTAAATACTGTCAAATATAAAATAACATATTGAACGTTTTCACAAATCCATACAATTAGAAATTCTTTCTCAGAGCGTAAACACAACATGAAAGTTAATAAGTAGCTTTTCTTTTCTTTTCCATAAGACTGCAGATATTGTGAACTCCTCACGACTGACATTTAAAGAAGCTCATAGTCTGCAGTGTGTCTGGTGAACAGAGATAACTCCACTGTTCTCGACTATGACCTCTAACACAAAGACACAATGGTTGTGTATTTCTCTGTGTGATTTACACTGAATGTGTGTGTGTGTGTATATTCGCTCTTCATTCCAGACCTGTCACAATCTCACACTAATAAATGGGCCATTTCTCACATCAGTGACATCCTTCTGGACCTCTGATTCACAGACACACTGAGAGTCCTATGGCAGCTATATATAAATCTTCCCTTGACAATCTGACTGATAATAAACCATCAGTGTAAATTACAGCAGGTAAATGTATTAATAACAAGACAGCTCCACTCTTAAAAACACCATGATTTATATAACAGGGCTGTTAGTCCACGTCTGTTCTCTTTGAGATTATCTAGGCGCAAGTTTAAGACTAGTCAAACTATTTAAAGACATCAAGACCACAAAACATACGATAATTGTAGCAATTAGGTTTGCAAAGGAGCGGTAACTTTCCGATAAATTTCCAGAAACGTTCCATGGGAACTTAATGTGGGGAATTTTGGAAATATTCTAAATTGGAAACTTAACGGGAAATTATGGGAATTTACAGGAATTATTTTGAAACATTTGGGAGATTTATATAAACTATATAATATACAAACATAAATAAAAATTTTGTTTGGTCTGACATGCTGACAATAATTTTTTATTTTTATTATTGACATCTTGACTGATTTAATTGCAAATAGAACTTGAATTGATTCTTTCATTAAGTAACACACACAAAAAAATAATAAACATTATTATAGTTATTATAATAGTGCTAGCTTACATTTAGATTTACGTAAATTGCGTAAATACATGTGAAGGGTAGAAATTCAACTGAAATTGCATTAAATCTTGCTGATTTAAACAAAATTATGCTGCAAGATTTTTGAACTACATTTAAGTTCCCTGTTATAGGCAACTCTGCAATTTTTTCAAATTCCCAGTTTATTCTCATGAATTCCTGTTAATTCCATAGACTTTACAAAATATGGACGTAGTGTCTGTGACGTTTCTGAAGATTGTTTTTGAAGCTTAGAGTAGGAGGTGCCTGCCGTCGTCATCTTGCCCGCGCGCCACTGCGCATCACTAGCGGTTATCCAAAAATGGGTAAAGTGGTGGGACGTAGGTAAAGCTGAGGTGGCTGGCTGCTGAAACCACACCCCCCTAACTCGACTTTAGTGACAACTGTTCAACCGTCACTCAGGTGGCCTCGCCCTTAATTATGCAGAACTTTAAGGCTTAATATCACTTAAACAGATGAGTTACAAAAAAATTCACCCCCTCACAGTTGTCATGAAGGGCAAAATTTGTTATATAAACCAAAAACACTTTTTGTACCAGGCTATAAACATATTATTTTCCTCTAAAGATGGGCATTTTAACATGGAGGACTGCAGGTCTATGGGAATTTACTCGCTTTTGGAACCTCAATCAGCCAGTCAATGAATTGCATTTTAAAATCACTTCATGGTATTCATCAGAGAGACTGGAAGGTTGCCCCTTGGATAAATGCCTATAAATTCCAGTTAATTCCCATGGAAAGTTTCCAGCCTTGAAAATTCCTAGAATTTTGCAACCCTAATGGCTCCCAAAAACTTTCCCTTCAAATTGAAAACATGAGTATAGAGTGATATTTTTCTGAAGTCTGAAATCAATCATCAGGGGTTTAGGAAAATATAAACAGTTTGTTTAATATATTGGTAATAAATGCATTCTCCTAAAAGTTTTATTTTAATTTTTGACTGACAAAATCACATCCATAATGCTGGAATGCTCAGATAAGAGTGATTAAGATATGTTTGATACATCCCCCAATGTCCTGTTTCAAACAACTAATCAATGGTAATGAAAATTAACCATTTCTTATAGCAACCATTTTTATTTATTTATTGGCAAACCCATGGTTATTTTGTAATAACCTTCTTTTTTTTGTTTTACCTTTCATTAAAACCCAAATGTTCTTAAAGAGTAACTAAAACCTAAACCAACTTTTTTTAGTTAATGATCTGTAAGAATGATGCTTTATTAGTGCTGTTCATTGATTTTAGTAACTTTTTTGACATTTGGATGTAAAGTGTTTCAATACTACAATATATGGTGTAAAAACGTCTGAGTGCTGCCCTCTTCAGGTTGAACGGTGGCTACTGCAGTTTAATTTTCCTATTGGATGTTGGGTCCAAGAAATAACTCGTGATGTAAGCAGGTTCAAGCTCACCACACCCTTGTTACGATCTCACCACACACTTAGTTTGTCCCCTCTATCTCTGTTGGGATCTGCCCACTTTTCTTGCATTTTTCAAATATTGCAGTGGGTGGAGTCACGCTCTGACCAGGGGTTTAGTTACGCTTTAAGAGCTGAACCTTTAAATTGAATGATTTGTGTGATGAATATCTACAGAAGTTTCATTCATTGAGTAATGCTTACTTATTTATTGTCCTTCCAAACGTGACTTGAACTAGTGCAATGAGCGTCTTCCTCACCCATTTAAACACTAGAGAGAGAGAAAAACAACAAACAGATCAGAAGAGGATGAATGAGTAAATGAATGAATGGAATAAGCAATGCAATGTTTCAACAGATACACGGAGCACATGTGATATAATATGCTGGTCAATAGGTTTACCACAGTTATACTTAAAAATAGCATTTAAAGCACATTTGAATAAACTTATTTTTTATGAGTTTGTACTAGAATGAAATTTAAAAAGTTGAAAATGTTGAGAAATCAAAGCAAATAAAGCAAGTGCACTTCAGTGAGTGATATTAGTCACGCAGTCAAAGATGTGCTTCAGTTTTCACACCCACAGATGAAAACTTAAAGTGTGAGTTAATTTTATATTTCTGTGTGATACCACAAGTGAGACAAGTTATGAGGTGCGAATAAGTGCAAGTTGGACACACATGACACAAACCACACACAAATACACAAAACCACAGACAGTACACCGTACTCACTGCCCCTGAGTTCAAATATCTCTCCGATCAACATGAAGCAGGGTTCAGCCAGAGCGTCCTTCTTTCCATCCGTCTCATCGCCGTAATCGGACAGATCGCTGTCATCGTCAGCTTCATCTTGCTAGACACAAAATCATCCTCATGAAATTTTCAATCTGATTGGCCGGGAGGCGCGTTTGAAGTGTCTGACTGACTGAATGTTTATCTAATACTGAATTTTATTCATTCACAGTTTAAAAGTCAAGTGATCACTCGCTCACAAAAATAAATGAGCAAACCAATCGATCACATTCAGGAGTGTTTGTATGTGTGTGTGTACCTCTTGGTGCGAGAAGAAATCTCCTGGCAGTCTCTCCAGGAAGGACGCGAGAGAGAAAGAAGACTTCTTCTGGATGTCGATGACCTTAAGATATTCTGGAGATGGACTCAGAAAGGCATAAAGAGCTTCACTTTGACACATGCGCTCATCTGTCAGCACTTTCTACGGAGGAAACATACAAATAAACTAGAAACATCTATCATCTTTATTTTTAAGAGTTTAGATTTATCCCCCATCCCATTATATCGTATATGTAATGATTTCTGTAGGCACTCACCAGTAAAAATGTGTTGAGCTGAGTTTTTGATTTGTCTAAAAATTTTTGGTCGATGGATTTGAACGGCAGTTTGCTGAGCGAGGGAAGCTGCACTTTCTTAAGCAATGGAAAACACTGGAAGAAAAGATCAAATAGGAAACATCAGTGTGTGGTTTTCCTGCTGTTCTGCAGCATGCATGTCAAAACGAATCATGTACAGCGGCATGAGTCACTGACGCCACAGGAACACAGTGACGGTCACGGCTCAGAGGGGCGTCACGCCTCACTGGTATTTTAACTGGCATGTGTGCATATGATAACGCACATCCATACGACCACAAACATCAGCTTTACCTCTGTCAACTTCCGGTGTAGCGCATGAAACTCGCTGAGCTTCCTGACAACGCTCCAACAGTTGTTCTGGGAGTCGTCTCTTTCCGAAAGGCTCACGGATACGGAGTAAAATGCCATCTGCTCTCCGTTTTCCTCCGACGCCTGACACAAACACACACATGAAGACTTAATGTTTGATAAACAGATAAAGCAATAATAATAGAGATAAAAAAATCCAGACAGAAGAAATTCTGAGAGAAGGCAGATAATCACTTATGAAATAAACAGTTATGTGTATTTTAAATGGGACATAACATGCAAATCTGATTTTTTTAATTTTTATGTTTAAGTGCTATAACTGGGTCTCCATCAAAGTCTTTCTTAGTATTTTTGTCTTGTTTTCTGGTATAAATGTCTGAAAATTATTAAATTGAGATACATTTACTTTGTAAGCAAGTGGCTTAAGATTTAAAATCTTGTTTATTGAAATAAATGATTAAAACAAGTCAAAATATCTGCCAGTGCGGTAAAAAAAATCTACTCAATTCCAGTTTCAAATTAATTTAGTTAACTTAATTTAAGTTGATTTTTCTTACTGCACTGGCAGATATTTTGACTTGTTTTAAGTAAAAATCTCTTGATTTTAATCATTTATTTCAATAAACAAGACTTAATATCTTATGCCATTTGCTTACCAAGTAAATGTATGTCAATTTAAGAATTTTCAGATATTTATATTAGAAAACAAGACAAAAATACTAAGTAAAAAGTTCATTTTTTGCAGTGTATTAGCCTAGATAATTGAACTTTTTCACACACTGTAAAAATTGAGTTTCTTCTGGGGACACCAAAGACTTATTTTACACCTTTAAAAAAATCTTATAATACGACCCCTTTAATGCCGCGTATTGAACGCATAAGGGTGCTGCCACAAGACCCTTTAGCTCCTTTCCCCAAACCCCATTTCTCCGTTCTAGTTTATACCACATGATGGATGTAATATGCAATCAACCCTAAACTAAATCAAAACCCCGCTCCACCTCCTCATCATTATGGAATTTAAATGGGAACAAAACGGACCTCTGCAGTGTGGATGATGGCTCTCCAGGTGCCCAAATTCTCACACCAGCAGTCCGTGCGCGTTATGTGCAGCTGAAGGTCACCGTGTTCCTTCTCCATCGCTCCGATTTCTTCCTTTAGCAATGACACAATCTACAGAAAGATATTCATATGAATATACCAGGCAGCTCTGTAGACATTCTGACCACGACCCTGGGGAACGGAAATGCTGAGCTTTCAGCAACCCCTCAAAGAAAACAATGAGATCACGTCAGAAGATATCGATTTCTGCCTTATGTAATGGATTTAATAAAACCACACACACAACAGGAAATATATGTAACAGATCAAAGAAAGGAATATATATGCTTATTAGTCGTAATTAGTCAGATAGAGGGATGTCAAAAGTACAGAAGTATTAAAGTTTTTGACTACTTTCAACGCTGTTATGGTTGACAATATTTGTTGCTGTTGTTTTATACAATTTTGTTAAATGGCATTGACTACTGAGCATTAAGTATCATGAAAATTATATTCATGTGCCCTGATTAAACTAAAAAATGCTTTATACATAGAAAATGTCACAAACACATCACCTTTTTATCAGGTCGGGGTGCATTCTGAATAGAGCCCAGAGCTTGACGCTTATACTCGAGTCTCTCATACAGCTGCTGTAGTTTGGTCACGGCGTAACTGGCCTGTTCATTGATCCCTTTACTGCCCTCATCCAGGGTCACATCACCGCCCTCCATCACCTGACCCTACACAAGACAAACAAACATGAGTCATGTGACACCAATGTACAGCACCATTGTTAAAAAGTCAGTATACAGTATAGAGATCATGCAATACTGTCAGCACTATTTACTGAGTCATTACCTGGATCACATTATGCATTTATATATTTTTGATATACAGTATCCGTGCAAAAGTCTTATGCTATGTACACACCAAAAAGGGGGCATCACGTTACTCACTCGATTACTCGCGGGATTTAACTTCGTGTCATGTGTATGTGAATATTTCAACTTGGGCGAAGACACGTTTGAGGTGAATAGCGCGTACTTTCGCGGCAAACGTGCCGCCATATCGCGTCATTCCCATCGCCCCATTCAATGACGCGTCTGATCGCTTCTTTACTTTGACTTTGTATGTATACTCGCACAAATCGTTGAACTCGCATCTGGTGTGAACCCACAGTTAGGCCACCACCACCAGACTTGTTGTTTTAGAAGTTTTAATGTCCATCTATATTTATTTTCAAATTTCTTTTATTAAGATACAAACAGAAAATAGAGGAAATTAACAGGAAATTTAATTTTCAGGACTAAATGTCTTTTTCAGGCATCGTCGATGTTTACTGTGACCTCTCTTGGCACAAGACACATCTTGAGCATTTTTTGAGAATGAAGTAAAAAGACTCATATCTTTCAAATTAGAAATTAGGATTTATTTTATTTAGGTTTAAGAGATCCTGTCCTGCTTGTGCTCAAATGGAAGGGGAGTTTACCCTAAAAACACATCAGTTTACATTTTTATGCAGTTATTAATACTATATACACATTTCCTGTATTTTCTGGATGTATTCTGTTAAAAAGACTGAGAAACAGTTATATGTGATCACTATAACATTCCAAAAACAACACATCTAATTCTAAGACTTTTTCACAGTAATGTTAATGTTTCTACATTACTTAAAAAGATTATAATTTGGAATAGAAAATACAGTATTTAAATATTGCATTGCAAAAATATATAAAGTATTTAAGTATTGAACATAAAGAATAGAATGGACTGGAATGGAATAAAGACAGGAATTGAGGGTTTCCATTGAAATCTTTTAATATTTTAACCCCATTCCAGCAAATCTTTTAAAACTTTGCAAAAATGCGAATTTTGTGCTTTTCCATCAAGTTGTTTGTGCGAATGACAGTGGTACTGATAACCTAGTAACCAACAGTGAATAAAAGAAGGCACACTTTGAAAAACGGAGACAGGACTGCATTTAGTCATGATTGGGTAAGTTATAAATTAACTAGCAGTGCAGCTTGTAATTGCCAAACTGAATGCTGTCCACAGAAGAAGGAATGCAGCATTTTTGACGCAGGCACTTACAGCAAGGGCATTGAGATGACGTTGAGCCCCATATATGGGAAAAACACCGTCAGCTGATACAGCTGTCATGTGGGTTTAATATTTCGCTACGTCAGAATTTATTCAGCAAATGCATTTCCATCTCCCATTATTCACATTTACTCTTTTTGCATAAGTCAAAAACCACCTCAAGCAAATGTTAAAAACTTTATTGCAAATTAAGGGATTTTTATTAGAAATTTAGCTTTTCCATTACTCGTGTCATGTGCGATACTTTAAAATGCACATAAAATCAGTGTGATGGAAACTCGTCTAGAGACAAAGTGATTCTGTGTGTCATGTTAAACTCACGACATCATCTTTCTCCTCACTGCTGGACTGTGAGCTGCTCCTCTGTTCCTCCCGTTTAATGAGTCTCTCGTACAGGTCGCTTACCAGGAATGATGGGTAATATCGCTCTTTCATTGTCTCGTAAACATCTCCCTGGATCCTGTGAAACACATCCGTACCCTTGTTCCCCACCAGCGTCTGCTGGATCTCTTTATAAAGGGCTTTCTCCACCGGGATCTCTTTGCTCTCCACAAAGAAGTTCTGATAGATCTCTCCCACCAGCTGTGGCACTTCATTCTGAACAAACACAAACACATGAGAGACGATTTATAAGACTCAGAATCAAAAGACTCACGAGTAGGAATGAGCCGGTATGAGATTTTGGAGATATGATAACCTTAATTATAAAAATAACTTTCCCAGTTATGTTTCCCAGTGTTGCGGTATTGCCATTGCAACACTAAAATGTGTTAATTTTCCAATGCCTGTGTATGCAAAAAACAACTTTTCAACTGGACAAAATAGATTTCATTTTTAAGCAACATGTATGCCAGGTAAAAACAAAGCCTTATAATATTTTTGTAATATCTACATTAAAATGTAAACATCAAATTAATTACATGACTTAATGATTTAATTACTTTTGTGTAAACACAACTCATACCTTGAAAACAGTATGACAGAAATTTTTTGTAGTTTTAAAACCTTGGTATGCTTCAAACCGGTAACCGGCCCATATGCCTACTCATGAATAAGACGTTTAATAACAGCTGTAGAGAACTGATTGCTAAAGTACTGTTAACCTGACACGTAATCTTACGAAAAACGTAAGATTTGAAGATTTATGACGGTCTACCAAGAGAAACGCTTCACTGCAAAAAAATATTTTCAAGATAAAAAATTCTTATTTTTACAAAAAAAGGCAAAAATACTATCTAAAAATTCTTAAATTAAGATGCTTTTTGTTGATGAGCAAAACAACCCAAGAAAAGAAGTCTAGTTCTAAGACAAAAAATATAAAATGTAAGTGAATTTGTGGATTAAACAAGAAAAAAAATCTGCCAATGGGGTATGGCAAATTTTTTTGCATCTTAATTTAAGAATTTTTAGATATTTTTACTGAAAACAAGAAAAAAATACTAAGAATTTTTTTCTTGAAAATCATTTTTTGCAGTGAATCTCTGTATTTCCAAACTGATTTTAGATAATGTCACATTGCAGAACGGCATAGCCATATGTTATAATGCTAATCTTAACTATTTTGTTTGGTTTTATGCAAACAGATGCTATTAAACGTGATGAATATGTCATTAGAAACACTGTTACAAATCTCCCGATGCACAAAAATGAGCCAAACATGTCAGTATTTCTCTAGTAATTGCTAAATTAACACAGCTGGGAGTTAATAGACCTACATGATGATACACATGCCGTGTCCCAATTCACCTACTTGGATGTATAAACTTTATAATAAATACATAACACTTACATAATATCTTGACATATACTATGCACTGAAACTATGAACTTTTGTGATAGGGAAAGTACATACATTTAAGTGTGTAGAATGCGAATTGGGAAAAAGCAATGTGTTTCAGTCAGCTGCTGACGTGTTTGTGTGGTTATACGTGGTTTCTTGTATAAAGTATTATCTGTCGGCAGCTTTAGTCTGACCTTATTGGCGCTCTTGAGCATCTCCACCAGCTCCCAGAAACTAATCAGGGCTCTCTTATCCACACGCTCCATGTAGACACGGAAATGATCCCGATATACGGAGTTTGACATGATCTCCTCAAACTGAAGTATCTGTGAGAGCATAAAATATATGAAGCACACTTTATTATCATTAAAAAACACTTCACATCACTAAAACATGTTACATTGTGGATGACACATTATGTCGAGGGTTTGATTTATCTTGAGTTCTGTATCATTCAACAGAAGCCAATAAAGATGTTTCTTCTTAATGTAAAAGTCAGTCGGTCTGTCCGTGAGCCATCTATGGATGAAACTACTGTGGTCAGAACATTGCATCCATCAAAACAAATAGCTTTTTCCACTTAGCTTCAATAAATGGCTTTGGAGTGGACTGGGTATAAAGGTTTGAATCATTTCAAAAGATCAAGAAAAACACAGCCTTTCTAACATGATAATATCTATAAACATGAAGTTTTGTTATGAGGGTTCTCTGGGTTCACTGAATGCCTCCAGATCCGGAGATGTGACCTATTAGCATGTAACAAACCAACATGCTCTTTGAGGTTTTTCTTGGAGAGATCCATAAAGGCTCGGTCTGTAGGGACATTCAGAGACTGAGCTGTCTGTATAAATCACAACAGCCCAGAGCTACTGAGATCAGAACAGCAGGTCACACGACCAACTGCGAGGTCATAACACTTTTCTAAATAAAGAGAAGTAGAAAAGACAAGAGAGAAAGGAAAAGAGAGCTACCCTATGATATAATGCTAAACACACATATTTGATCATCTTTTAAGGGCCCATTTTATGCAAATAATTGTTTGGACATAAATGTGTGTTGGCAGTGTATGAACACAATGAAAAAAAATCTATTCACCCCTTCTTTTTTAATCCCTATTAAACCAAAGCAGCCTCTTTAGACATGCTGTTTTGATTCTCTTGTTAAAGGTGCAGTGTGTAATTTTTAGTAGGATCTCTTGACAGAAATGCAAAATAATATACAAAACTATATTATCAGGGGTGTATAAAGACCTTTCATAATGAACCGTTATGTGTTTATTACCTTAGAACGAGACCTTTTTATCTACATACAAAGAGGGTCCCCTTACATGGAAGTCGCCATTTTGTGCCGCCATTTTTCTACAGAAGCCCTTAACGGACATTTTTTTTACTAAGTTGTCCCCGACGATGACATGTTTTTACGGTGGCAGCTACCGTAGCTTCTCTATGTGTTTCAAAAGCGATGTCACACTGATAAAGCCCCGGTTAATTTAACCCAAAGGTTTTTCTTAATGTGTTTGTAAGCAAGTTGTGGAGCTAATGCAGCTAATGATACTATTATCCCAGAGTGTATTCACAGAAACCAGATCTATTTTTAATCAAAAGCTGTAGCTCATTTGCATTTAAAGGTACAGACATGAAAACTTCGACTTCGACCCAACTAGGGGCATTTTGGACATGCTATAATAAATGATCTGTAGGGGAATTTTGAGCTGAAACTCCACAGACACTTTCTAGGCA
Organism: Paramisgurnus dabryanus; assembly: GCF_030506205.2. Classification (NCBI taxonomy): domain Eukaryota; kingdom Metazoa; phylum Chordata; class Actinopteri; order Cypriniformes; family Cobitidae; genus Paramisgurnus; species Paramisgurnus dabryanus. Next base: position 35,699,108 of record NC_133352.1, on the reverse strand, counting down.
CACCTGATGCTTACATTACATCTTGTAAAAATGGGAATAATATGTGCCCTTTAATGCCATCTTAATCTCTTTTGTGGCCAAGGATTCAATGTGCCAAATTTGTTTGGACTCTGTATACCTAGTGGAGTCGGAAATAATTTTAATTTGGATGCAACATATTATAGTTACATAAGTTAAACCCAAAATGAGAAAAAAATGACTGAAAAAAAACCCATAAGTAAAAAAAAAAACATAAGTTAAACACAAAATGAGAAAAAAATGCTGAAAAAAATACGTTAAATTCAGTGTGTTGGGGGTCTTTTCCACTCCTGCACCAAGGTGTAAGATGTGCTCGGGTTTTCTCTGAGAGCATTGCTTTATAATAATGTTAGACTGTATGACTGCGAGTGTAATTTGTTGTTTTACCCGTTGGCTCTGTGGACCGTCCCCATCATCCTGAGCTCCGTCCTCCTGCTGTTCATAGTTCGGACCCCCGAGGAGCCGGATGCGTTTCTCGCACTGTTTCTTAGCCACTGTCAGCTGGTTAATGTAACGCTTCATGTTTCTGGCACGCAACAGGTCGGCCTTTAAAGCCGCTGCCTCTTTACCTTTACTGTCTATAGATAGATAGATAGATAGATAGATAGATAGATAGATAGATAGATAGATAGATAGATAGATAGATAGATAGATAGATAGATAGATAGATAGATAGATAGATAGATAGATAGATAGATAGATAGATAGAGAGATAGAGAGAGAGATAGAGAGAGAGAGAGAGAGAGAGAGAGAGAGAGAGAGAGAGGTATGAAACACATTTAAGGACACATTTCCACAGCCATGTGATCTCAGAAGACTAAAAACATGTTTTACTTCCTTCGGCTACATTCACACAGACTCAAACTGACTTTCAACTAACATAAAGGATCTTGAGCCAGGACACAAAGCTGATGTTTTGTTGATAAGATGGTAAAATCCTCATTATTCAAAAGTCATTCTGAAGATAAATGTTGTACAAAGAGTACATGTAGCTCAATTGCTAGAACATTGTGTTAGCAGTATAACAGTCATAGGTTCAATAAATAACACAAATACTGATACAAATATATTCCTAACCTTATACAAGGTAATTTGCTTTGGATAAGTGTCTGCTAAAGCTGATTCATGGGAAACTTCTCTCCACTGAGCCAAAAACATCAACAGGTCAATGAACTGTGAATGTGTGCAATTGCAATTTCAACTTCTACGACTATGAGCATCTAAATTTTTAACATGAGCATCTTGTTTTTCTCACAAAAACAATTATTCAAAAATAGAAGGCAGTATTAAGAAAAGCTGACTAGTTTTTATTGGAGGTTTACAAGTAGGCAGACATGAACTTCAAAGTTTACTTGATTAACATGAATTAATTCTATAAATAATGTTTTGACTGTTTTTCATTAAAACTAAAAAATAAAGCACATCTTAATGCTATAAACTTCAGTGTTAGTGACAAACCGAAGATTAAACATAGTCGAGATTTAATAATAACACCTGTAAGTGAAAGTATTTTTGGTCTGGAATTCCCCTATGGAATTTTCTAGAATTTGACATCATATAGCCTGAGGTGTCCTGAAGACTGCTCATTGGATGAATGTTTTTTAAATGGCCAATCAACATCTGACACCTGTCGGACACACCCATGTTCATGATATAAATTCACCTGTGTTTTGCGCTAGGGTGCTCAACTGCGGTAGAGCCAGGTAAAGGAAGCAAACGCAAGCGAGTGGACGAGCACAAGACAAGACACAACACGACAAGGCAAGCAAGCTGACGAGTGCACGGACGACAAGGCAAACATGCGGACAAGCACACGCCCGACAAGACAAACGAGCAGACGAGCACACGCTCGACAAGGCAAACGAGCCGACGAGCACACGCTCGACAAGACAAACGAGCCGACGAGCACACGCTCGACAAGACAAACGAGCCGACGAGCACACGCTCGACAAGGCAAACGAGCCGACGAGCACACGCTCGACAAGACAAACGAGCCGACGAGCACACGCTCGACAAGACAAACGAGCCGACAAGCACACGCTCGACAAGGCAAACGAGCCGACGAGCACACGCTCGACAAGGCAAACGAGCCGACGAGCACACGCTCGACAAGACAAACGAGCCGACGAGCACACGCTCGACAAGACAAACAAGCCGACGAGCACACGCTCGACAAGGCAAACGAGCGGACGAGTGCACGGTCGACAAGGCAAACAAGCAGACAAGCGCACCGTCGACTCGACACCACAAGTGCCATTGGACCATTCTTCAAGATGTCTCGCGGTTCACTGGAATCCACTGAGGTAAATATACCGAACATCACAGCTGATTCATACACCGCAGCAAACCAAACTTCTCGATCTTCTATAGGGGCAATGCAGTGGTTTGCGCGTATGAAAGATATATGTTTGGATGGATGCCACGCTATAATGGCTGTGGTGAATATCGTTACAGCTGTGAAAGGGTTTATATTAGGTGTATCCGAGCTGAATGAGTTCGTGTCAAAATATACGGGCATAACCATACCATGGTTCAACATGCCGACACCATAATCGATCAACGACACGGTGGCAGAGTTGCTGGGTCCATTTATAATGCGCTACGCTTAAGTTGCTTGTCAACTTCAACGTGGAATCGACAGATCTCGCCACCGTTCACGTCTCTGAACCGGCAAGACGGCCAAGCAGGCATCTCTATATTTTATTATTACTTCGTTGCGCACTGCAAAATATGCTTGTTAAGTTACCGAACTCATTCAGCACTCTGCCACCGACAATATTGTGTATATAAAATAAACTTAAAATGTAAACATGTTTATTGTGTGGTTTCATTTAGTAAAGTGTATGATCTTTCTTTGGGTGCGCTCCATTAAAGAATCCGGCCTGTAACCCGAAGATCGCCAGATTCTAGTACCATGGAAAGGCCAGCAAAACATCGCCAGCGCCCAACTGCTATCCTGACGCTACAGGGATGAGCATGGACGACAACGCAAGAGAGCGAGTGAGCGGCACGCACAGACGTGATTAAAGGAAAGCCCGAAACAATCCGTGTGTGTGTTCACTTCGCACTGGGATGGTTTAGATGCAGATGTCACTTTCCAAATATGTGTTCATTGGCCACTGTAACCAGAGTTTCTGTCTACATCAGCCTACATCTTGACTAAAGAGTGGAGATGATACTTCAGTTTTACACTTTGAAGGTGTAAAGACTCTTGCATCTTTATTACATGTGATCTTCACTCCATATGCTTCAGATTTTGTTTTAAACGAATGACAAAGAAGTGATGCAAAAACTCTCCAGAAGTTTCTGCACTGAAGTACACAGACATCACCTCACACACAAACACTTTGTGCTGAAGCGAATCAGTGGTTTACTGGTTTATTCTGGTATTCATGTTGTGTTTTTTTCTATATTTTCACAGCAGCAGATGATCGAGGTGATCACTGGTTCTCTGTCTGGTCCAGTTGAAGATTTCTACCAGCAAGTGTTTTTGACTTCTTCAAGATGATCAACGTTTCAGTAATACAATACAAGAAATACCCCACCTGACTCTAGTTCACTTCATTCTTAAAAGGATAGTTCACCCAAAAATATAAATTCTTTCATCATTTACTCACTCTCATATTGTTACAAACCCACATAAATGTCTTTGTTTTGATGAAAACAAAGAAAGATATTTTGAGGAATGTTTGTAACCAAACTGTTTATGGACCCCATTTACTTAATTAAAAAAAGAATACTATGAAAGTAAATGGTGTCCACGAACGGTTTGATTACAAACATTTCTTAAAAATATCTTCCTTTGTTTTCATTAGAACAAAGAAATGTATACATGTTTGTAACAACATGAAGGTGAGTAAATGATTTTACTTTAAATTTCTCCTCATGAGTCAGTTAAGTCCAATACCCATCATTATAAGAAGAAAGACTCATCACTTTGTTTAAAAGCACTGTGTCCAACAAAGAAAGTGACTAAACAGTTCAGCACCTACAAGCACAAAATCACTCCGTATCATCAAGCACTTTTTCCCAAACACACAAAACCAGTGTCTTACTGTATGTAGACACTGTCACAACAAAAGCACTTTATACAAAACCTCATTAATATTTAATAAATATTATGAGCCATGTGTCATCACGCCTGTTTTGCCGTTAACACTGTCAGGATTTATTAAAGACATGCACTGAAAAATAACCGTTTATTTTTTGCAACTGACCTTGTGCATGTGCATTTGTAGACATGGAAGGAGAGTATTTAAATGAATCAGACAACACATTTACCAAGGTTTGCACTTGTCAATTTATTTGTCTTACACTCTACACCAATTCACGCTGCTATTGGTAGATGGTGTGTCTGAAATATCCTATATAATAAAAATAGTAATCTGACTATAGTAATTGTATTTATATTATTACTATAATAATACTATTATTACTGTAGTAGTACTAGCTGCTGACCTAAGATCCTAAGACATGTCGCTGATCTTGTACCTTTTCTTGTTAATTGAGTCTTTTGGGGTATCTTGCAAAAAATGATTTTCAAGAAAAAAAATTCTTAGTACTTTTGTCTTGTTTTCAGTAAAAAAATATAAAACTGAATTTTTCTTGAATTTAGTGTTTAAGAAAAACGTTCAAGATTATTTTGCTTAACCCATTGGCAGATTTTTTTGCTTGTTTTATGTACAAAATCACTTAAATTTGATATTTTTGGTCTAAAAACTAGACTTATTTTTGATAGACTAGACTAGACTAGAATTTTTAGATATTTTTAATGAAAACAAGACAAAAATACTAAGAATTTTTTTTCTTGAAAATCACTTTTTGCAATGTGCCTATAATTAGTCAAGGAGATTGTATGATTTCTTATCATTTCTTTAATGAAAGTTTGATAACTGTGCATGATGACTTGTGCAACAAATGCACATAGGATGTCAGACTCTGAGTGTTAATTTAATGCAAATTCAGACGCTCTTTTTAAAATATTTTGGGTTAACATCTGGCACAGTTTCAAAACTGAAGTCCATCATTTCAATGAAACCCCAGTGGCTTTGCTGTCATCAGTATTGAAAATGTTACACTGAACCCACACACAGAGGCCACCCCCACATAAAAAAAATCCCAATTTAACCCCTGAGTGTACATTGGTTGTACACTCATTATTGTGGTGCATTATGGGGTTAAATGAGTGCACTTAATAATAACCACTACGATTTGGGCACCACTAAAAATAGATGTTCCCTCAAACAGTGCACTATTTAAGTAGCCTGGTCCAACCAGACTCTCGTACATTCATTTCATTTGTACAGAGAGTCTGGCCACGCTCCATTGCAAAGCGTTACTTCGTGACATATATCATGCGCCGAAACCGGACGGAAACAACAAGTACGAATAATCAGACCAACAAAACTTAGCAAACCTGGTTCTTGCTCCGGCTTTAAGTTCTGTATATTCGGCAACTTTGCAACAACGGATCGAATAGCTTTTCTCACGTCTTTCTCCGCTGCCATTACTGAACTACAGCTCAAACTGACGCACGACCTCAACGTCATCGTTTTTAGCCACCCCCCTCTGTTCGCTGATTGGACCTGCAGATTTTTGCAGGAGAAAACGAAACTCTATAGAAAAATCCCAGACGTACTGCTGAAGCGAAATGAAAAATAAGCGGAAGCACGTAGGAGGGCGGAGCCAGGCTACTATTTAAGGGTGTAGGGGGATGAATTGTAAAAATAAAGCAAACAATTCATCTTTGATTAATTTGAGTATATCTGTACTAGTATGGATTTTAGTTGCATGCTCCATCTGTCACAGGAAACAAGTGATGAATGGAAACACAGACAGAAACGTCTCTTCTCCTTTAACAGCCCCTGTCACGGTGATGGACCATTGGACAGAGTTATAGATTTGCCCATTACTGGGCGACAGAAGAAAGACAACATGACTATGAATAAACAGCCTATTCCAAAAGGACTGAAATAACTAGCGCTTCCCATTGTGTGATCGAAACCAGCTCAAAATTAACACTAACACTACAACAAAGGCATTAGCTTTAACACTCCAATCACAGATGTGTGACTCTTAAAATTAGTTTCTTGGTTTAGTGAAAAATCCTTACTTATATCCAGATTAAATTCATTAGCACACTGATAAGGCATTAATAACATATTGGCACATTGATGAATTACCTGTGTGAAAGATCTATTACAAAATCGACAATTCAATGCGTTAAACAACAAAGAGTCTGTCAAGCATGACCTTACAGAAACACATCTTTCTATTCAAGATTAAGAAATTAATGAAGACCACTACACATATAAGCATTCACAGTCATCAATGTTCAGCTTAACATAGACCTGGCACCAGGTTCATTGTATTTACCCATCTGCCAATCAGAGAGCGGCTAGACAAGGTGAAATATAGAAGCTCTTGTGAGGAAGAGGAGAAAAACACCTTCATTAAAGATCAGGGAGGATCAGAGCAGATACGGTGGTGTGTTGTGTGCTTTCTTGCTGCTATAACGGCCTGAATTCAACGTAAATGTCCTTTCTTGCCTCCGGGTAGAGGTTTTCCTCCGATATGACTATGATATTTATAATACATTAGACTCCATTAAAACAAGCATTAAAGCATGTGCTAATGGAGCTGAAGAGGTTGGCACACAATAAATCACATCAAATGTTTAAGGCTTAAGAGAGAGAAACTTCTTCATTAGAATGAAGTGAAGAAACAGGATAATAAATCAACAGCTATTGGCCAGATAAGAAGGGACGAGAGGTTTAAAGGTCATCTTACCTTTCTGACGCTTTAACTGTGGAATACTGCTGATAGTTGTGGCCTGGATGATCTCCACAACTATCTGATACCTGCAGAGGAAAAAACAAGTGTTTATTATTTATTTTAACCATTCATGCCAATATATATAAGCGTATAATAAAAAAGAACTTGCGTCCATCTTTGAGGGTCTGAACATGCAACCTTTTGGTTAGCAGAGTCTAAATCACAACATAAAATACTAGCCATAATTTTATATTAGTTGTTGTTCTATGTGAAACTACACTCACTTATAATTTCGCAGTTTGGTCTCTTATTGACTTTTTTAATAATTAAATTATACTGTTTACTAAGTATTAGGTCCTATCAGATTCCCAGTCCTGTGGGTAAAAATCATCCCTCATAATGCCAAAAAAATCTCTTTCATAATGTCTGCAGTTAAAAATTGAAATGAAAAATGAGCCTGTGAATATTTCAAGGTCGCTCAGATTTTATTAAGAAATTTCTCAAAGGAACAATGTTCTCTGTAATTAATCAAATCAATCAACTGAAATTATGAAAAGCTGAATATTTATTACACAATTTCTGTTCTCAATGAAACCCAGTGGGAGAGAGGGACAGCAAAAATTGCTTTAGGCAAGTCAAATATCTGAGTCATTGAAAACATTTTAATAAGAGGAGTGGAGTAAAATTATGTTGAGTATTTCATGGTGGTACAAAAGGAAACATTTTAAAAATGACAAAGCATGACTGAAACATACATTGATATTCACACACTGATATTCATGTTTTTAAGTGTTTATTGTCAGAAGTCTATAGGTTGCATCATCGGGCACTGACATTGCATCATCATTGCGCAGTGACATCACATCATCAAGCACTGCACTGCAAAAATTATTTTCAAGAAAAAAATTCTTAGTATTTTTGTCTTGTTTTCAGTAAAAATATCTAAAAATTCTTAAATTAAGATGCTTTTTCTTGATGAGCAAAACGAACCAAGAAAATTAGTCTAGTTTTTAGACCAAAAATATAAAATTTTTGTGATTTTGTGCATAAAACAAGCAAACAAATCTGCCAATGGGGTAAGCTAATCTTTTTTTTTTTTCTTGAATTTAGTGTTTAAGAAAAATGTTCACAAATTTTTGCTTACCCCATTGGCAGATTTTTTTGCTTGTTTTATTCACAAAATCACTTACATTTGATATTTTTGGTCTAAAAACTAGACTTATTTTCTGTGGTCAGTTTTGCTCATCAAGAAAAAGCATCTTAATTTAAGATTTTTTAGATATTTTTACTGAAAACAAGACAAAAATATTAAGAAAATGTTTTCTTGAAAATAAAATGTGTCATTAAATACTCACACTCTGACATCAAATCCTTAACCTCTGACATCGCATCAATCGCGCACCGACCTCACATCATCATTGCGCACAGACCTCGCATCATCATCATCGCGCACCGACCTTGCATCATCATCATCATCGCGCACCGACCTCGCATCATCATCGCGCACCGACCTTGCATCATCATGGCGCACCGACCTCGCATCATTTTCGTGCAACGACATCACCTCTTCGCCCACCGACATCACCTCTTCGCGCACCGACATCACCTCTTCGCGCATCGACATCACCTCTTCGCGCACCGACATCACCTCTTCGCGCACCGACATCACCTCTTCGCGCACTGATATCACCTTTTCGCGTACTGACATCACATCTTCGCGCACTGACATCCCTCTTCGCGCACTGACATCACCTCTTCGCGCACTGACATCACCCATCCGCGCAATGACATCACCTCTTCACGCACTGACATCACCTCTTTAAGCACTGACATCACCTCTTCGCGCACTGACATCACCTCTTCGCGCAATGACATCACCTCTTTAAGCACTGACATCACCTCTTCGCGCACTGACATCACCTCTTCGCGCAATGACATCACCTCTTCGCACAATGACATCACATCTTCAAGCACCAAAATCACATCTTTGCGCACCGTCATCACCTCTTCGTGCACTGACATCACCTCTCTGCGCAATGACATCACCTCTCTGCGCAATGACATCACCTCTTCACGCACTGACATCACCTCTTCACGCACTGACATCACCTCTTCGCGCACTGACATCACCTCTTCGCGCACTGACATCACCTCTTCGCGCACTGACATAACCTCTTCACGCAATGACATCACCTCTTCGCGCAATGACATCACATCTTCAAGCACCGAAATCACATCTTTGCGCACTGACATCACCTCTTCGCGCACTGACATCACCTCTTCGCGCAATGACATCACCTCTTCGCGCAATGACATCACCTCTTCGCGCACTGACATCACCTCTTCGTGCACTGACATCACCTCTTCACGCACTGACATCACCTCTTCGCGTACTGACATCACATCTTCCCGCACCGTCATCACATCTTCGTGTACTGACATCATCATGCTCTATAGCAGCTTTCATTGTCTCTCCAAAGACTTCATGCTAATTCAATTAGCATAAATCTTCATTTTGAAAGCTAAGCTTTTTGAAGCATCTCCATCTCCCACTTCAAAATAACGAGACAAAAGCTCAACTGTTTCTCCTTTCATCATCACCAGCGCAGTAAGAAACCTGGGTGTTTATCTGTGTCACCTAGCAACAATCTCATTACCTGACCTCACATTTCCTCCTGCTGTGAAATGAGATGGGCCAATTATGGATGCACAATTTTCTCCACACAATGCACAACCTTTCTGCTCTCTTCTTTAGTCAGTGCCAGTGTTCGAATTGAAGGGGGTCTGGGGGGGTCCCGGACCTCCTATAAGCCTTAAGGGACCCCCCATAAAGCACAAAAATATAAATTAGGGGGGTCCCCTGGTTTTTATTAAATCTAAAATACTACATAAATTTAAAATCCTCATTTTGCGTGTCACAAAGCGATACTGTCCATTATTTGTCCCAAATTCGCAATAAAATAATTCAAATGACTTCTGTCCGAAATAAAGAAACTCGCAAGTGCGCCTCATGCTGTTTTCTGGAGGAATTGACAGACGAGTTAATGTCTCTATCTGCGTGTGGAGTATTTTTTACCTCAGTTGCAGTAAGAATCTTTAGTAATCTTTAGGTTTAAGGGTTTTTTAAAAAATCTTCTCAAACTATTATTTCATAAGTGTGGCAAAGCTATCCACTCAGACTGAAGGCTGGTCAACCCAGTCACACAAAATATTTTATTAGGAAAGCAGAAGAAATCACGCTTAAATGATAATAAATGATAGTCTCTTTAATACTTAGCCTATCGTTCAACTACGCATCTTTCAGAAATAAATAATTATTTGTAGAAAGTATCTTTTGCATGTGTTTTTTTAAACCTTGGAAAAATGTAACATGCAGGGCCGAAGTGGGACTCATTTTCAGCCCTGGAGTTTCATGTCTTAGACCGGCCCACTTTAGTTCACCACTGACTATATTAAAATAATATAATTAAATCCTCAGTGCACTATTCTTTGCAGCCTTGCAATTAATATATTTTCCAAAAATATAATTTCCAATTCAAATGCAAATAGTCTAAAAACAGCTATGATTTTGCCATAATCATGCAGCCCTACCATAAGGTATTTTAATATTATTCAATTAAACTTATTCAAAAACTGCTAAAAAGGATCAAATGTTTTCCCCTATATTTTTTCCCCTAGCGTTTTGCATGAAATAGATAAAGAATAACTATTAATAGATTAATCATTGTTACATATATAACTTACCGGTAGATATAAAAAATACGACATTTACCTTTTATCAAGTTATCAACTGCTGAAAAGGAACAAATGTTTTCCCCTATATTTTTTCCCCTAGCATTTGCATGAAATAGATGAAGAATAACTATTAATAGATTAATCATTGTTACATATATAACTTACCGGTAGATTTCTTTTACATTTACCTTTTATCAAGGTATCAAGTTGTGCTCAAGTTTATTTTAAATCTAAACGTGCAGCAAGTGCACTCAAATAGACGCGTCCAAAACAAAACTCGTGTTCACAGCGACCGCTTTGAAAAGCAGAAGGCGGCGGCGCGTCATGCGTTGTCCATGCGTTTTAAATGAATATGGACCCTAATTATGATTATGAACGCAAGAATTACTTCGTGGTCGGAAGTTGGGGCACAATCAACTTGGTCATAAAGCGGTGGGGACGTATACCACCCGCAAATTACGCGAATGGGGCTGCTGTGAGTGCTGGGGACAGCAACCTTCAACCTGGTGGCATGATAACTATCTTTAAAATTATGTATCTTTAAAAAGATTAATTATATGTAATTTATACAGTGAAGAAGACAGTGTTATTATTCATTTGATTCTATTTATGTACCTAAATACTACTGTTAGATCTTCCTTTATTTGTAACTTTGTTCTTTTTTTCTATTTTATATGCTCATAATTTCCAGTTTTGCTGATCCGAAAATTATTATATCTATGACTCAAAAAACGCAATGTACTCATCCATTTAACCACTACTATATAGTAAAATTATGTAATTTAAGAATGAGTCCACCCTATTTCACCCCTATTCTGTTTAAAAGTTCTGCCCTTGCCAGTGTTTCACATTAATTTGAGGGGTAAACTTTTTTTTGAGTTTGAGTTAAGGGTAATTTGGGGTTTCTTTGATTAAAACCAGGATCAGATGATTGTTGATCAAGGACGATCATATCTTTCGTTGTGAAATCACAGCGACCCTATAATGAGGGGGGTGGAGCTTGGCCGGGGGGTGGGGCTTAGCTAGGGGACCCCCCAAAAGCTTTGACATAATTCGAACACTGGTCAGTGCTCAAACAAAGACTCTTTAAAGTCAAAGTTTATTTATAAAGCACTTTTTAAAAACAACAAATGTTCATCAAAGTAATGACTAATAAACAATCAATTTTAGACCCTAAGACTTAAGATGTTACAGTGTAACTGCAATTGAAGACAAAACCAAAGAGGCTTATTGTTGTCATGGAAACAGAGGGATCAGGTAGATGGGGAGTTGACAGATAACCATGTTGATTCTTTTATAAAGAGTGACAGCACAGACATCATCAAATTCACCAGCAAGATCACAGAAAACATTTAAATTCCCATCATTAAGTTTAAAACACATCAGCTGAAGAAAGGAAGTCATATACATGTGGAATGGCATGGAAATAAATAAGTTCAATATGATCCAATTTTCATATTTGGAAAAACTATTCCTTTAAGCTATAGCTGTAATGACTGTGAAAAGCTTTACTCTCAAATGGTACATCACATAAACTTCTCCAGGCATAAAACTTTCAGCTGTTTGTTGATACATTTCTCCGAAGAGCTTAAACTACAAATACTAAGAATATAATTTGCTGCTTTGAAGATTAACATTTCAGCTTCTGCGTTTTCTTTTAATCCCACAGCGTTAAAAAATGTAACGTTAAATCCCTCATTTTAAAGAGTTATACCAACAATCATGTCATGACACGTGCGTCCTCACTACGGCACGTGCGTCATTGTTTATGCGTCTCATTTATCATTTACTGATCTAGTTTGCTGACATTTCTCGTCGTGAATGTTGATCTGCATGTAAATCTCTCATTTTAAAGAGCGGAACCATAACTTTTGTTGTGATGACGCGCGCGTCACTACGACACGGCCATTACGGCATTGTTTCGGCTTCTTGTTCACACAGAGGGTTTCCGTTTATCTTACTAGGTCCTCTTTCCGGCAACGATCCCAGAAGATTTACGGGACGTGTTTGCGTTCACACAGACGCTTGTCTGGCAATTTTTTGGGTATTTTCTGGGACCAAAGATCTGTGTGAATGGGTTAGGCGGAGTTCTCCGAGCATTGCTTCTGCATTCATTTCTTTTGTAACCATCTCTTACCAACACCAAAAATATTTAAAGACGTAAATACAGCTACAGTTAAAATGCACTCTGAAGAAACTAGAGTCAGACGTCTACCCATCCATCTCTATCCTTCACGCCTGCAATCAATACTGCTAGAAAGTTTGTCTGAGCCTTCAAATGTCTCATGAGTCACAGATAATACACATCCAGCACTGAGATCCAGAACAAAATAACTCAAATGACAGATTTACCCTTCGACCCAACAGAGTCCGTGAGGCGAACAACAACTAAAGTAATGAAAGTGTATTCATCTAGTTCACCTATTAAAGAGAAAATCTCCAGACACAAAAAAACAGAAATGGCTTTCGGCAGAGCTATTTGGTTCAGATGGCAGCGATGCAGACAGATCTAATGAGTCATACACCACCCTCACACACACAATAACCTATTTATATCACTGTCAAGTCCAATGGAAAGTCACCCTGGACTGATTATCAACATTGCATGCCTGTACGACAGCAGTATGAAGTACGTATAGGGTTTAGATATGTATAATGTGAACTAATGCTGTGTGAGAGCTGGATGTTTGTACCTGAGCTGTTTAAGGAACTGGACATCGGAGCTGCTGCTTATGAGTTTGATGAACTCCTCGTAGGACGGCGCATACGTGTACGCCTTTTTATGATGCTCGTTCAGCTGCTCTCTGTGCTCTAACTGAGCCAACAACATCCGGTTAATGTAGTCTGGATCGCTCAACACATCCACCAAAGGCTTCAGCACTGGAGACAGACAGACAGAGAGACATTTATCACACAAAAACCATGTATCCTATTACGATGGATACTTATGATCTTTCTGAAGTATATTTCTCTTTATTTTTTGTAACCATTTATTTGATTTCTATTATTATTTAATACCATTCTCTTTCTCTCACTTGTCCAGTATATATGTTGCCTATACAGACAGAAGTAGATTTAGATCAACTGTAAAGAAGAAGCATTCACATTATAACGATAACTTTAAAAAATATTGTTTTACAAATAGTTTTACATTAAAGAGAATAGCGGAGTTCACACCAAAACTATAACAATGAAGATCAAATAAACAATATTGTTGGGATACCGAGCCCCTAAGGTGACATTGCAGTATATTCGAGCACGCGATAGTTTCACATGCGCACGCGAAACTGAACTTTATTTAATTTTTGCTCCATGTCCGAAATGCAGCGTGTTAAAGACCTCTGCTGGTTACCCACTGTGTAAATGCAACAAGAACAGCGTATTTACATATTCATGGCATGTAAACAAAAGCAAAAGTTTTTATTACAAGAAATATGCAATATTAGTCAATGCCATTAAAGCAAGTGATTAGCATATTAGCACAGCATAAAGTGAATTAGCATAAAGTTATTGTTACAGTTCACATTATAGTTATATGCTCACCCCTAGCTTTTGAAACGCAAAGAGAAACTACGGTAGCTGCAACATGACAAAGATGTCATTGTCGAAGACAACTTTATTAAAAAAGCTTCTGTAGAACCATGGCACAAAATGGCAACTTCAATGTAAGGGGACACTTGCTGTATGTAGCTAAAAACCGCTCATTATAAGATAATAAAAACATAACGACTCATTATGCAAGGTCTTTGTATACACGCCTGATAATATAGTTATGTATTATATTATATTATATTATATGACACGTTGGACATAGTACATAATACACAGGACAAATGCATCGTTTTTGCCACATTCTGATAATGATATTAAACCAGTTAGTAATAAGAGAAAATCCTATACATGGTAGAAGATGATGATTTAGATTTTTCTGCAATCTGTTATCTAATTGTTTACCCCGTCAACTTTACCGAAAATAAAACAATAATTCTAATTGTGTTAAATATTTTTGAGTGATTTTTTTTATAAACAAATAAGGGCCAATTACTGTAGTATTACAAATAATATTTTTACAGTAATTTCATGACTTTTTCCATTAACTAAAATGTATTGTTTAGTAAGGGACTAAATATCTTAATATGAAATGATATTTTATAATCATCATGCAGTAAAGACACTGGCTGTGATTTGCGCGTACATTCTCTACTTGCAGGTAATCAATAAAAAGAGCTTAAATAAAAGTTGAAATAATATGCATTTCTAACAATGTATGGTCTCTTTAATACAACAAACATAAAATAAATGAAAGATCTCAGCTTTTCATTTAGGAAATTGTGACGTTGCAGGAGTGTAATACACACAATGCACAAACATGAATGTATGAATTTCAATGCATTAGAGAAGACAACATAATGATGTTTGAAACCCTGTTATTTCCTGCAATGATCCATCAGAGGCTCTTCTTTATATTGGTCTCTTTCAAGCAGTCTGACTGTCTCTCAAGATTCAGAATTCAAATATCTTTATAGGCTTGGTAAAAGGTATGAAAGAAAGTCTGTGTCTGCCTATCCCTATGAGGTTATTCGCTCTCTCCCTCTCTGAACAGTCAATCATTTCTAATCAAATTACCAAGATTAAATACACGCAACTGAGACATTCAAGTTCAAGCCAAAAATAAGTTTTCCCCAAAATCTAATTTTCATTTATGACACGGGTGTAATCTCAATGAATCAAAGCTTTGTTCTTGTGGCACAAATGCAATATGAGGAGAAATAGGTCCATGATTAGGACTTTAGTGCCGAAAATCTAATTTTGATTCAGGAAAGCATCAAAAACTTTAATGTAAAAAAATCAACTTTATTGAAATACACTGTTCATTAAACCACTTAAAACAATAAAGCCAATTTAGAGTCAACTTATTAAAAGTTGTATAATTTCTAAAGCTCTTTCATAGGAGAGGCGTTACTTGGTAACAATATTGAGAAAGAATCAATTAGCTGCATACATGTTTGTCACCTGATTGTGTGTTTTTGTTGTAGAAGAATTGATTACCAAAACATACTGTGGCAGAGGTAATTACATGTTCTCCAAAGAGAACTGACAGTAGAAGGGGCGGAGTTAACGGATGCTCCCGCCCAAGCCGTCTAAATGACATCATCTGTGAATGATCGCCAAGAGGGGGATTTTGATTGAAGTTTATGAGGGCACATGAATAAAAAAAATTATAATAATGACTGACAAGGATCAATAGTTTTTTTAATAAACACTGCAATATTAAATAAAAAAATTAAATAAGAATTGTCAGTTTTGATTTGATTGAAACTTTAATGGTATATCATATCAATGGACAGAACTGTATAGACTGTTATTTCTAAATCCATCAATGTAGTTTACCAGTTAAAACTTGCAGAAGTTTATGTGATAGGATCAATATGAGCCGAAAGGAACACAGACAGATCTAAACATAAATCAGTGGCCTGAGATGTAATCAACTCAATGATGCCTTCTGATCTGGAATCAGTCAAGTAGGCGAGTGCCTGATTCGAAAAATGATTGGTCTGTCTACAGCTAAGAGTAATGTGACCTGTAGAGATTCAAAACCAGAACAGGAAACATCTGAGAAAACCACAAAAAAGATTTCACATAGTCTGAATACAATGTAAGGGATGTAATCCTATCCAATAATCTCATGTACTGTGACATATTCTAGTTTATAAGGAGTCCTAGGTGGTTGGAGACTCAAAAGAGGTCAAAAGTCTATAAAGTTTGTCGACAGTTTTATCGTTCACTACGTCAAACGTTTTTTTTGCCTTGCAAATTAATGTCACGTCCAGAATCTGCATTATTTGAGTTAGTTTAAGTTTAATACTGTGGGTTAGTTAAGAACTTCCAGGTCACCTTTAGTAGCAACGACCTCGACCAGCAATAGGCGCAGACTGCGAGATCGAGCGTCCCGCGCGGGCAGCAGACGCAGCATCAGCAGACGAGCGCAGCAGCGGAGAAAACGCAGCTCATCATCGGGACTGTGCAGACAGGGATGCAACGAAAAGGGTCGAGGGATCTCCTCCAGCCTGCAGAAAGAGACAGAAAGGATGATGTGGAGGAAGACATGAAGATGAAGAGTCAGATAATGAGCTCCACACATTGATCGCTGAGAACACACAGATGAAGACATGACAGGCAGAGATGCTCATTACAGCCTCCACATCCATCAGCAAACAAACTCCATTACCGTTCTACTCAAAAACATCCCAGCATGCATCTCATGAAATTGGCTGAGAGAGATTTGCAGAGCTGTAATATTGGCACAGTGGCTACTTTGAAGAAGGAAAATGGAAGATAGTTTAGATCTTTATGTGTATTTGATAACTGCCATAAATCCATTTTCATATATTTGATAACTTTATTGTTTTTACAATAGTATAAATTAGTAGATGTGTCCTGACTTGTAGTTATGGTACAATTAAATTGCATTTAAAAACAATGTTATATCAGCTAGTGATCTCCAAAATATTAAGGAACAGTTCATTACGATTCTATACAAATTTGATTTTCTAAAATTTGATCGTGATTTTTGCCCATACATCAAAGACATTTTGTTTCGATATGATACGCTTAATTTGATGATATTTTTATATTACATGCCTAGTTAAGCAGTTATATTTTTACTTACAAATGCAACCAAATATATAACACATGAACATTTTATTAAACTCTTTGAAAATGGCACAACAAAATTCTCTCCCAACTGGAACATTTACGACATTAAACTAACAAAATTTTTTTTTTTAAATAAAGATAAATAATTAAGGTGTCACATCAAAATGTCACATAAAATCAAGCTTATGTTATAATGGCAACAGTCAAAGTCTTTCAGTATTTTGTGCCAAAATGTGCAATAGTGGCAATCACAGAGGTAGTTTTAGAAAAAATGTAATTACATTGAAAAATAAATTAATATAAAAAATAAAACTGTTAAACTTAAGCATTTGATCTAATCTAAGAGTCAAAAAAGTGCTGCATTGGTCATTTTTGAGAGATTTTTCCTGATGAAAATAAACAAAAATGTGCGCTTTGGTAGATGGACGTTACGTCAAGGAATGAGGATGAGGAGAGAGTCAAAATAAAGGCACCCTAATTCAATTTTTTACATGTGGCATTGATGCATCAGATCGTTAGAAATAAAATCAATGTATCGCTCCAAATCGATGTATTGTTACACCCCTACTAAATATCATGCATTGTCCAATTAAATGTGTGGTATGTGGCATCTCACCTTGTGTTAGCAGCTTTGAGGTCACAGAAATGCGTGTGGAGGGTCTTGACCGTTTCGTTACAGACTAAGTTGACCACATCCACCTCAGACAAACGCATTCGCAGCAGTTTGGTCATTTCCCAGAAGTCCTCTGACAACATCTGGTACAGGTGACCCTCATCTCGACTCAATGGGACATACCATGACAGAATATAGTCCCTGTAGCTGTAATCAAACACTGCGGAGAGAAAGAGCGAGATGTAGTTTTTCAGATATAACATTACTTTTAGATTTTGTTGCTTGGATTAAGTTACTAAATAAAGTAAATTGTAACTGTAACAGAATACATTTTAAAAGTAACCCGCCCAAGTCTGAATGTCCTGATCAATGTCCAGATACATTACAAACAACACACGCATAGGTGACAGATGTCAGCCAGGAATTTAATGTCAATGTCTGTGAATTAAACTACTGCAACGATTCAACAGATTCCTCCATCCACACGTCAAACACAAATACACCCACCCACATCCTGAAGCTGAAGCGTCTGCAGCGACTCCTGCATCAGTTTCCAAAACCACACTTCACAAGCATTTTCCACCAGACTAAGGCAAAACTATTTATAGCATCTGTGACCTCATAAAATGTGCTGACTTTCCCCAGCTGAGCATCAGGAAGAGCGGCAAGCCACCATCTCTCCACTGCTCTTCCTCTTTTTACATCACAACACAAAACAAGCCAGACTGAAACCTTTCCTGCCCGAGTCGCACGAGAGCATCATGTTGTTAAAAAATCTTTTTTTTCTTAAACTAGGGATGCTCATTTCAGTTCATTTTCCCTATCGACAACCCCAGCTTATTAACCAAACATTAACCGATAACTGATAAGATTTTAATTTTAAATTGGAATTGAGAAAAAATACGGTTGTGGCGTTGTCTGTGACCCGGTAAAACACACAAACATTTTATTTAATTTGAACGTGCAACAACAGAACTAGGATTCATACATATTCAATTTCATAAACAAAAGAGTATTTCATAAAAGATCCTGCAATAATATTGGGGGAAGTTTCTAGGAAGCAACTGTTGCTTACAGGCCACAAACAAAGAAGCCTGCTTTCATGTAGACACGTGAGTCAGGCACTTTTAAATTGCATCTCGCTGTTACTTTTGAACCTTGTATAATAAATGAAATGAAAGTAAGTTTATTGGGTTTTTTCATCCAGCCGGTAAAAATGGTCCAATCACTTTGAAAATTAAAAGCACACAATCTGTACATTTTGAGACTTCATTCCTGCCCACCACTGCGGGACAAATAATGCACCCCATTTTAATAAGGTAGGTAAGAGATGTGTTTAAATCCCCACAGCTAACACCTCTAACTAAAATAATAAAACATTTAATTTGGTGAGCTAAAAACACAGTAGGGAGAGTCAGTATGATTAGTGAGAGATTAGCATTACAACCGGCTCACAATTGTAAAATTAATGAAAGGCAACACAGGTGGGCAAGTAGAGAAAAGAGATGTTTTATTTAACAAAAATATCCAACCAATCAGCAGTCAGTATATGAACGTTAGTGGTGAATAATGCGTGGAAGACGACTGAAAGCTCAAGGTCTGCATGGATGTTAACAGAAAAACAAAAGTCAAAAAAGCAGAGGACATGGCAACACCATCCAGCGCACAGCACCTTTCGTCAGTTCACGCTCTATCTCTGGATAAATGTACAAAGTTGAGTTGGATAAAGTTGTTCTTAAGAAGTTTTTTAGATATAGGCAATAAAAACACAATTTTTAAAAGTCACAATGCTATTTTATTGCTTTATGTAGCCTCTTGTTATGAAAGTAGACATGAATGTTGCAGAATGTACAGCGCGTGACCCCATTACCCCATTTAATAAGTATGTTTCTGCGACCAGAATTATGTGAAATGTAAACAAGAGGTAAATATAAGACATGAACTTGAGCACACTTGATCTGCGCATGTGCACAAGATATCTTTGCATCCGATTGAGAAAATACTACGATTCACGCCTTTACATGTGTACTTTACTCCTGATGATCGATTCTCAGACTGGACTACACCACCACTTTCAATATGATCAAAATTTGCATCCGATCAACCTCAATTGTATTGATTAAGGTGTTTGCGTGAAGGCTTTTCAATACGATTAAGCCACCGATACAATTACAAACCGATTATTTGGTTGCATGTAAACATAGCTTTTATAACACTCCTCTACCAATCCACAACGCTGAAGTTCTTTTAGGACCAATAATAAGCCTCAGGTGGAAAAACCACACCCCCACAAACGTCATTCCTACAAACTAAACTTGGCTGTCTGTATTGTGATGTATTTCAAAATATTAATGGATTATTAAAGGCAAACAGTGGGCGTAGCATGTGTTTTCCATGTGAATTGTTTGGATATAGAAAAGTTGTCATTTCATTTAGAAGACCCAGCGGGCCGAGGGGCGGGGCTAACGGATGCTCTGCCCAAGATCTGATTAAAGTTTTTGAGGCCACATGAATAAAAAAATTAATAAATAAATAATAACCTACATGAATAAATTGTTTGTAATGAACACTGCAATATTCAATTAAAAACAAAAGAATTGTCAGTTGTGATTTCATGGGGACTTTAAACTAAAGTATTGTGTTAGCTGTGCAAAAAGTCATGGGTTCGAACCTTTGTATCACACATGCAGATAAAAATGTATACCTTGAAATGCAATGAAAGTCGCATTGGATAAAAGCGTCTGCCAAATGCATAAATAAAAACATTAAAACTACATGAGAGAAATTGTGTTTTGAATTATTTAACACTTTGTGAAAGCCCAGACCATAATACATCTCTCGAATTTCCTGTTTTATTTATTTTTCTTCTTTAGATCGGTTAATCAGATTCTCACAGCATGCAGAAGTCAGATTGAATGTTAAGTGACAACACTTTCCATTACTCAGGGTGTCTGATGTTGTGTTAATGGGCTTTTATCATTGGTGCATTAAAAATACCCAGCAGGAGTTCTGATAACAACTCACTCAGTTTGTGACCGTTGTATTCAAAAGCGTTTCTATTTTCCCATCATGACCAAAACAAGCTTATGACTGTGCGTTAAGTTTCATTTCTAAAAAAGCAAACTGCCATCCAACATTGACATTTTCTGCATTATACATTTGCGCACAATATGCAAATATTTTGTATGCATCAAATGCAAACATACAGAGCATACACAGCACAGTACAGAGTACAAAGTTTTCTTATTCAAACACAGCCCTGAAATGTAAACACTCACGTCTTCTCTATAATGTGGAGTCAGTTTGGCCTATCATTTACATTTAGTCATATCAGACTGATCTATAGGAACTATGCATCATGCAAAAGCAATTTGCTCTCTCTGTCTGTAAAACCTGATCCTAAGTCAGTAATGTGGTTAAGTGGCTAATGGTTCAGGTGCTTTGCTAGGGCGGATGAGATAGAAATGCGACCAGAAGTCTAGATCAATCTGGAGGATGTACTTTCTAAAGAAACCATCACTATCGCTAAGCCACAACTACAAACCAGAACATCAGGAGGAAGCTAAGCACGACGATAATCTTTTCTGGCTTGGGCAAGCGATGTTAACGCTTTCATTTTCTTAAAGAAAATCTAGTAATGCTAATGTAGTGGTAAACCATTGCGTTAGTAGCACAAAAAGTCATGGGTTCACTAGGGCTGCCTAGTCGCGACTTATCGTTTCGTTTGCAGAATAAAAGTTTTTTGTTTACATAATATATATGTGGGTGTACTGTGTCTAATAATTAAGTATATATATAAATACACACACACACACACACACAAACATATGTATAATTTTAAAAATGAAAATCTATTTATATCATAAATATTTGTGTTTATATATAATATATAATAAACATGTATATACCCATGCAAATATTTCTTAAATGTATATATGCATGCATGCAGTACACCTATATATATTATGTTAACAAATACTTTTATTCTGTAAACAATGAGTCACGACTAATAATTAAGTTGAACACAAGGAACATGCATACTGACAAAAAAATGTAGATCTTGTAATATGTCCCTTTGGATAAGTGTCTGCCAAAATTTTGATAAAAAGGCCGGAAACCTTGCAAACCCATCATCTCCACCCAAAGCCATTCATACAAACTTGTTAAATTTGTGGCTAGCAGAATACATTGTGTGTGTTGTAGAGAAACATGCATGTGTTTTGTATAAATGACCCTCTGTTACTAGAACCCGGGTGGACCCATTGCTCAACAGTCATCTGTGTTAGCTTTGTATTGGTAACAGGGTCTCTAGTGTACTGAACGCTAAGGGGATAAAACCGTGTAAGCATGCTCATTATTATAATCACAGATCTTATTCTCTACTGCACAATTCGGTTGAAGCATTACAGAATAACATGCACATTATTTGAATACATGTTCATGTTATTAGCTGCTTTAAAACAACTCATGTGACTAGGAGCCAATAGAAACCAGTTTAAAGAGCGTGCAAATTTGATACCTTTTATCTCTCCCATGTATGACATCATCCTGTGTGATTCAACCGATATGAAGCAGTTGTGTTATCTGTGCTACACAATCAACTATTGTTATCATAAGCTCAGCACGAAAACAGAAGATGCTAAGAGATCTGTTGCGCTTTTAATTTCCTGGACATGCAGCGGCACAAAAAAGGCCTTGGCACTAACTGGTTAAATGTAATTCCAGAAAGTCTTGTTGTAAAGTGAAGTTCTGAGAAAAGCTTTAGTGGTATTCAGTGTGGTGTAATTTTCTGAATACTTTCTGTAGGACTTTACCCATAATGCTGTTCTCTGATCTGCTCCTGGAATCTAAAGCGCTGAGAGAAATCCAGTGAGATTCTGAGCACAGGAACACAGACTCTTGTGACTGTCAGAGCTTAAATGTGAATTAACTCCAGGGCTGCTCTCAGAGTAGATCATTAAAAGAGTTAACTCACTATCAAATGTGCATTTAGTCACCCTCGTTTCTCTTCAAACCTGCACGAGGTTTTTTTCTCTTGAAATAAAAGAAGGAATTTAAGACGGATCTTCCATACACTGAAAACACAAACAAAAAGCCCCCTAAAAACAGTTGATGAGTCACCTTCCATTACGGAAATTACCATGGGTTCCCTACTGAAAAAAAAAACAGCCGGCTGGTTTAAGCTGGTTTTAGCTTGTGTAGGAGGCTGGTTTTTGATGATCAGGCTGGGAGGACTAGCTTAAACCAGCTAAAACCATTTTAGCTAAGCTGGTTTAAGCTGGTGGGTCAGCTGGTCTTCCAGCCTGACCAGCTAAAAAGTGTCCAAAACCCCTCTTAATCCAGCCTGCTAAACCATCTGAACTAGCTAAAATCAGGCTTGGAGACCAGGTTTTTTCAGTAAGGTTTTACTTCAAATAAAAAAAAAAAAATTTGTTACTATAGGTTATAGTCACAAGAAATCACTACAGTAACCATAGTTTAACCACAGTTTTGAAGTAAATGGTAATGAATAAATACACCAAAATCATGGTAACTACACTTTTACTTTAATAAAATCATGGTTAATTTTCATGAGGTAAACTTATTAGGGCTGGGAAAAGATTAATCGCGATAAATCTTTAATTTTTTTGCATAGTATATGCGTGTGTGTGTGTGCTGTGTGTAATTATTATGCATATATAAATACACACACATTCATGTATGTATTTAAGAAACATTTACATGTGTATATATATTTATATATGTTTTTAAATATTCTATATTATATTTATTATATAAATAAAAAAAAAATTAAATCTCAAATGACTATATGTATGTGTGTGCGGTTAAATATACATAATAATTATACTCAGTACACACACACGCAAAAAATCTCTTTTATTTTAAATGCGATTAATCACGATTAATCTTTTCCTAGCACTAAAACTTATATCATATGATACAAGAACCAATGATGAGTATCATCTTCATGTCATAAGTGGTAGTACACATGATGCATATTATAAGACAATAAGACTTGAAGGAAGATTTCTAATAGTCTTATTTCTTCATTTTGTGATGCACAGAAAACAGCAATGTAGGTTTAGAAAGACGCGAGGGTGAATTAATGATGATTAAAACTTCTGAATGAATCATTTGAAAAACATTTAAATAGGTGAAGGATTTTTGACATGGATACTTCCTAAAAATAATACTGTATTGTAATGGTCGTGACCGCTGTAATGCATTTACGGTAAATAGGGGTACTCCCATATGCATTTACGGTAATCCAATTATATAGGGGGATTACGGTAGTAAGCATGGAGTGTTTTTTTATGAATGGAGTTGTAATGGCGGTGTGCACGCGAGTAAACAACGCCGAGTAGACAACGCCGTTTGGTGGCTGTGTTCTTCCTTATTTAAGGTAGAGTGAATTTTAATATGTAAGGTAATGTTTTTTTAAATGCATGACATGTGGTGTAATTGCGTATATTTGGATATGTCATGCAGGCAATGATGAAGGGTTGTACCTGTGCGATGAGACATTTGTTGTAGCTGCTGCCAGGTATGTGATGTGTAGCTATAGTGCATTGTTACGATGTTTTGTAAATGTTTTTGTGCTTTGATGTATTTAAATGTATTGTAGTGTATTCGGTATTTAAGTAATGCATGTATTTAAATGTATTGTAGTGTATTTGATATTTGGGTAATGCATGTATTTATGGATGATGTGTTTTTATTGTTAAATGTTGGGTGTAAGATTAATGGTGATTTCTGGCTGTGTTTTAGGAGCTGGCCTATGTCACTGTTTTGATGCTTTAGATATAATATATAAACCCAATGTGTTTCTAAATCCACTTGTGAGGTACTTAAAAGTGTTTGCCCATTGTAATATACCCACATGCACTTGCTACCAAAGAAGCCTATTTATGTGTTATTTTATTATGGTTGGATTGTGAATAAATAACTATGAAAAAGATGATTATGGGACTGAGGAGTTTGTTTGTTTATGCTATGTAGGCTTTACAGTATCATTTTTAAATGTTAATTCAAGTCAAGTATCAACACATGCTGCATCCAAGGTTTCCTGACTATCTGTGGCAGACGGTCTTTTTCGAGGGTGCACAATGCGAAGCTCGTCAAAACATGTATTTATCCCGTCATGCGTGTGGCTCATCATGTCAAAATATGTGCATCACGCGTCATGTCAAACAACAACACTCATTTCTTGCTAGAAATGCAATCAAATGGTATTCCTACTGAAAAATACAGCTAAGACCAGCATAAGCTTTAGCCAGATGGTTTTAGCTGGTTTTGATGGAGTAGCAAGTTGGTCTGTGTTTTGGTCACTTTTTTAAGCTGGTCTATCTGTGTTTTGGTCACCTTTTAAGCTGGTCTAGATGGACTTAGCTCGTCAGGCTGGAAGACCAGATGATCCACCAGCTTGACCAGCTTTGCCAGGCTGGGAGGACCAGCTTAAGCCAGCTACTGCCAACTTAAACCAGCTTATACTGGTCTTAGCTGGATTTTTCAGTAGGAATTGGAAGTAAATTTATACAAAACCAGTTTCCACCATTTTATTTTATTGAGCTCAATCCTCAACCAATCACCTTCCTCATGCACACAAACAGCATTGTGGGAATGCAGTGAATGATACATCTACGCTGCCTTCAAAAATCAACCTGATAAAGGTATCTGAGGAGACATAAAGCAAACATTGGATTCGGACATGCTTTGAGGCCTTCCTGCCTTGCAATGCATCATCTGATGGCAACATTTTATAGCTTCCAGATGCAGCCATAGACTCTGTGACTTAGAAACAACTGCTAGATAAAATATGTATGTGCCTTTGACAAAATAAATGGTTATGAAGACTCCTGTTGGTCAACAAATGGAACAGGGTTCCAACAACAGGTTAAATTCCCCTCCACCCCCCAAAAAACACAACATAATCAAATGTATCTGCTGAATGCACCGCAAGTCATTTTGGATAAAAATAGCAAGGTAATTTCACAACAGACCAAGACAGCTGCCGATTTCATCATCAAAGACAACAAAACTCTTTCGTGTTTCTCAGTC
Organism: Paramisgurnus dabryanus; assembly: GCF_030506205.2. Lineage (NCBI taxonomy): Eukaryota > Metazoa > Chordata > Actinopteri > Cypriniformes > Cobitidae > Paramisgurnus > Paramisgurnus dabryanus. The sequence continues at coordinate 35,673,253 of NC_133352.1, read as the reverse complement.
ATTGCAACAGACTGGATGACTTCTTGAAGCATTCTCTCTTTCTCTTTCTCTTTCTCTTTCTTTCTCTCTCTCACTACCCATTAAACTGATTGCATTGAATAAAAGATTACAGCATGAAATTTGCTCATTTATTTTCTTGTCTTTTGAGAGAGCTGCAGCTACAGATGGCAAATCAGTAAGACAGTCTGGCTTGTGACAAACCATTTTCCATTATAATGATCCAACGCAGAGATTTGAGTAAATCACTGATCAAACAAGGACTAGTTATGAGTCAGACCATCTAAACCTAGAGGGTGCCAATTTAATCACATAACAATTTCCTGTTTACATACTGAAGTCACAGGCGAATGTGCATTATTCACAACAACAAGGAAGAAAATAAAACGGTTCAATCAACTTAAGATTGTGGATTGCCATGATTCCTACTGGCGTGAACCTTCTTACTCACCTTCTTTAAGAGCTTTATCCACATTGAGAGACACCACGACCCTCCTGGTCTGAGAAAAATCCAGCAAAGGCCCACAGAACCGGCCCTATCCATCACACAGGAAGATGGTTAAGTATTATACAATAAGCTACTCATGCACACAATATTGATCATGAAGAAAACCTCATTTTAAAACCCGGCATAGACATTTTAATATCAACGGCAAAGGTTTAAAAATCAGAAATTAAAAAACGAAATATACATTCATAATGCAAAAGCAGCACTTTTATGTGGATAAATGAGGTTTAAGTCTGACTGATCTGTAAACTAGGGATGCATAACGATTCATCGCGATTAATCTATAGCAGAATAAAAGTTTTTGTTTACATCATATATATGTGTGAACTGTGTATAATAATTATGTATATAAAAAATATGCACACATGCATGTATAATTTCAAGAAAAAATAGATATTAATATAATAATATATTATAATACTATAAATTATACATAAATATACAAATGTATATACATGAAAACATTCCTTAAATATAAACATGCGTATGCATTTATCTATACAAATTATTATACACAGTTCACTCATATATATGATGTAAACAAAATCTTTTATTCTGCTATAGATTAATCGCGATTAATCGTTACGCATCCCTACTGTAAACTATTTTTTATACAAAGTCCAGTGTTTGTGACTTCTGTCAAGGTCATGTTTGTCCAATATATATAATTAATAAGAATGTATTGTTCATGAAAGAAAACAAAGCTCATTTCATAACTTCTCATTATTATTACTGTAATAAAGTCGGCTTGAAACGAAAGTAGTGATTGTCTTATTTTCCCCGTTGTGAAACAGCTTTTGAAATAATAAAGATGGGGCTAGACTTGAATTTGTCTACCGAGAATAGATTCAATCGTTGGAAGTTTGTTCATGCAATTGCTAATCGCTGCAATCTTTTCCCGGACCCCGCCCACCCACCATACCATATGAACACAAGTAAAAAGACTCACAGATAAATCCTTTGTAAAAAAAAAATACTACAATATTCTGAAATAAAAATAGAGTTTTTAATTTTAATTTCATTGTGACTTCAAATTAAAAGGTATCAAATATTATTTATGTTACTGCATTAAATATTTTCTCAAATAAAGAAACATTAAAGTGGACATATCATCCAAATCTGACTTTTTCCATGTTTAAGTGCTATAATTGGGTCCCCAGTGTTTGAATCAACCTAGAAAATGTGAAAAAGATCAACAAAGTAACTTAGTTTTGGTAAACTTTTCTCTGCAAACATGAAAAAATAGCTCATTGAAATTTGGCTCCCCTTGTGATGTCAGAAGGGCATCTTATTACAATAATACCGCCCCTTAATCTGCACTATCCAACCACAGCACTGTCATTTAGTGCAGAGATTAACTCAATTGCATATTAAAGGACACACCCAAAACCGGCACATTTTTGCTCACACCTACAAAATGGCAATTTTAACATCTTATGATAAATTATCTGTGCGGTATTTTGAGATAGAACTTCACATACGTACTCTAGGGACACTAAAGATTTATTTTTATGTCCACTTCAATCTAAAACACTTAACTGCAATACTATAACATGGTATCATATTAAAATAAGAATAAAAAAGAAATAACCATTAAGAATAAACTAAGATGAATATATAATAAACATACAAATTATTGTCATTAGGTCAATATTTAGGTGCTTAATGGCTAAGAAATTACTTTAATGGTCCTAAAGGGAAATTGTGTATTTTTTTCACTGTAACTGGTCGTCACATCTATAATTCCTCTTTTACAGTTCACGTAAAACCTCTGTCTGTCTATCCATCCATCCGTTCATCAATCTATGCGCCTGGCTGCTGAATCCATCATTTGTCTTCTTTTGAAGTGCACTGCGTGTTTGAAGTGTCTATCCATCATATTTATAAAACTAAAACATGCAATCACATAGATCAGAAGAGAGTCTGTGTGTGTTTGTGTAGTAGACATTAACACTTACCATTAACTTCTCAAATAACTCCAGCAGCTGTACTGACTGTCTTTTAGCCGTGTCAAATCTGCTGATTTTGGGGGGACTTTTCCTCACCAGCAGCACAAAGCTCCCCAGGAGAAAACAGAACAACGCGAAGGACACATAAATAAAGAGTTTGAGGAAAAACGAGGTGAGAGTGAGACCCCCAGAGCCGAGCTGAAAGGCGAGCACCGCCGCCGCGATGCCCACAACCAGAGAGGGGTAAACGGCGCTGGGCATGAGGACACCCAACCGGCTGCTGATGCTGCTGTTTCGGCCATCAGGAGGATGCATGATGCTGCTGCTGAAAATGACATTTCCTCACATGTGCATCATCACAACAACAGAGGTGAGACTGCATGCCCATTGAGTCCAAAGGCCAGACTTCACTCATCACAATGTGTGCATCAAATCCAGAGGGACACACATAAAACACACATGCATCTGTGCACTAGACGGTGCATTTGGAATGAGACGTATAATCCAGTATCGACACAAATGCATGTGCACTTTGGCGGGTACGAATGATACAATGTTTCATCCGACGGATTGCATTTGGAACATCTGTTACATTTGTTGCAAGTGATACTAGTCAGCAGAGAGGATCATCGGTGAATAACCTAGTTGGCTGTAGGGCAGCTTAGAGGGCTGCTAATTCAAATCCTCCAAATAAAAGCATAAGCATTCAAGTGCAATCAAGGGGACGGAATCAAGTTATGGAAAACAACTCTGATACCGTACATAAAAGCGGCAGGAAAATAGCGCCCGATAACAACAACAGCGCGATATCGCGCGATGACTCCAACTTTCCAAACCTCGAATACAAAACAGCGCGATAAGGTCCCGATACGATCACTGAACACTGCAAATCGCGGCTGATCCAAAATGTATCAAAATAAGAGTTTTTCACAATCCGTCAGGGTCGTGTTGACAGGCGCGATCGCCTCCGCTGCTTCTCTGAATGCAAATTTGCTAGTCCTACTATGGCGATGGCACGGCTCGTGAATATTAAAAGCGTAGTGTTGACGGTGGCACGTTCTTCTTCTTCTTCTTCTTCTTCGATGAGTTTTATTGGCAGTTTGCAATCAATGTGCATTACCGCCATCTACTGGACTGAGGTGTGATCACATTGGGATGGAATAAAAATACTTATATAAAAAAAAAAAAATAATAAAAAAAATAAAAAAAATAAAATAAAAAACAAACTAAAGGATGAAAACTAAATTCTACTTGCTAATTGGGTTTCTTTAAGGAAAGCTATAACCGCCCTAACTGAGGACTGTGTACTGGTTACACTCAATAAGTTTTCCATTGTTAAGTCTTTATTTACCGCTTTCTTCATGTTTTCCCTTTCCCTGGTGTATTGTGTGCATTCTAGAAGTATGTGTTTTACATTTTCTGTTACTCCACAATTTGTGCATATTCCAGTCTGATGTTTTCCTATAATATGTAATCCACTATTTAAACTTGTATGTCCCATCCTCAGTCTTGAAAACCATGTTTCCTCCTGTCTTTCCAATCCACTAATTTTACTAGTTGTAACCTCTTTGTGTATGTTATACAAGTGTCTACCTTTTCCCTCCTTATCCCATCTCTCCTGCCATATTCTGTTAATTTTGTCCTTAATAATACTTTTAATTTCTGATCTGCTTAACGTGATATTTATTTCAACCAGTTCTGATGTAACAGCTTCCTTGGCCAGCATGTCTGCCTTCTCGTTCCCCTCCACTCCCCTATGTGCAGGAACCCATATAAATTCTACTCTTGTGCTCTGTTGATTTATTTTAAAAATGAGTTGATTAATTTCATCTAATAGATCCTGTCTACATGTAGACTTTCCACTCTGAATGCATGCTAGTGAGGACATTGAGTCTGAACAGATAATCACCTTATTGGGTTTTACTTCTTCCACCCATTGTAGAGCCAGAATTATTGCTACCATTTCTGCTGTAAAAATGGCCAGATGATCAGTTGCCCTTTTTTTAATATTAACATTATACTTTGAAATGTGTACTGCAACCCCTATTTTCCCGGTCTGATTTTTTGATGCATCTGTGAAAATCTGAACTGTATCATCATCATACATTATATCAATATATTGCTGAACATTTTGATACATCCCTGATTTAATAATGTTATTAGCCTCCAAATCCACCCTAGGAAAACAAAACATCCAGGGTGGGATTGTTGGTATGTTAATAGTTTTACTACATGCAATTTTGTCAATTTCCATATTTTTTGCCTGCCTATTCCCATGCCACCCAAAACTGCCTGATGGGCGCCCATACTCCCAGCATTCTAATAACACCTTCTTTGTAGGGTGTGTTTCTTCATGTCCTTTCAGATTTGTCCAATAAGACATGGCTAATTTTAATCTCCTGAGATCTAAAGGCATTTCTCCTACTTCTACTTGTAATGCTGGAATAGGTGTTGTCCTGAACGCACCACAACATATTCGAAGTGCCTTGGCCTGTACTCTATCTAGTTCTTGCAATGAGGTTTTATTTGTTGAACTATAAACTATGCTTCCATAATCAAAAACAGAACGAATCAGTGCAGTATAAATCCTTTTCAATGACATGCCCGACGCTCCCCAACTAGACCCTGCTAAACACTTCAGTATATTTATACCTTTTTTGCACTTATCTATCATTTTTTGAATATGTATTTTGAAATTTAGCTTAACGTCAAACCATACCCCCAGATATCTTATACTTTCAACTTGCTTAAGTTGCTGCCCATACATTTTGAGATCTATAATAGGGTTCGTTCTTTTTTTGGAAAAACATATAAACTGTGTCTTTTCAATAGATAGATGAAAGCCCCACTCATGTGACCACTTTTCAACCTTATCAATTGCTGATTGCATTTTAATCTTCAAATTATCAATATTCCTACCTCTCACCCATAATGCCCCATCATCAGCATACAATGCTCTACCCATCCTTTGATCTATTCTACTAAAAATGTCATTAATCATTATATTAAAAAGCATTGGACTACATACACTTCCTTGTGGGGTACCATTCTCTATTGAATATATACTTGAAAACTCCATCCCTACTCTTACCTCTATGGTTCTATTATTTAAAAAGTCTTGAATCCAGTTAAACATCCTGCCACCTATACCCATATTATTTAACTTAATTAAAAGCCCCTCCTTCCACAACATGTCATATGCTTTCTCAATATCAAACAGTATAGCCAAAACAGATTCTTTACTTACTTGAGCTTTCCTAATTTCATTTTCTAGACAAATAATTGGATCCATTGTTGTGCGACCACTACGAAATCCACTCTGGTGAGGGGAGAGCAGTCCTTTTTTTTCAATTAAATATCCTAGTCTTAAAGTAATCATTTTCTCCATTATTTTGCACATGTTGGATGTAAGAGCTATTGGTCTATAGCTTTTAACCTCTGTTTTGTCCTTGCCTGGCTTACCTATGGGAACTACAACAGAGTGTTTCCACATTCTAGGCAACTTCCCTTGCTCCCATATCTTATTATACAATTTTAAAACAACACACTTAGCCACATCAGATAGTTGCTCTATCATTTTGTAACACACATCATCTTTCCCTGGCGAAGTATTCTTAGCACCTATTAAAGCTCTTTTTAGTTCAAATAATGAGAAATTTCTATCAATTGCAGTGTCACCTGTGATTTTCCTCTCCAAATTACTCCTGTTTTCCTTAATCACCTTTGTTCTCCACATTAACTCTTCATTGGATAAATTTTGTGTGCTATGTACCTTAACAAATGCTCTAGCCAGTACCTCTGCCTTTTCTGAATTAGTTACTGCCTCAATGTCATTTCCTTTTATTACTGGTATGGTTAAGTCCCTTCTGATGCCTCCCATTTTCTTTATCATTCCCCATACGTCACTAACCTTAATTTCAGACCCAATATTGCTGCAAAAGTCTCTCCAATATTTCCTTTTGGCCTCACAAATAACTCTTTTGGCTTTGGCCTGTGCTTTTTTATATTCTATTAAATTACTGAATATGTGATTTGATTTAATAATTTTAAATGCCTTATTCCTTGCTTTAACTGCTTCTTTGCACCCCTCTGACCACCATGGAACCATTTTCTTTTTCTTCATCCCAGTAGATTTACCTATAGTCTCCTCTGCTGAAGGTGGCACGTTCGACCTAATCGATTCGCTAAAAGACTGACGTTAGTGAGTGGGCGGTAGTCAGCCGGCTAATAAACGAATCGCACTGTCAAAAAAGGGTTGAGTTATAAATATTCATCAGGCACGTGACGTGCGCTAGCGGAAGGTAACCTAGCAACGTCAGCATTATTGTAATATTATTCATGAGGTAAGTCTTCGCCCAATTTGTTTTCTGTTCTTTCAAACATTTAATAAAAAAGTAAGAAGCGCCAAAAAAATAAATAAATACAAAAAGTTATTCTTCCTTTCGCCAACGTTATTAGGCTTGTTCGGCCTTATGCGGTGCTACAAGAAATTACAGGCGGATGACGTCAAAGTACCGCGAGAGCGATTCGAGAAACCGTACAAAGAAGTCTAATTTCTAAACCTCATTCTCGCGGTACTTTGGCGTCATCCCCCTGTCAGTTCTTGCGGTGCAGCATGAAGTCGAACACACATTGTTAGATTCGTTCAAATGGAGTAATTCAAACAGAATCCCGTGTTGCTGCTTTCCTTTACAGGTTTTTTAGAATTTCTAAATTAAAAAGGGTTTCTTTAAAATAATGTTTATGATGCCCTTTTTATTATAATTTAATAAGGTTTAAATATACTTCAATAATAACATTGATGTTACTATTGTTGTGCATTACTGTCAAATTCATATATGTTACCATTGTATAGACCTATATTCCAGATTATATTATGTTATATGTCTAAAAACACCGTGGTAATACCACGTGTTGTGTTTGCAATAAAATGTATATTTGTACGCTTCCCCGAAAACCTAGTAAATAAAAGTATATGTTAACGTTTTTATTAATTTTCTTTTGTCTTTTGGCGCCACCCTGTGGTCGAAACATGTGCCTTCATTATATAGAGCACGTCTAATTTTTTTCTGCGGCGCATTTGCAACGCAACTAAAGTCGCATATAAATAATTTCCGCTGTTAAAAAAAATGCTAGTTTATTTGAATTAATAGCTTGATAATGATTTTTTTAATCGAATCTGTGTATAATATGACATTAAATAAAGGGACAGGTGCGCCTCCAGACCAGCAGGTGGCGGAAAAGCTCTTTAGATTTTAATAAATAAATGCACTGCAGTTCAGCATTCTAATTATAGAATAAAAGTCCAGCTATAAATAACAGAAAAAAAATATTTTTGAGAAAAAACTCTTGAGAAAAGCGTGCGCTTTTATGAGTAGAAAATAAAGCACATGTAATGCTTTACTAAACATTTAAAACTTTACAGAGCATGAGAGGAAGGTGGCAATAGAGGAACTATTACATTTTATACTAGGCCTAATTATAAATAAAAGTCTTTTCACTGTGTTCTATACAGAAAAACTGCATACAGCACTTATTCACACAATAATAGACATAGATTAATAAAAATATAAAATGCAAGAATATGATACCATTCAAGTTCTTATAATGTTTCTAAAATATAAATTCTTCAGTATATTGCAAATGTGCAAGTTGGTTCATCTGTTTCTTTAGCATCAAGTGACATTGAGAAGTCAAAATAGAAATAGAAAGATGCAAAAGGCAGACTAAAAAGTGTCTTTTCATTGAAAGTATTTTGCATTAAAGCCAAAAAATATAGTATGGTTGAGATATTCTTCTCATTTCTATGTGAATGTGAGTCCTCTGAACACTTGTGAATATCCTACAGCATGTGAGACTGTGTAAACAGCAGTAATGGCAGAAGCCAGCTGTACATTAGAGCCAATGGTTTGACACCTGTTGAGCTCTTTAACATAAACTCCACTCTGGGCCAGGAGCCGTTGTTGGGCAGAGGGTCGATGCCCAGTGTCCTGCATAAAATATTATACACATCTACTGATCGAATTGGGCCAGCACGGAAATTCGTCTTGAAGTCTGGAAAGAAAAAAACATTTTCATTACAACAACCACGATTAAATTGATTGTTATTTATAAAATAATTTATGCCATTTATTCGAAGTTGCTTTCTTGAAATGGTTTACTGTATAGTGAACAATAGTGCATTTATAATAATACAGTATACGGTGTGGGCCATGTTGTGCTTTACCTGGTCCCTGTGCCAGAAAAAATCCCCTCATGTCTATGAACTCATTATCGTAACCATGCCAGCCGTGTTGCCATCCTTCCGTGCCATTTTTCCAGAAGGGCAGTTTGTCTTTATTCTGAAACAAATGCAGAAATGTAGAAAAGTTTTTGTTGAGTTGAAATTACACTGAGGTCTTGGTTCATTATCTTGCTTTGTTTTTGTAGTAAACCTATGACACATCACTGAGATATTCTGTATTTGGCCAGCACTCATCAGCAAGTCTGTTGTTTTTGGTCTTTTATGTGCAAGACTGAATCATGATTTCAGTGAATTCCCTTATCGGTGGTTTTATCGGAAAATTACAAAGCAGCCCGATAAACAGGTCCAAAAGGATACGTGTGAAAGTTAGTGGAAAATTCCACAGTGCATATTTGGGATCAACTGCAGGTGCGAATGCTGGTAAATGTTGATTTATGATAACCACACAGATAAGAATAATTACAAAACACATCTGGTCCTGAATGCTGATTGGTCAATAGAATATTGCACAGATGCTATATCCTGGGTCCCATTATTATGACTTTATGGTGTGTGCTTAACCCTAACCATGAAATAGATAAGCATGACTATTATGATGTTATAATCCTAAAACAACTACAAACACCAAATAGATCATCTTGAAGACAAACCTCTGTGATAAACCATCCGGGCTCTGCCACAAGCGTAAGCGTAGAGACAAATTTCCCGTTTTTATAGTGATATCTGTCTGGAATCTCTTGCTTCTTATAAACCTTCATGTTGTCCACTTTGCTCAGGTTTCGATATATCTGAAGTGGAATAATATACACATAATGTATACACAATACAGCATACTGAATACACTAGAAAATAAAAGGTGGAGTGATACTCTTTCATAAAGTACACACCTAAAGTGTGCATATTAGTACCTCAGATGTATATGGCGTACGTATTATGACCATTTTAAAGGATACCATCCCAGTTCCTTATATGTGACAGTATACATCCCTGCTATTACTAAAACAAACAGCAGATGTGACCTGCTTTATATCTAAAGCATATATATAAGTACCTTAAAGGTACATAGTGGTATCTAAGGTATTCATATTGGTACCTAAATTATACATATTAGGACCTTTTTAAAGAGTACCATCCCACACTACGTTTGTATTTCTGTCTAGTTTTTAGTACAAATGTCAAAAAGTTCTTAAATTAAGATGAAGTCTGAGTGAGCAAAAAAAAAAAATAAGAAAATAGGTTAGCTTTTTAGACCAAAAAATATCAAATTTGATCGAATTTGTGCCAAAAACAAGCTAAAAAGTCTTGATAAGTTTACTTTTTTCTTAAACACTTAATTCAAGAAAGATTCAAGAAAAGATTATCATTATTATTATTATTTTGCTTGTTTTAAGCACAAATTTACTTGAAATCTATATTTTTCGTTTAAAAACTAGACTTATTTTTTTAGGACATTTTGCTCATTAAGAAAATTCATCTTGATTTAAGAAGTTTTAGATATTTTTATGAAAAACAAGATACAAATACTAAGTAAGAAAGTCATTTTTTGCAGTGCAGTGACATCTACACACTGCAAAAAAATGCTTTTTCTTGATGAGCAAAACGACCCAAGAAAATTAGTCTAGTTTTTAGACCAAAAATATAAAATTTAAGTGATTTTGTGCATAAAACAAGCAAAAAAAATCTGCAAATGGGGAAAGAAAAAAATCTTGAACATTTTTCTTAAACACTAAATTCAAGAAAATTTGCTTACCCCATTGGCAAAACGACCCAAGAAAATAAGTCTAGTTTTTAGACCAAAACTATTAAATTTAAGTGATTTTGTGCATAAAAAGCAAAAAAAATCTGCAAATGGGGAAAGAAAAAAATCTTGAAAATTTTTCTTAAACACTAAATTCAAGAAAAATTTGCTTACCCCATTGGCAAAACGACCCAAGAAAATAAGTCTAGTTTTTAGACCAAAACTATTAAATTTAAGTGATTTTGTGCATAAAAAGCAAAAAAAATCTGCAAATGGGGAAAGAAAAAAATCTTAAAATTTTTTTCTTAAACACTAAATTCAAGAAAAATTAGCTTCCCCTTATTGGCAGATTTTTTGCATGTTTTGTGCACAAAATCATTTAAAATTTGATATTTTTGGTCTAAAAACTAGACTTATTTTCTTGGGTTGTTTTGCTCATCAAGAAAAAGCATCTAAATTTAAGAATAATTTTAGATATTTTTACTGAAAACAAGACAAAAATACTAAGATTTTGTTTTTGAAAATCATTTTTTTGCAGTGCAGTAGGTTTTGGTAAGTAAATAAACATCTCATGTAAATTCTGCAGAAATGAAAGTAGGACAGCGTCAGGATTATAAGTCACCTCCTCAAACTTGTCTTGTTTGGGCCACAGGTTCACCACCGGTCCTCTGTCCATCATTTTAATGATGTTTGACATATCAATGTATTTGTCCAGCTCGATAACTTTCTCCATCCACTTCAGCTGGGTCATACCGTGGTCAGAAAACATGACCACGTTTATATCATTTCTCATATTCTTTTCCTGAAAAAATACAAATGTGTTTCAGAAGCACAGGTCAATATCTCAATCTGTGACACAGAAAGCAAACATCTACATTTCCTTTCCTCCCCTTGTGAAAAAACAGACCTTGATTTTTTGGTTGAGTGTTTGTAAGGCCTGGTCCAGTGAACGTACGGCGCTCTGGATTTGTGGAGAATGAGGACCGTAGTGATGTCCTTCAACATCGATCTTCTCATAATAAATCGCTGCCATGTCTGCTTTATTGTTCCTGTTTGAAACAAACCAGAGCGGAGATGTTTCACATCACATTACACAAGTACGAGGGCTTGCAAAAGCTCTGTCATGTTGACTTTAGGCATTAAGAGAATAACGAAAAGACACAGAAACAAATTGAAAAGTTATTGACAACAAATCCTCACAAAAAAAACAGAAAGATTCATGTTTGTGCAAAACAACTTGGTTTTGCAAGTCAATTCAACCTACACTGCTAAAAAATATTTTCAAGAAAAAATCTCCTTAGTATTTTTGTCTTGTTTTCAGCAAAAATATCTAAAAATCTTAGTTAAGATGCTTTTTATTGATGAGCAAAATGACCCAAGAAAATAAGTCTAAAATATTCAATTTAAGTGATTTTGTGCATAAAACAAGCAAAAAAAATCTGCCAATGGGGTAAGCATATTTTTCTTGAACATTTCTTGAATTTAGTGTTTAAGAAAAATGTTCAAGATGCACAAAATCACTCACATTTGATATTTTTGGTCTAAAAAATATTTTTGCTCCTCAAGAAAAAGCATCTTAATTTAAAGGGGCCATGGCATGAAAATCTGTCTTTTTCCATTTTGAAGTGCTATGATCCCTATGATGGGTCCCCAGTGCTTCATCCACCTAGAAAATGTGAAAAAACATTGATGAAATGATGTCAGAAAGAGCTCTTATTATAATAATACCGCCCCTTAATCTGCCCTATCCAACCACAGCACTGCCATTTAGTGCAGAGAAAAGCACAATTGAGTTTTAATTGCAACAAACTACCATCATTGTGATCAGTGTTTGAATTTCATCCGCTCATTTGCATTTTAAAGGACACACCCAAAACAGCACATTTTTGCACACACCCACAAAGTGGCAATTTTAACATGCTATAATAAATTATCTGTATGGTATTTTGAGCTAAAACTTCACATTTGTGCTCTGGGGACACCAAAGATTGATTTGACATCTTAAAAAAGTCTTGTGCCATGGCCCCTTTAAGAATTTTTAGATTTTTTTACTGAAAACAAGACAAAAATTGAAAATCATTTTTTGCAGTGTACTATTTGAGGTCGTGACCTGTGATAAGTTGACATAACTTATAAAAACAAGTTGAAATATTTGAACTTCATTTGTTTATGATTAACTGAGGTGGTTCTCATACTTTAACATATTCAGAGCGTTCTCCATCGAGTCTGTGAGATTCTTCTCTGACGGGTTATAGACATATTCCTCACAGAACGTAGGTCTCACTTCATGAATGGACACTTCACAACCTGAATGAACACAACAAACACATTTCAAAGACCTGCGTTTATACACCATCAGAAGAAATGGTTAACAAACAGCCCCAAGCTGTCATTGGGGCAGTACTTGTATACTTTTTGAAATGTGAAATATATTTTCTGCATGCATTTGCAACATTTCGTATTTAAGCACATCCATTCATTGACCCTTATAGGGCCCTTTCTCACTGCAAAATAATACTTTCTTACTTAGTATTTTTGTCTTCAGTAAAAATATCTAAAAAAATCTTAAATTAAGATGTATTTTCTTGATGAGCAAAATGACCAAGGAAAATAAGTCTAGATTATAGAAAGAAAATATACAATTTAAGCAAATTAGTGTTAAAAAAAGCAAAAAAAAAATACTCTTAAATGTAGTGTTTATGAGAAAGGTAAACTTATTTTATTAACTTTTATTCCATTGGCAATTTTGCACTGCTTGTACACTGCAGTAAGCGTCATAGCATGAAGTCATTTGGTCGACTGACCGGGCCAGAAGTACATGTAGACTTTTTTTCCTAGTTTCTGCATGGTCACCCAAAGCGGCTCCGAGTTATCCCACCACAGGGACAGCCGGCTGTCCGGATTCGTCCCGATCAAAAATTCCTTATTGGATTCTTCATCCCACATGTAATTCCCAGTCATTTGGTGCACTTCACAGAAGCGTCCTGCAACGTGAGGAGTAAAGTTACTGCTTTAAAAAGAATCATTTTTATTTACAGGGCATTTGATTCAAGTGAGAGAATTGTTTGTATAGTCAAGTTATAAAGTTTTTATTACGTTTATTTGACTTTGGCTTGCAGACTTTGCACCGTCTGAGACACATTTATGATTTATTGAAGCTTACCCATCAGAAGACAGATTACTGGGATCTAAAGTCTGATAAGCATGAAATCTCATTTTTATGGTAGAAACAACTGAGCTGTAAATGAGTATAAATAAATTTGTGTTTTACAGCCCAATCCATATCCTGAAAATGTGTGGCTTCACACACGCTTTAACCTTCTTAACCAATCAGATGATGAATTTTACCCTAGCACACAGTAAACAGCAAAAAGCAATATTTGACAAGCTATATTTAGGCACATAAATAGAAACGGAGGTGGGCCTTTTTCTGACCGACGCCAGCGAGTAACCTCAAATTAACCACAAGGTTTTAAACACTAAAATCTGCTGTGTTGAATGTGCAGTGGTTCATCAAGTCATGTATGTTAAGATTATAGATCATTTGTGAAATCATGTAAGCAAAATTAGCAAATAATTCACATGATGTCAGAACCTGATGGACATAAAAATTTAAACGTGGTCACTTTTTAACATATATTACACCCTCAGAATAACGGTACAAAAGCTGTCACTGGAGCAGTTCCCTTTGAAAAGTACACCTTTGACCTAATGAGAGCATATTAGTACCTACATATAAAAAACATATATATATATATATATATATATATATATATATATATATATATATATATATATATATATATATATATTCAATTCAATTCAATTTTATTTATATAGCGCTTTTCACAATAGTTAATTGTTTCAAAGCAGCTTTACATTAATAGATGTATGAAAAGCATAGAAAAACGAGCATAGTAATAATGTAACGTATACAGTAAAGTAGTAAGTTAAGCCAAAGGTGGCAGACTCTCCAGGGGATGAAAAAAACCCCTAGGAGGGAAAAAACCCTTGAGAGAGATACATATATATTTATTTATGTATTTATATATATAAATACTATCGGGGTATGTGAACGGGTAAGTGAATTAAACTGGTTCTGCCGGTGGTCGCTGGTCAGGCAACTGCTGGGCATCGCGTAGAAAGACGGTCAGTATATATATGTATATCTGTATCTATATGATACATTATAACCTTAATAAAGGGTTCTGCCTCAGTGACAGCTTTTGTACCTTTATTTCTGAAAGTTCAGTGTAATGATTTAAGTAAAATGTTCAATAAGTTATAATTAAAAAAGAAGAAGAATGTAATCTGATTGCTATAAAATAATATTTCCATCATCGTTAATTCTTTCTATTTATTGTATAGCCCAGATAAAATATTAGTTTAAAACAACTGACTTCTTTAAAAAATCTATTTCTATTTATTTTATTGTTGATGATAATCAATGAACAAGAAATGGAAAGTTTTGCATGCCCTGCATATTTGAAACTGTAACTAAAATTTAAACTAAATCTGAGCCTTTTTGCTGTTTCTGCTGCTTGTGTTTCTAAGTTTTGATAACATTTCGAGTGTCAAGTAATATTTTTCTGTACACTTCATAACAACCCCTTTTATAACAAGCATTATATAAGGGAATAAAGTGTTGATAACAGTTCTTCTAAGATGGTTTGGACAGAAATAAATGCAGACAGATAATTGTTGAAGTCATTGGTTTGTCTGAGCCAGAGGATGTGCCCAAAGAAAACAACTGCCATCAGCAAAGCATTAAAGCTTTAGATTTGAGCTGTTCTGATTGGCTGAAGCCCGCTGACCTTTGTTACATTATAACACACTGTTAACACACTGCTGACATCTTCGCTTCATAACATTTAGTTACCATTTTACTTCTTCAGTATTTGTTTCCTTGTCCATTTTGAAAGTTAAACTGACCTAAAACAAAAGCAACAAAAATGCTGGACAGCAATTTTGTGCACCAAAAAGATGCCAACAATAGATAAACACTGCAATAAAATTATTATTATTATTTAAAACATACAGTATTAGGGTCTATAATAATAATAATAATAATAATACCATAAGTGTTAAATAATTAAATAAAAGGAACAAAAACTCTTTCACCCTTATATCATTTGATCCTCAATGTCTTTCTTTGTTCTTCAGAACCCGATCAAATTTTTTTTATTGTTACTTTGTGTTTTTTGGTTACTATGGAAGTGGTTACCCAAGCGGTCAACATCCACTCACATGATTATAATGATCATAATTATATTTTAATTTGCTTTTACTAAAACTTTTTTTATGGCTTCAGGACATTAAAAATATTTGGCACGAGTTGTTTAGTAGTTTTTGGTCCTTCTGAAGCTTGAAGCAGCGGTCACCATCCACTCCCATAGTAACCAGAAAACAACACTTTTACAAAGTCTGCATTTGGGTTTTGAAAAAAAAAGAAAGACATTGGGGCTGAGTAAATAATGACAATTTTTTTGTTTTGGGGTGAACTATCCCTTTAACTACCCCTTAGTATCTTCTAACATTGATGTTTTTTGTTGTCTTTGGGGTGAGAGGAATAACAGGCCCCTGTACTCAATAACCCCGTTCAAATAATAAACAACCAGCAGATCTCAGATATAACAGATCCTTATTGTTCCTGTGACCCATATTCCTCACTTAACTTTAATTGTGTGGTGTAATCTCACATCAGGAATTTATTTCTTTGTTAAACACAATAAAAAAGATGTGCAAGACCAGCATTATTGTATGTTTTACAGACATATGTAACCAATTAAAGACCCCGGAGGGTTAACCTACTTTAACCTCTTACATTTCATAACATTTCACACAATCCAAACTGGAGAACGTCCCTGTTTAAGCTTTAATGTCATGCCTTTACTCTAAAAACATAGATATAACAGTACAAGAATTATATCATTTAATACAAAGAATTAAATCAAGAAATATATTTTTGAATGTGGCCTGAAATTTAAAAACATTGTGCTACCCAGCATGAATATAAGTAATCCATAATTTGTACCTCAGTGATTTACATTTTGCCCAAGACACAGAAAATAATAAAATCTTTAAAGTATCTTAGTAAGACTGACCTGTCATAAGAGAATAATAGTTTGGATAGGACAGACTGGGGAAATCTGGAGTCATGTAATCCACTTTAACACCATTTTCCACGATCTCTCTGAATCCACCCAGGTTTTGTAAGTCATCTATGTAATCATATCTGAATCCATCGATGAGAAAAACCAGAAGCTTGCGGCATTGACAAGATCTGCAGAAAATAAGAAGAGAGAGGATGATGATGTTCAGAGCTGCTCGTGTCATGGTGCTCTGTGTCTGTCTGATGAAGAGAGAGAGAGAGAGAGAGAGAGAGAGACAGAGAGAGAGAGAGAGAGAGAGAGAGAGAGAGAGAGAGAGAGAGAGAAAGAGAGAGAGACTTTACTGATGAATTACAAACTCACTCCCTCACTGGGGGAGTGTGTGTGTGTGTGTGTGTGTGTGTGTGTGTGTGTGTGTGTGTGTGTGTGTGTGTGTGTGTGTGTGTGTGTGAGGGTGAGAGAGTCCACACAATCACATCCATCAGCTTATGTAAAGGAGGAGAGTATACACACTTCTCTAAAATGAAAACTTATTGAAGTGTTTCAAACACTGATAAAACTTCACAATCAAACATTGGTTAACAACATTGCTTAGCATAAAGTCTTAAAACAATTTTTCTACATCATTTATTCATCTTAATGTTCGTGTCCACATTTACAAATCCATTTAAAACCAACAGTTGTATCTGTGGAAATTATTACAGCACAATATTAGTATTAATTACCTTTACAAAAATAAACCATGGTTTTATTACAGTAAAAGTGTAGTAACCCATATGGCAAAAATAAATTTCTTTGGCCAAAAATATGTTTATGCTAAATACATCTTGTAGAAAGTAAAGCTTAATTAATATATTTTTAAATTAAAAAAATTCAGGGGCAACAAATACATTACTAATTATTTATACTATTAATTATTAAATATATGATATACTAATTTTACAACACATACAGCAAAAAATATATATTTTCTTGGTCAAAATATAAAGGTTTGTATAAAATGTATAAGTATGTTGTATAAAAAATAAAATTATAAGTATACATTTTGCAGTTGAAAATATATTTAATTAGAACCTTTTAAAATCTCAAAACATACCAAAAGATACCAAAAAAATTGGTGGTTAAAAATAAATTTTTATAAACATATTCCAAAATTATATTCCAGCACATATATTTCTGGCCATTTTGTATATTTTTAAATATATTTAAAATTATATTTATTTAAAAATATATCTTTTGCTGTATGGGAACAATTTTCTTTGCGTATTGATTATCATTTTTAAGATCATGGTTTAACTTCCAAAACCACGATTAAACTGTGGTGAGTGGTGAATGAAGTAAGACCATGGTTCATTTGTGGTAAACATTGGTTAATTATAGTAACAAATATTCATTTTCACCAGGGTAACATTAACAAAGATCAATAAATGGTCAAATATATTGTTCATTGTTAGTTCTTGTTAGCTATACATTTAGTATTTTTGTTAATAAATGGAGACTTTAACAACTGAGAAATGTTTTCATACTTCAACTATTTGCTGGATGCACTCGCTTTTGTGGTGCGTGACCTTATTGTAAAGTGTTATAAGTAAAAGTTAATTTGTAAGCTGGTGGTTAAAGTTAACAGTAGACAGACACCAAGTTAACTCATAGTGCACAGCATCATTACATCATATTCATACCTATAATCTTTAACTACTTGCATGAAATGTGTATTTTTATGAAATATTATTTATGGACATCAAACTGTATATCGTTACTGTTGGCATTGGTGATGTCTGTAACTTGAACTCTCTGTTGTGACTTTAGACCTCTGTTCTGCTTCATTGTTCTTTTTTTATCTCTTTGTTTATGTTATTGAACATATTTATAGCATCATATAAAAATAAACTGTTGTGTTCAGCCTATTAAAAGTTTGGCCTGTGTGTTGTGACCATGATCTGCTCTTTATTGACCTCTTGTGTTAAAAAGCTTTTAAAACAGGCCAGGAAAATGTTGTTTAAATGAATTCTTCACTCCTCCACTAGGTTGTGCTGTAACACCAATTTTAAGCCACTATGGTTTTTATAGCAACATAATATAGACAAAAGAAGTTGCCAACAAATCCAGAAAAAAAACTATTCTGCAGTTAAGCTCACTCTGTAACAATGCAAATTTATTTACATAAAAATAAGTACAAAAAAAAAGTTATTTGTGGTTATGAGTGCAAAAGACATCATTGTACATCAGATAAAGAAAGGAAAAGATTTCGGTTGGTTTTATGTTTTGTCAAGCAGGCAGATCCTGATTAAGAGGTTAAACAGAAAGATACAAACATGAGAAGAATCTTGATGGACACATTTCTGGTCCAAATGGCAGGGTTGGGCAAAATCAGAATGTAAAAACTCACTCCCTTTTATTCATTAGATGGAGTTGAGTCACACTGGATTGATGTTTAAACATTTAAATGATGTTATTAACTGAAAAGAAACACAAGGAAACAAACATAAATAATGACAGCATTCATTGTTCCTGTTATTCCGATACCTACACTGGCAGAAAAAATGCCCAAAAGCTTTCAGTGGGATGGTACCCTTTACTAGTCTGTATCATTTACAAATGTATAGTGTTGAGGTACCTTTGAGGTACTAATATGCACTCTTTAGGTGTACTTTTTGAAAGGGTACCACCCCAGTGACAGCTTTTGTACCTTTTGTATCCATTCTTCTCAGCTGATGTTTCTTACTAACTTAGATTTTAATAATGATGTACAGCACAACAAACTCTCCATCACATTGTTTTGGGATAATGTGAAGATATTGACACAAAATATTTAAATACTTTGAATTAGAATTACTTAATAAGTGATCATTAATAAGCATCACAAATTTGAAAGCTATACATATTTATTTTTTGATTTTTGTTCTCAAAACAACAACACTTATATTTTAATTTTACTTTTTAAACTCAAATTTCAAATTACAATTTGGTAAACTATTTACTAGCTCTTAATTTAAATTGTATTTAAATGCATGAATTGAATGGAAATTTGTTGTCAATTAACTTAAGGATGCGTCATCCTATCACACGCTGGTCATATATCTGCTCTCTGGTTGTCATAGTGAGGCAGGTGTCATTAAGATTTAGAATAGCAACTGAAACCAAAAGACAAACAAACCCCTACACACGCACATACATGCACGCACGCAGACACAGAAAAACACAGACACACACAGAAAAACAACAGACAGACACACACGTTGCCATGTTGTAAGGGGATTTTCCATATTCCGTGTCCTTGCCCTAACCCATAAACCCAACCCTGACAGAAAACTTCTGCATTTTTTTATTAAAATAAACATCATTAAGTTTTATTTCTAAGCTGTTTTTCTTATTGAGAGCAAAACATTTCCTCACAAAGTCAAAAATTACATTTGTTCTCAACAGCGTATGATTTTCCAGGACAAACACACACTACATTAAAAACACCACACATAATTATTACATCATATGACCATGTAGGGGTCTTTGTGTTTTCGTGAATGATCTTGCTTGGAGAAAGGTAAACAAAATATAAAGATTTAAATGAAACTATATTACGAGTCTATGGGGGTGTCCTCAATGTTTGGGTGTCCAGTACAACGTAATGTCTGATTGTACCACAAGCTGTAGACAGATTTACTTTAGTTAAAGTGTTTGCAGCTGATGATTTCAACAGTGATTCATGAGTTCAGATAAACATGCATGAGTTTTTATGAGAGTTAAAGGAGCATTTCACCCGTAGAAACATTCATCTTTATTGAAAGTGTGTCATATTTGTAGTTGAAATTTAACATACATTTCGAATTTGGTGCCTATTTGACCAAGAAAAGGGGTGTTTGTAGTCTCACCCCCTCAACAAAGATATAGCACTTCCTTCTTTCAATGATGCAAAATGATGATTTTTACATCATTGAAAGAAGGAAGTGCAACACTGAGTGCGTTTACATGCACAGTCTTACGTCGATTATGCTTAATAAACTGATAACACGTGGGGTCATGTAAACGCGTAAAGCGGTTTTCTTTAATCGGGGAAAGCCCCTAAACGGCGTAAGCAAAAACCGATCGGCACAGGTAGTTTTTTGCTCATTATGCCGATTTCGCGTGGCATGTAAACACGGTAACCAGCTTTCTCACGGTTTTGTCCATGTGCGCATGTCTCCGCGTATGAAAGATAAACGTCACACGTGGAAGTAAGCGCAAGGTAACGCATAAAAGTCTCCGCTCGACTAAAGCAGTTGGCAGAGAAACTGTGAAAATAGAAGCTCATGTTACATTTACAGGTTCTGCAGACACGAGGAGAGATACAACAGTACAGCTTAAGACAGATATGCCGTTGGCTTTTTGATCCACTATTATGTACTATAGGTGGTGGTGACGTCACTGCCTGCGAGACAACTGATAATTCTCCAAGTCCCATGTAAACGCAGTTGTCTGCATAGCCGGTTTATTGATTTACATGTAAACGCATGAAAACAGTTTTCTATAATAAGCAGATTTTTGATAGTTATCCGCTTATTCTGTGCATGTAAACGCACTCACTGAAATCTGTATTTCTCCTCTCTCAGCGGCAACTGAGGAAATCATGCACGACCATTCAAAAACATGACTGGGGTTCTAACTATACAAAGCTTAATGCAAATGGGTGAAGTGTCCCTTTAAGAAGCAGGTACACAAATCAAGCGTGAACTCACTAAGCAGATGCCAGCCAATGCTTATGCAATACTGTAGGCTATCTCTGACAGATTACAAATATCATTATCACCCATCTTAATGTTGTTAACATCTTCCTGGATGTTGGCATTGACGTTCACATCATTGAAAATGAAGCTGTACTGCCAAAATGTTATTTATGTGACAGATTTGTTGGATTATTTTTTGGAAATTAACTTGGCGGCAAGAGTTTGTGGTTATCAGAGCTGATTTAAAGGTTCAGTGTGTATATTTTGGAAGGATCTTTTGACAGCAATGCAATATAATAGATAACTATGTTTGCAGTGATGTATAAAGACCTTACATAATGAACTGTATTGTTTTTATTACCTCAAGATAAGCTGTATTTATCTATATACGCCACAGGTCCCTTTATGGACTACACTCCAAAAAATGATATTCAAGAAAAAAATTCTTAGTATTTTTGTCTTTAATTCAGTAAAAATAACAAAAAAATCTTACATTAAGATGTTTTTTTCTTGATGAGCAAACGACCCAAGAAAATAAGTCTAGTTTTTAGACCAAAAATATCAAATTTAAGTGATTTTGTGCATAAAACAAGCAAATAAAATCTGCAAATGGGGAAAGAAAAAAAATCTTGAACATTTTTCTTAAACACTAAATTCAAGAAAAATTTGCTTACCCCATTGGCAAAACGACCCAAGAAAATAAGTCTAGTTTTTAGACCAAAACTATTAAATTTAAGTGATTTTGTGCATAAAAAAAAGCAAAAAAATCTGCAAATGGGGAAAGAAAAATTTCTTGAACCTTTTTCTTAAACACTAAATTCAAGAAAAATTTGCTTCCCCTTATTGGCAGATTTTTTGCTTGTTTTATGCACAAAATCACTTAAATTTGATATTTTTGGTCTAAAAACTAGACTTTTTTCTGGGGGCGTTTTGCTCAACAAGAAAAACATCTTAATTTAAGATTTTTTTTATTATTTTTACTGAAAACAAGACAAAAATACTGCTAAGAATTTTTTTTCTTGAAATTCATTTTTTTAAAGTGTAAACAGACAAACTGTTATAAAGAACGTATTTGCCACTACGTTGTCCCAGACAATAACATGTTTGTCCTTTGAAGGCTACCGTAGCTTCTCTATGTGCTTCGAGAGGGAGGGGTGCAATTCGCAACCTCACCAGTAGATGCCGCTTAAAATCTACACACTGCACCTTTAAATGCCCAGACAAATTCATAAGAAACAGATAAATGCTTCTAAACAGGCCAAAAACAGCCCTAATGTTCAGAAAAAAAGTGTGAATCTTCAGGCGTGCACACGGTAATCTTACTTCAGCAGAGTTTCCATTTATTTTTATGATAACATGATTATCACACCACAATCTTGAGGAAATCTCTCATGAAACTTTCTGTGATCCACAGAATTAAAAGCCCTTGTGTGTATATCTTTACGTATATACGCACATTATCTGGGGCTCACATACCCAACATTTAGACATATACACACAAAACATATACATATATCATTGTGTTCACATATACAGTAGAAAGAGACGCATAAAATCTTCTACCCTACTTTAAAAAAAAAAAACATAAAAAGAAGTGCTTTGTTTTTTCATAAAAACCACAAATTTACACTAAATTTATTTATTTTTAATTACATAAAATGGCATTTGTATCATACATTATCCATTGTATAAAGATCCCTAAAGTATAAAAATATATTGGCTCGTGATAAACGTATGAGGATAAGTTAAGATTATGCCATTAAGTGCCATCTATGTGCATCATTTTTTCTGGATTTGCTGGAGCTACATAAAAGCTCCTAAAGCTATTTCCCCTCCATCACAAACTACTATAGTCATTGATTATCACAGCCAATGCTTTTCCATAAGGTGCTCAGGTGGCTAAAGGCAATTAGGTCATGACCCCTCTATATACACATTCACAATGGCTTGCGATCTAGACACTACAGCAACTTACGGTTTCACATCACTGCGCTTCAAATCTCCCTGAATTTAAGCTCACGCGTCACTTACTGACGAGCTCGGACGGTCCAGAGAAAGTCCTTTAAGGCAATGTTGTCCTGTGAGCTCTTTTAGGTCCTATCTCAAAGGCTACAATAGTGTTCTGCGCGTGTTCGCACCTCGGTCGGGTCCAGCTATCATCCAGACATCATCAGCAGCTCTTGACCGAGGATTTGGACACGTCTGAGGTTTTCATGATCACACTGGCGCGTTTCTCGTGAACGGGCGGCTGGACGGCGGACGGTCCGGGCGTGTGGGGCGAAGGGAAAGAGGAGTTCAAGATGTTCCAGTGAGGTCCAGTAGGGAAGGGGGCGTGTAGAGAAGAAGGCACTTGCTCTTGAACAGTGGTTATCTTGAAGTTGGGCTTGTCAGGGGAGATGAAAGAGGACATGCCAGGCAAACTCATCATCAGAGGTTTCTTGTCTTCATTTGCAAACAGATACGCCTGAACTTGCTGCAGGACAGAGCAAAGTAACACATTAGATGGTTGAATAAAAAATGAGAGCGATCTGACCATAATGACATATAAAGGGGACATTTCACATGACTTTTTTAAGATGTCAAATAAATTTTTGGTGTCCCCAGAGTACGTACATGAAGTTTAACTCAAAATACTTCACAGATCATTTATTATAACATGTTAAAAGTGACACTTGGTAGGTGTGAGCAAAAATTATCCATTTAAAATGCATATGAGCTGATCTCTGCACTAAATGGCAGTGCTGTGGATGGATAGTGCTGATTAAGGGGCGGTATTATTATAATAAGATCCCCATCTGACATCACAAAGGGAGCCACATTTTGCTTGTAAAAATGGTTTACCAAAACTAAGTTACTGGGTGGATCTTTTTCACATTTTCTAGTTTGATAAAAGCACTGGGACCCAATTATAGCACTTAAACATGGAAAAAGTTTTTATGATATGTCTCCTTTAAAATCCAAAGCAACATGCAACTCATGTGCTTCAAAAAGAGCACCATTTAAGGTCTACACTGCAAAAAAAATCACTTTCTTACTTAGTATTTTTGTCTTGTTTTTAGTAGAAATATCACAAAATTCTTAAATCAAGATGTATTTTGATGACCTAAGAAAATAAGTCTAGTTTTTAGACCAAAAATATCAAATTTAAGTGATTTTGTGCATAAAACAAGCAAAAATGGGGTAAGCAAATTTTTCTTCAATTTAGTGTTTAATAAAAATGTTCAAGATTTTTTTGCTTACCCCATTGGCAGATTTTTTGCTTTTTATGCACAAAATCACTTAAATTTGATATTTTTGGTTTAAAAACTAGACTTATTTTATTGGGTCTTTTTGCTCATCAAAAAGGCATCTTGATTGAAGAATTTTTTGATATTTTACTGAAAACAAGACAAAAATACTAAGGATTGTTTTTTCTTGAAAATCATTTTTTGCAGTGAAGTGGAATACACAATATATTGGAATACCACAGTTTGCATATCAGGATGTTTGCAATAACCAAATGTTTTTTGCCATCTCCAAGTTATATAAAGTGAAAGTTTTAGGTCAATGCAGACCGCAAAGATAATTTTCAACCCAGCGTTGGTTTAAAAAGTGACAAACCCAACCTGTTGGGTTGCAATTTACCTATGTTGGTTGTTTCAACCCAAAATGTTGGGCTGTTTTAAATGAATATAAATATTTTCTACACTCTAAAAAAGGATGTGTTTATTTATACCACATTTTTAATGTTATGCTATTTAACACATTGTGTGTCATTTTACAGGAATTTGTAACTATTTATCAGGTGGCAAATTCATATGAATTTATACAATGTGAATCTTGGAAAAATGTACAATTATTACAAAAAACAATAATGCAGCCCCATCCCTAAAGCAGATCATACTAAACCCAGCTGGCGCCCGACTGACTTCAAAGTTGAAATTTGGTTGAAATAATGTCAGTTGTTTGTTAAACTTTGATATAACATTACAACAACGGTTAATGCTAAACGCATTGTTTGTGTTTAGCATAAACAGACTGTGTTGTTTTAACACATCCCTTTTTAGAGTTTAGGTTCATTTAACCCGGTGGCTGACCCAATGCTTGGTTAAAAATACCCCCACATTTTTTTTTGATGTGGATGATCAGAAAAAAATGCGAAACAAACATGCATGTTTTTATTAACCAAATGAAATTAAAAGTTTGGTCGCAAAATGAGCAAAAACTCAGTTTTTTAGTTGTTCATTTCAATAAATATAAATCAAACTGCAGTTGGTTTGTTTTGATTTAAGCCTTTATAACTAAAAAAAATACAGCTAACTAGCACAATAAAACACAAGTTATCTCGTTTTGAATCCAAACTCTTCAAATATTCTGTATATTTTAATATAGTTGAAATTGATTTTACTACTTCCAAGCAAGCAACCGATCCCGCACCGGGGAAAAAATATCAAATACCACATAATATAGAAAGTTAATGCATATTTTTTCTTTAAACCCCAATATAAATACTATATCCTGCTTGCTTAATTTCTCTGGATCTGTCCTAGACAAAACTTTTATTGACAACACTGTTTGACAATTAGTCACAATTATAATAAATTAAAATCTAAGGCCAGAAGCGCACACTTTTTCTGTTTTAATTATGATTACATGGAAGGAACAAAACTCTTTGTCTATCACCGAAATGATTACGCAAACACACTTGTAACCGCATAAAAACTCTCATACACACAAAAGCAGAGGCCCAGTCGCACAAACGTTTGTAACACACAGTTGCATTTCCTCTCTGACTCTCTAAACTGCATGCGCTTTACTTTTAGTAACTATTGAAATACTCACCGCTGTGTTTAAACTTACACGTCAAACTGCATTATAAATCCAGCAATATTTACAGCTTCTATTGTTTATACTGACAGAATTATGGCAGCAGTCAGACTATCACTAAACTGCAGGGTTTCTGACTTCCTGATGCTATGAAAGTTTCTCTCAAACATGAGGGCACAAGCTATAGATTTAGAGCAGGAATGTCTAAAACCAAATGTTTAAATGTGGGAAAACACTAATGTTGAATTTTAGATGTGTGCCCCTGTAGCTCACTTGGTAGAACATAGGTCACACTGTATAAAGGTCAAAACACATACACTAAAATGCACTTTGTATAAGCGCATTTGCTAAATGGATAAATGTATATGTGAGAGATATCTTAAATAAGAGATGAGACTTCAATTTGAACACTTTTTAAAACTAAATGCTACCAAGATCAAGCAATTTGAGCTCTTAGTCTCTTGAATTAAAAAAGCAATAATCCGCACACAGCTTTGGCACTGTGTTAACATCCTACCCTGCAATGTTTACTTTTAGCTGATTATGTGTGGGAAAATTCCCAGCCATTTTATTGGCATTTTAATCAGCGGCCGTCGGTCGGTAATTCAACAGGTGAATCAAAGATTGGGTCTTAACACAACAGGCCACACTGCACTTTCCGGAATCGAAGACGTCACTGTGCGCTCTTTCTCTTTTTTTCCCCGTCATGTTTTGCATCAGAGACTTGAGCTACAGGAACTGAAAGCGGTGGGTTGACAAAGTCTGCGAGTTACGATTTCCCCAGAAACACACATGTGTAAACAGACGCTTACAAATAAGAACTGGGAAAATCCACAATCTTACAAACATGAAACAAAGGTGGACTTTGCTTTTTTAAGACATCATATAAACCAAACTGAACTTTATTTCATATGAATTACCTACTGAACCAACTATACTGATAACAAATTACTTATGGATGTGAATTTGTATTTAAATTATGATCTTACACGTCGATGACTAGCATTAGGGAGAAGTAAGTAAAATATATATTTTTTATTATTTAAAAATGGGAAAACCCTTCCAACTTCCTGTTTTAACAGGAAATACGTCAGCAGGAATACAAAATGCAAGTTACTTGGTTGCCTTAAATTTTGAGTTAATTCAACTTAAAAATATTAGTTAACCCAAAAAAAGTTATGTAAAAATTTTTGTCAACTCGTATTTTTAAGTAAAAAAATAAAAATAAACTTGTTGGGTCAACTTAAAGTAAATTACGTGGTTGCATTAAAATTTAGATTTGATTTAACTTAAAAATATTAGTTTACCCGAAAAAATTCATCAACTTGTATTTTTAAGTAAAAGATAGGGCTATCCAAAGATTAATCGCGATTAGTCGCATGCAAAATAAAAGTTTGTGTTTGCATAATGTATTTGTGTGTGTGTGTGTGTGTGTGTGTGTATTGTTTGTAATAATTATGTACATATAAATACACACATGTACAAACGTAAGATTTTTTTATTTATGTATTTTTTTTTTATATATCATTTAAAATATATATTAAAATCTAAATTAAAAGGATATATACACATGTAAATGTTTCTTAAATATATACATGCATGTGTGTATTTACATATACAAAATATTTAAACACAGTGCACACACACATATAATACAAAAACATTTATTTTCTATGCGATTAATCTTTTGACAGCCCTAGTAAAAAAATTGTTGCTACAACTTAAAAAAAGATGTATTACGTGGTTGCCTTACAATTTTGAGTTAATTAAACTTAAAAATATTAGTTAACCCAATTAAGTTATAAAAAAATTGTCAACTCGTATTTTTAAGCAAATATATAAATAAAAAAATTGTTGGTTCAACTTAAAAAAGATGTATTACGTGATTGCCTTTCAATTTTGTGTTAAATATATTTAAAAATATTTGTTAACTTAAAAAAGTTACGTTACAATTTTTGTAAACTCATATTATTAAGCAAAAAAATAGTAAAACAATTGGTGGTTCAACTTAAAGGGGACAAATCATGAAAATCTGACTTTTCCATGTTTAAGTGCTATAATTGGGTCGCCAGTGCTTCTATCAATCTAGAAAATGTGAAAATGAACAACCCAATAACAACCCAAAAAAATAGCTCATTGAAATTTGGCTCCCTTGTGATGTCAGAAGTTTTGAGTTAACTAATATTTTTAAGTTGAATTACCTCAAAATTTTAAGGCAACCAAGTAACTTACTTTTTTAAGTTGAACCAACTTTTTTCCAGTTGCTTGTAAACAGTGTCAAATAGATTATGGGGTAATATAGAACAGGTTGACATGTATCGGGCCTTGTTTAAAATCTTGCTTAATACATCTACACACCTGGCCGCCTGCATGAATATTTTACTGCAACACGGCTGAACAGTGTGAAGTCACAATAAAAAAGCACTGGTGTGCATAAAGCAAAAGTGTGTGTACATTTCTTCAAATAGTCGACACGTTTCAGCCTGTGGTTGTATTACATACAGCTTGTGCAAATATTCCTAAACGCTGACAGCTTTGATAAATTTAGCCCCTGTAGTGGCAGACCGTCTAAACTTCATCCCCACACAGTCCAGTTCCTCTCAGTCCTTAAACCTCACAAACAAATGGATTATGTCTCTGATGCACCCATTAAAATTATATTTTCCAAGTCATTTTAATTTTTTGCAATGCAATATTTTTATAACAACTAAGCACATTTTGACTTTAAATTCTCATTATCATAACAGCAAAGCAGCACAACAAATCCTTCTCATTATTGTTATGCAAGCACATGTCATTATGTCGTTTTTGCATTTGCTTTTATTCAAAGTGACTTACAGTCAAAGGAGTCAAGTTATAATGTGGGAATAAAACTCCTGACCTTTGTGTTGCTAATGTTTGCTCTACCAACTGAGCTACAGAAGTAAAACGGCACAAAATATTAAAGATCCATACATTTTAATATATCTGATTTAGAGATCTGAAAACATTCTTGTGAATTTTAACCTTTAATGGCTCAGTAACTGAAATCTGTAAGAGACAACAATGGCTTCATCTCTGTTCGAACCTGCCCAACCACAAAGGCGGCTTCTATTTTTTCTCAGAAAATATTTTTGGATGAGTTGTTCACATACCTCTTTAGAGTCTTCATAACTGTGAACGCTGTCTGTATCGCTCTCTGCTGGAAGAGAAAGAGAGAAAGTTAAGTGATTCATCCGGGATTTCCTGTCCGACAGGTTACAGCATTGGGGTGGATGAACTGAAGTTAAAGATCAGATAAAAGAAGCTGGACTATTAAAACCATGATTGCTCAATATTATACTACTAGTCAAAAGTTTCAAAAGTTTTTATGATCTCAACAACCTTTTGATCTGAATGTTTCAATTAGCTATGCAGAAGAAATATGACCGTGTCTGTAAAAAAATCAAGGCTAAAGTCTCATGATCTTATTATAAGATCATGAGTATCAAAGTTTAATTTTAATCTATGATGATGGTCTTACACAGTCAATATTATAGATATCAAGGTTAGATTTTCACAAAATGTTCTTTAAGAAAAACAGAAAATCACAAAGCTGGGTTTTCACAAGCAGGGTCACAAATACAGTATAAAAAACATGTTTTTGAAACGCATGACTTGAACTAAAAATGAAGAAACAGCAGTCAATACGGGACCAAAATAGATGTGAACTCTTTCAATACTATTAAAAAAATCATCTTAGGGTGAAACCAAAAAAAGCGGCTTGATAAGAAAAATTTTTACACATTTTATGCAAAGGGTGACAACACTGAAAGTGATAAAATATGTCAACATATATTGATATTAATATTTTGTAATCGGTTAATCGGGCGATTATTTTTCAGATTAAAATATTTGCTTAATTTAATTTCACTTACTCACTGTCCTGTCACGGATGCCAGATCCGCATAACAAAACCAACCCAATGACTACTTACAGCCCAAATATCAACAACTAATAAACCAAATCCTTCAATCTCTATCCTGCAGAAAAACATCAAGAAATGGTTAAAAAGAAGCCTGATTCATAACTCCACCGAAAGGCAGAGGACCTGGCAACGCTGCGGTCTGAGCAGTGGCGCCTTGCTTGAAAACAAGCTGGCAGATGTGTGTCCGTGCTGTCCGATGATCGTGCAGGAGCATGTGATGTCACAGACAACACAGTTGACAACGAATTTCATTATCGATTTTATTTTGTTGCAGCCATACAATATCTATATACGTTTTTCAGGGTTCCCACACCTTAGTTAACTTCAAATTCAAGGACCTTTCAAGGACTTTCCAGGTCCAATACCCTCAAATTCAAGAACTAAATGTGGGGACACATTTCAAGTGAGCGCAAGTTTTAAGATACATTGTAACAGTTTCCTTTCAACGGAACTCGCGCTGCGTCACTGCGGTGACACTTTGTGGACGCCTCCAGGGGTAAGTGCGTCTGAATGTGTTTATTAAATTCAACCAATGATGAGGCTTGACGACAAAGACAGGGTGATGTGGGAGCCAGAATGTATATCGCTATCTGAAATATTGCCAAAGACGGCGTTACAGGGACACAGGAAGTATGGCATGAGAGACGCAGCGTCTCGTTCCCTTCTCAGTGAACAACAGTTACATACGTAACCAGAGACGTTTTCATGTCTCAAACACAACTATGCAACAAAAGCATTTTGGTATGAATCAGCATTCGCATACAGAAGATATAAGCATTTAAAGTGAACAATTTAGCACGTGTGCTAAAAAGTCTAGAATTTTTATGATATTATCAAACACTACACAGGGAATAATATGGATTTTTTTCCAGAAAACTCCTTGCTTAAAATCGATTCAAGCACTTTCAATGATCTGTATCTATGTATGTATATTTTTCAAAAACTTCCAAGGGCCTTGAATTTTTTCCCCCAGTTCACAAACTTGTAAGGATTTCAAGGACCCGTGGGAACCTTATTTTTGTCACAACATAATACCCAAATTTTGTGTCTCCATAGTTCTGAAGGGTTTATTGAAAATAACAACACACATTAAGTGACTCTTAACCTGTGATCAATAGCGTGTGATTTGTCATCATTTACTCACTTTCTTCATGTACAGTAAGATTTTCATTCAATTGACTTTCACTATACGGATAAAACTATCACTTAAATGATTTTGGGGTCACTAATCCCTTTAACTGATTAAATGAATGTCTAACTGGGCTATCCTCACAATTACAGCTTCTGTTTCCTATTTCACATGAGGAAATTCATACTGACAGCTGCAGAGATCCTGGACAATATAAATGATAACTGCCAAGAGTAAACCTGCCATTGTGTTTGTGTTACCATAATTTGACACTTGAGCAACACGTTTCATGCCGTAAACCATACGCTCACAGCCTCAGGGACTTCTCAGACTGTTGTTGATTGGAATAGACGGAACAACAGGACATGAGTCAACATTCCCGTCCATGTAGAAACAGACTTACATTCGGTATGTATCCACCTATCAGTTTGGATACGATCCTACGTTCCTGACTAAAGATCCCGTAAAAAGTGTTCCTGGCTTACAATCTTGTAATAATGGTTCCTGTCTTAAGATCCCATAGGAAATGTAAAGCTACTTCCTGATTTTCAGGTCAAAGTGATCATTTCTACGCAGTCAAACGGCAGAGAGAAAGAAAACCGACATAGCCAAAGGATATCATTTAGTATTTATCCAATTTTCTAGGAGTTTTTTTTATTTCTTGTTTGTAACTAGTTCCCAGTGACAGGACACCGGAGACACAACAACACTTGTAAGCGGAAATGTTTTAGCTGGGATGTTATCTTGAATCTTGTTCATTATCACTCATAATATTATCAGAGTATCTCTGTGGACCTGTGCCATAAACGACAACAACAAGTTGTGTTTGCGTGGGCAAGTTAGTTTACTATAACTTTAACTGACGTATTTAAAGAAACCTCACTGTTACAGACATGAATGAGAGCTCATATTATGTGATTTAGAAAGAAGAGTTAAATATCCCATAGACTTGAGGGTATCCCAGTTTTGACCTGCAATTACCTAGCAACCAAACACCCTAGCAACCACTAAAAACAATGCATTGACATTTTCTTTATAAATCGCAAAAAATATAGTTATGACATATTTTGTTACATTAATGGTCCAGAAAGTAACTTCCTAGCAACCACTTAGCAACACCATAGCAACCCTATACAGATCTCATGGTTGTGAGTGCACAAGCACATGCTCTTGTAAAATTATGAAGATACACTTTAAAGTTATGAACACAAATTCATGCATGTAAAAGAGAGAGAGTAATGTTACACATTAACTTTAACCAGAGCCGAGTTATGAGATCAGTACAGCTAGTAAGAGCTCATCTCCGATGGACATTGAACACCATCATAACCTACACAGATCTCAGTTGATCACAGATGTCAGTCTGTTGCACACAATATCAGATCTACAAACATTATCCTCCAAATCAGTGGTTCTCAAATGGGGGCCATGGCCCTCTGGGGGGCCCTGAGATGGCCCTGAGGGGCCCCACATTAATGACATTTACAAAAACATAAATTCATCATAAATTCTGTGTAATTAAACCTCAGAAAAATAAGGCTACTAACCAAGAGCAATAGATTGTATGATTTAATATGTTTTGTTTAATTCAAATTTTAAGTTTTGAAATGTTTTATGTTATAAATTTTCTTTGAGGCGGCCATGAAGGGATGAACTGGAGACAAGGGGAGCTGCATGCTGAAAAAGTTTGAGAACCATTGCTCTCTTTGAAAGTTCCTCTTAAAACCAAACTAAATCTCAAAACCCAAAACTGTGTCTGTAGTTAAAGTGAAGAGATGTCGAGCATGACGAGCAACACACACGACACGTCAAAGAGCAACAAACACAACATGCCGAACACAAATTTTGACATGACGAGCAACACACACAACACGTGGAACACATCAGGGCTCAACATAAAGGACTGCCCGGTGGCCCGGGGCAAGCGTAATAGATGTTCCGGCCAGTAAAAAGTATTGTCACTTGCCCGATCGGGCCAGTGCTTAACCCTCAGTCACTACAATATATTTTCATTAATGTATATTATTTAACATCTTGGAAGCAGACATTTACTTTGGGTAAAACACGACGAAAGAAACGGTGCAATATTTTGCACAATTTGCTGTCAGTTTACAGGTAATGCAGAAAGCTGGGAGCCTTTTTTCGTAGGAACATGTCTGTTGTATATGTATACAATTACATGTGACTTTTGAGTAATTACTTTTTTAAATATGTGACACTGACAGTTTTTTATTGGGGCCAGTGGGGCCCGACCAGGCCAGTATAAAAAAAAATTGCGTTGAGCCCTGCACATATTTTGACATGACGAGCAACACACACTACACATCAAACACATATTTTGACATGACAAGCAACACACACGACACATCAAACACATATTTTGACATGACGAGCAACACACACAACACATCAAACACATATTTTGACATGACGAGCAACACACACGACACATCAAACACATATTTTGACATGACGAGCAACACACACTACACATCAAACACATATTTTGACATGACGAGCAACACACACGACACATCAAACACATATTTTGACATGACGAGCAACACACACAACACATCAAACACATATTTTGACATGACGAGCAACACACACGAC
The DNA here is from genome assembly GCF_030506205.2 of Paramisgurnus dabryanus. Classification (NCBI taxonomy): domain Eukaryota; kingdom Metazoa; phylum Chordata; class Actinopteri; order Cypriniformes; family Cobitidae; genus Paramisgurnus; species Paramisgurnus dabryanus. The sequence goes on along the minus strand of NC_133352.1, from coordinate 35,639,510 downwards.
ACATCAAACACATATTTTGACATGACGAGCAACACACACTACACATCAAACACATATTTTGACATGACGAGCAACACACACGACACATCAAACACATATTTTGACACGACGAGCAACACACACGACACATCAAACACATATTTTGACATGACGAGCAACACACACTACACATCAAACACATATTTTGACATGACGAGCAACACACACGACACATCAAACACATATTTTGACATGACGAGCAACACACACGACACATCAAACACATATTTTGACATGACGAGCAACACACACGACACATCAAACACATATTTTGACATGACGAGCAACACACACTACACATCAAACACATATTTTGACATGACGAGCAACACACACGACACATCAAACACATATTTTGACATGACGAGCAACACACACGACACATCAAACACATATTTTGACATGACGAGCAACACACACGACACATCAAACACATATTTTGACATGACGAGCAACACACACTACACATCAAACACATATTTTGACATGACGAGCAACACACACGACACATCAAACACATATTTTGACATGACGAGCAACACACACAACACATCAAACACATATTTTGACATGACGAGCAACACACACGACACATCAAACACATATTTTGACATGACGAGCAACACACACGACACATCAAACACATATTTTGACATGACGAGCAACACACACGACACATCAAACACATATTTTGACATGACGAGCAACACACACTACACATCAAACACATATTTTGACATGACGAGCAACACACACGACACATCAAACACATATTTTGACATGACGAGCAACACACACAACACATCAAACACATATTTTGACATGACGAGCAACACACACGACACATCAAACACATATTTTGACATGACGAGCAACACACACTACACATCAAACACATATTTTGACATGACGAGCAACACACACGACACATCAAACACATATTTTGACACGACGAGCAACACACACTACACATCAAACACATATTTTGACACGACGAGCAACACACACGACACATCAAACACATATTTTGACATGACGAGCAACACACACAACACATCAAACACATATTTTGACATGACGAGCAACACACACGACACATCAAACACATATTTTGACATGACGAGCAACACACACTACACATCAAACACATATTTTGACATGACGAGCAACACACACGACACATCAAACACATATTTTGACATGACGAGCAACACACACTACACATCAAACACATATTTTGACATGACGAGCAACCAGGGCCTGAAGTTAACTTTTTTGACCACCTGCCACAGTGACTTTTTACTGACCAGTTTTTTTTTGCCTGAATAGTGAATGATAACACTGTCTTTATTGTATGAATTACATATAATTATTTTTTTAGAGCTACAAAAGTGATTTTCTCTTTGTCTTATGTTGTTTGATTAACATTACTGACACAGACTTAAGTCAGTTAATTGAGGTTACTGTCTCTTTAAGAAAACACAGACTGGTTTTTGACTCTATACATACACTTAAGACATAAAGAAATGTTTTATTAGAAAAAGAATACTGTTGAGATCATTTTGTTTATATGTGCCCTGTCAAGAGCAGAAAGATTTAAATGTACGCATGCTTTTAGGAACGCGTCTCTCCGATATGCCCTATTTAGTGCCCTTAAACCCGCGCGCACACACAGAGACGGAGGGGGCACAAACTGCATACATAAACGTCCCACACACGTTGTTTTTCATTACTCTATTCGCAAAATGTATGTTAATATACTACAGTATAAGACACAGTAGCACAACTCTCTCTAAGGTTTACACATCAAGAGTTCTGATCCGCCACATCACTACACATCTGTGCAACTGTGATTATACTGTAGCCTGTGTCAGCATTGCATTCTCATCCCATCTTCAACAGTTTAATACTTACTCGCACATCCAAATGTAGTCAGAGAATGCATGAACGTTGCGAAACAGCAGTCCCATCCTCTCAATGAATCACTCAGTTTGCATCAGTGATATGCGCGGGTTGATAAGAAATGAGCGGTTGCGGTTATGAGTCATCCAAAAATATTTGTATGATATTCTGGCCGCGGTCGGTCGGGTCGTTTGAAATTAAAGATGACAATTAACTACTTTAAACAAATGCAGGTGGGTTAGTTGAAAACGTCAGTCAGGAGCGGGTTGTTTATAAATTGACCTGCGCATCACTGATTCGCATTGGCTACCTGCCAATGTGGCTAGTTACCCGCAAATTGCAATATCCACCCGCATTTGGCACGTGGTCGGGTGTTAATTTCAGGCTCTGCGATCAACACATATTTTGACATGACGAGCAACACACGACACGTCAAACACATATTTTAACATGATGAGCAACACACACGACACGTCAAACACATATTTTGACATGACGAGCAACACACACGACACGACGAACACATATTTTGACATGACGAGCAACACACGACACGGCGAACACATATTTTGACATGACGAGCAACACACGACACGGCGAACACATATTTTGACATGACGAGCAACACACATGACACGGCGAACACATATTTTGACAAGACGAGCAACACACACGACACGGCGAACACATATTTTGACATGACGAGCAACACACGACACGGCGAACACATATTTTGACATGACGAGCAACACACATGACACGGCGAACACATATTTTGACAAGACGAGCAACACACACGACATGGCGAACACATATTTTGACAAGACGAGCAACACACATGACACGCCGAACACATATTTTGACATGACGAGCAACAGATGACACGTCAAAGAGCAACAAACACAACACACTGAAAACATATTTTGACATGACGTGCCACACACACGACACACCGAACACATATTTTGAATTTGCACCCCTCAGAGAAGAAGTCTATATACTACCGGTAACTAAAAAGTTTAAGGCAACCATGTAACTTACTATTTTAAGTTGAACCAACATATTTTTTACATAGTGTATACATATTTGTGTAAATTTACATTGTATTGGGTTTATTAACTTTTTATTAACTTTTCAAAGCTAGCAATTAACTAAACTATTACTATTGGGCTGACAATATTGGTTGAAATGTGCTTAGTTGTGACATTATGTCAAAATGCTAAAAAATTATTGCCTAAAAATAAGTGAATTTTTTTATGTAACTATATAATTTGCTTCTTTTGTCTGTGAAATTCCTTTATAGTTTATGTGAAATGTATCCACGGCCGATAACTGATGCCTATGATCAGGTGTGTTAACTAACCTCCATACGAGGAGACAGGAGAGATCTGTAAAGGATAAAGGTCACTGGATGTCACGGTCTGCTCCTCATTTTCTGTCACCACCTCGATGGTCTGACAGACGTCAGGCAGATCATTAATGATCAGGTGGTCGTCCGTAGGACTCCGCCCATCAGTATCTGAGGAAGAGGAACAGAGAGAGTGAACTAATGAAGAGCAAAGTGGGAAGTGAACTTGATTCTGTGTCATTTTCCACCTTGTACACAATCCCTCTTCAAACCCTGCATATCCCGTGACTCCATATACAAACAATAGACCAGAAACAAGGTTAAACACAAATTAACCAGCTGTTTGTAAATGAATCATGTTGCCATTTTGTTCAGTTTTCACAAGCTCATATGAATGCTGAGAAAACAAACACCGGGTAAGCTCACCTTTTACCCCAAACAAGAGCGTTACTAAGCTTAAAGAGAGTTACAAGGACATAAAAAAAACAAACAACGTCAAGTAAAGCCGGATAAACAGGTCCCTCACAGAACGAAAGACAGCCGTTTGATCGCAGTCAAAATCCTAAAACTTCCTCTACATTTCTGAGACCACAGTGACCAAATCTGCTTTTCTCTTTTAGTACTTGAAAAACATTTGGTGTGCAAAACTTTCTAAAAGAAAAATGTAAACTGGCGTGAAATCAAGAGTAAGTCACTAAATCCAAAGTAAACACATTTGTGACATTGACCATGTACAAAAGGTCAGATTTTCACTGAATGCTCTTTGAAACATTCACAAAGCATGCTGGGATATGATTAACTGTCAGGGTTTTCTGTGCCAGATCAAGTGCCTGTTGTTAGTATTACTACAAACTGAGTAAAATAAATTAATTCAAAGATAATAAGATTTTTATTGCACTACTTAACATGCATTTAAAGAGAGAAATGCTTACTGTCATCATGTCACAAAGCCAAATCACTTGGTAGCCTGAAGAATCGGATTCATTTTCATTATTCATCCAAAAAACCTTTTTTAGGTCCCTTAGTTGTCACCAGGGTTATACCCTTTCAAAAACCACACCATTGCACCTAAACAGTTCATACCTCAGTGGTTCATATCGGTACCAAATGTATACGTCTATGCACCTTAACGGTACAGGACCTTTATGTCAAAGGTACTCCCCCAGATACAGCTAGGGACTGTTTTTGAAAAAAAAATTCTGACAAGTGCTTTTTCACAACGGATCAACTTACTTACCAGTTACTTGCTTTAACCTTCCATGCATATAACTAATCGTTCATTTAAGGATGGGCGTGCGTACAAAGGCTCTTTAATAATGCAGACAAAGCTATTGAGACAACGAATGGATGCGTATGAGCGCAGCAGCTGGCATTAAAATAAAAACAATTCTACAGGTCGAGTAATAATTTTGCATGTTTGCAAGACGTGTTTACATTAAAAACATGCAAGGTTAGATTCCTGTTCACCTCAGTTCAACTTTAACATATAAACGGTTTGAACTACAAGTTAAACAGCTGTGAATCGATGTGTGTGTGTGTTATGTATGTAAACTAGAATGGGAGGAGCAGCTGCAGAATAAACACATATAAATGGGCCATTGTACGGGAAGCCTAAAGCATTTTGGGTATTCGAAACAAGCAACTGAAGAATACATAGAAATTGCTTGTCTATTTACATGCCTTCTTTTATAATCTCAACACAATTCATCCTTTCAAACCGTCTTAAATATCTTAAGAGACACTTTCTGACAGTATGACCCATTATAGACGCTGATGATGTTTACACTATTTTATTAGTAGTTTTGTCATTTTAATGATTAGCTACTATTATGCTTTTGTGCATGTGAAATGAAAAACTACATCTGTTAAGTTGGTTATCACTTTCCAGTCAGCGAATTTAAGCTACACCTGGATTGTGTCACTAACAAATGACAACAGATGAATTCTGGATGATCAGACAAACAATTTAATAAGTGAATGAGCGGGGGGAGTGAGTGAGAGTCTTTTGTGAATTGTCCTGCTTGTAAATAACAGGTTACAGGAGAATAAACTCAAATGACCTGAGCACAGGTGTGCAAGGGTGGAGCAGGAAGTTTAGGATCTACCTGTACCGGAGTAATCCGCCTCCTGCTTGACTGTGACCGGGATTTTACAGGGTAAAGAGCCATTACTGTTTTCCCATCCCAAAGGTGGAGGACATGTCCGCTCTGTCTGCAGTAACAAAAATACACACAGCTGTTTTACTCAACCAATCGATCTATAATCTGTTTCCAGTGCATTTTTGACAAAGCAAATTACATGCAAAAAAGTGTTGGGTTACCTTGATCTTTTCTTCTTTTTCTATCGCCCTCTTTTTCCCTATGAGGAAAAACACAGATCTACATCAGTGTCATATCATAAAACTGTCAAGGACAGATGATATTTTGCACATAAAAAATGAGAGAAAATTCTATTTTAAATAATAAGAATGAAAAACAGGAACATTTTTGTAACGTTTTGTACTGTAAAAATGTTTTAATGGCAAGTAAGCATGTTTTCGCCAAATATTTTTAATACTCCACTCCAGATGTATCCAGATTTGGTTTTACAACAAAGTTATTTTGTAATTCTTATTGGATTCTTCTTAGATCCGTGTCAATGTAACATTGTTATTTTATATAAAAAACACAAATCATCATATCAGCACAACAAACACTACCATGATATAACATAAGTCTCCACGTTGTTCCTGGATGGCACCTGCAGATTTAAGTTCAAACACATTTGAACCTACTAATAATTAGAGGCAGGTGTGTTGGATTAGGGTTGCAGGACAGGTGCCCTCCAGGAGCAACGTTGGAGACCCATGCCATGATGTATAAAATATTTGCAATTTAAATAACATGCAATTACGTTTTGCCAATAAGAATTAGAATTTTAAGCAAACAGGAATAAATTTTTTCACAATGCAAAAAATATTACTATATACTTTTGATTTTAAATTGACTTCACGTACAGTGACTTGGTCACGTACAGGGTCTTTTATTATGTATACTCTACACTGCGTATTACAATGTTAAGAAGATGAAGATGAAAGTATGAAAGGAAGGCTCCTCTCTGTAATGTAATCTGAGTTTGTATTGATGCGCATTATTGACCGACCTCTTTTCGAATGTCTCTCAGATGCGGAGAGCATCTTGTACACCCTGAAGGCATTTGTTCCCTTTTTAATGCTTTTGTCTTTCACCTCCTCAATATCCGGCAGAGAGTTCATCGCACACCGGAAGTTTGCCTTCCACGTTTTGGGGTCCGGTTTGTCACCTGGCATATATTTTCCTAAAATAAAAAAGAAAGAAAACATTTACTATTTAATTCATCCTTTACTAATTGCATTCCTATTACAAGTGGTATTTGCTAAAGCAATTTTGCTCATACATCCAGTATGTCATGACGACTTCTCAGATTAGTAATGCAAATCCTTTCCCAATCACAATCAGTTAAACAGTTCAATCTGGAAGTGGAAAATAGAGCAAATCCCACAGGATTACATTGAAGACGAGACCTGTGCCATATCGAACAACTTGGGCCTGTATGTGACCACCTAGCAACACCACAGAACCCCTAGCAACCATCTAGAAAAACTGTATACTGTAGCAGCATGCTAACTATAGATATGTATAATAAAGGTTAGATGTATCGCCCGCGCTGCTGGCCAATTGAGTGGAACGTCCGCATTTGGCGGCCATCTTACCACAGGGCGCTCGCTCACTCGTAGCATTGCGTTTAATGGTACATGTACTTTTAAATGACCACTACTTGCTTAATTTTCTACCGATTTTCAAATGGTTTGATTTGTTATAAACATCAGAGATGTACCTATGACACTGCATACTTAATAAATAATTTTCATTTATCATGTTAAAGCATCCAGAATTATAGCCACGTTAATAACGTTTGTAAGAAACCAACCCGTTTGAAAATCGGTAGAAAATTGAGCAAGTTATGGTCATTTAAAAGTACCTGCACCATTAAACTCAATGCTACAAGTGAGCGAGCTGCCTGTGGTAAGATGGCCGCCAGGTGATGACATTAGAGACTCCGCCGTAACACATCTAGCCTTTATTATACTATCTATGATGCTAACATCCACTCAAAACACCATAGCAACCACATAGCAACTCCATAGTAACCATCTACAATATCCCAGCATCATATTTGCAAATATTGCATGAACAGGAACCACTCACATGTAAAGGCTTTATTGCTTATCATTGAGAAGGTATGCGATTGTGTGCGTCTGTACGTCACCTGTATGTATGGCCCAGTTTCGAAAGAGAGGGGCATCTTTCTCCACATCCCAGCCGTGACGTGCGGCATGCATCCACGGAATCTGGAATATTTTCTTCTCCTGCAGGCAAAGAGCATGCAAATGACAACCGGACACACCCAAAATGCGTTATATTAGTGTACACACTTAAATAACCCAATGAGGATCCTATTAGGTCAGCTATTAGTTTTAATGGCTAAGACAAGTTTTTAACCACATGTACAGTAATCAGACAAAAATCACCCCGGTAAGGGACAGCGTACACACCTTGTTGACCCACTTAAGCCCTGGTATTTGACAAGAGTTTATCTGCTCTTCCAACCACGGCCTCATACGCATTCTCTCCACTGGCATGGTGGCCTAGAGAGAGAGAGAGAGAGAGAGAGAGAGAGAGAGAGAGAGAGAGAGAGAGAGAGAGAGAGAGAGAGAGAGAGAGACATCTGTATTAGGTCAAATTTTGACAGCTATGTTTCGTCCATAACAGGTTGTTCCTGTAAACGCAGGAAACACATTGAGCAGATTTAACTTTATCAAACAAACCACTAGGGAAGACCAACTGAATCACAATTAAATGAAAATTACTTCCTAAAAAATAAATAAGATGACACCAAAAGCTGTGAAGGAGCCTATGAATGTCATAGTATATGCAAATGATGTTTGAAGTAAGTCTGTGTTTGCGTGAGAGAGATAGAGACACGTTTTATCTAAGTAAGAATGAGTATATGTGGTTAAACCTTTAACATCTATCATACCTGATGACAGAAATCAAGAGTCCTTGCCATTTCACTAGTTACAGATTAACCAATTCTAGCTCATAAAAAGGTTGATAGTTTATCACAATGAAAACCCAAACTTAACATTACTTGTCTGTAGCTCAGACAAATACGTTTAGGGTCCATTAGGAAATGAGAGTAAACAAAGGCAATCACAACATCGGCGTAAAGCACAGCACATACACACTGACAACCGTCCCAGCTGGCATTTCAACGTTGATTAACTGTTGAATCAACGTCATGGACAAGGTTGAATCAACGTTGAATTACCTTTCCATTTTGCAAATTGAATCAACGTTGAACAAACAACTGACATTTTTTTAATGTTGATTTTTAAGCTTTTTGTTAACCTTTTGAAAACGTTTAGCATTTACTGTTGTATCAACGTTGTTTCTACATTAAAACAAGAACTGACATTATTTCAACCATATTTCAACGTTGATTTTTAAGCATTTTGTTAACCTTTTGAAAACTTTTAGAATTAACTGTTGTATCAACGTTGTTTCTACGTTAAACCAGTAACTGACATTATTTCAACCATATTTCAACATTGAAGGTCTGTCAAATGCCTGCTGGACACTTTTTTTGCATAAAACTCTTTATTTAAATTTTTTTATTTTAAATCAATGCTAACTAAGCAAATTACTGAAACAAAAATTACTCAACATTCATTCAAGTTCCCTATGGATTTAAAAGGACAATATTCAAAGTATCACCTGAAAGGCATTTACTAGTACAGTAACTACAGTAATATTAAAACAAAATAAGAGTGTCTCGAGGGGAAACATGTTTATAAATTAAAGTATAAGAACAAAAAATACATAAACAAAAAAACACAAATATTCATTCAAGTACACTATGGAGTCTAAAGTTGAATTTTCAAGGTATCATGTAAGAGACACGTCTACAGTACATGTTGATATTATAAAGGCCTACATGTCACATTAACAGCAAAAACAACAACCATATGCAACTGTTCACACCATGACACACGAAACACATGAAGTTCAGCAGTGACCCAGTACCTACTGTGCATTTACATTGTGATGGCCAGTGTATCCCAATCATCACAACTAATCAGATGAGTTCAGCCTCCCCCAAAACAAGTGTGTTTTAGTGCTGTCAAGTCAACTCAAAAGTGAAAATAAACGTCCCTTGATTCCCATTGGATCCATACAGACCATGACTTTCGATTTTACATTCGCCCCTGCATTGCTGCGTGGCCTACAGCATAAATATCCACTTATGTTTAAAGTACACGAGCCGCGTAAATAAATGCGGAAATGCGATTTATTACCTGCTACGCGTGCAGATTTCACTCCGGGAATAAACGCGAGGAGTCTTTGGAGTGTTGACAATTTGTAGTTCTCGATAACAAAAGGAAAAGTCAAATGGATTTGATTTCGCTCCTCAGATCGAAAGCAAAACAAGTGAAGGAAACAAACGCTTGGGTGGAAATCCCCACTCGGACTGTGTGTGCGCGCGCGTGTGTGTGTGTGTGTGTGTTTGCGCTATCTGGAGGGCGTGCTGCTTGGCTGTGCTGTGCACTCGCTCTGCGTGTTTACGAATCCTACTATTGCGAATGGGTGGCTATTTAATATTTAATAGTGAGGAGACGTTCGCGCACTGATTGGTTGAACTGCAAGCGGGTGGGCGGAAGTCGGCATTTATGAGCCAATCGCTGAAGCAGTGAAGAAGAGGCTACTAAATATTAATTAGGACGCGTCACCAGGACTTATTTAATACTCATGAGTTGAGCCTTCGCCATAGTGGCACGCGCTGGTCCGTTGATTGGCTGCGGGCTGACATGCGAAAGTCAATTTCATTTTCACTTCCTCGTTGTTTCGTTCTTGCTTTTCAAAGCTGAAGCAGGGGAAAAACTTTCAGCTTTACTTTTGGCTCTGTTTGAATGAAAAGTGGCATCAGAAAGCTCAAATTTAAATTATGCCTACGTCACTTATCTGCATATGGGTGTTCTCTATCGTTTTTAAAACATGACTAGATTCTAAAATAGCTGTTATTTGTGATATATAGAGATATTTTCCAAAGATAAAATTAACTCAAGTCTCAAATTGATAAAAGTTGGTTCACATTAAACTTTTTTTAAATATTCAAGCGTGCTTCTTTTACTGTACATGCAGGAGTAGTGCAGCCGTGGTTAAAATGAGATTTTGAGTTTAAAAGCTCTTGATCTTTAGGGATGAAACAGGCATTGCAAGTTGCTAAATGCATTATGGCTGCAATCCTAATTTTTTTTTGTTGGTGTGCACACGCGGGAAGTCTCTTATCTTATCTATCCTGCCAAGCCTTGCAACTCCCAGCCTATGATGCAACACGCGCACTGCTAACAACATAAACCACATATAAATTATTTATTAGACTTAGATGATCTTTACTGGAGTAAAATAACTGTGAAATAATTTAAAAGCATTTACAAAACAAAACATGTTTCTATTCTCATACACCACCTCTTCAAAAATACCGAAATGAATCACGAAAAGGAAACAGCTTGATGGTTGCTTACAGAAACGAGAGTGAAACAGAATTAGGGTTCAGCTTTAAGCAGTTGTTCTTCTTTCTGTTCCATTTCTGAAGAACACACCTTGTTTTCCAGCCAAACAAAATACAAAATGAACATAGCACCACCTATTGGTTAAGTGTGGTACTAACTTGCGATGCAAGTATAGAAAAAGATCTGTATGAATTAATTTTTCTGATGAACACAAAATAAGATATTTTGATAAATGATGATAAGTACACAGCTGATTGTAATCATTTACTTCCATAGTAGGAAAAACAAATACTAAGGAATACAATGAGTACCATCTACTGTGTGCTTATCATCATTTATCAAAAAATCTTCATCATTTATCACAACACGTATTCCTATAGAGATCAATGCTTACAATCATTTATCTAAATATTTTCTTTTGTGTTTATCGAAATAAAAAAACTCATACAGATTTAAAACAACATTAGGATGAGAAAATTATGACAGAATTTTCATTTTTGGGTGAACTATAACTACCCTTTAAGATATGTCAGTAAGTGTTTTTTTTTTTTTTTTAGTTAGGGCAGCTCAATAATGCTGTTTAGTCTGGGACTAGGATAAGCCCTGTCCAGGAAACGGCCCCATAAGGTCAAAGCAGTTAACATTTGTAGGTCAATGCTTTAACCGAGATAATGCGAAAACCAGTAATTGGCAATGAATTAAACTTAAACATGTGGGCAGTTTCCCGGAAAGAGTTTAGATTAAGCCAGAACTAGACTTCAGTTATATTAGGACATTAAGTCGTTTTCACAAGCATGCCTTACAAAAAACTTACTTACTTACTTGGTTGAGAGACCAATTGCACTTATATTTATGGCAGTCCAAGCTATTTTCATTTAAGACAGCTAAAATATACATTTTAGTCCAGGACTAGACTTAAACCCTGTTCGGGAAACCGCCCCACTGGGCCTAGACTTAAAAATTAGTAAGAGCTATCCAAACTGAAAACAACTTGATAATCAGTACCCTTTGTTTTGCCTCAAAATGCACACAAGTAATGTTTTTAGTAAGGTATGTGTGTTAAAACTAATTTTATTTCCTAATTAACCTAAGGCCTAGTCCTGGTTTAAGATAATCCCTGTCTGGGAGTGACCAAACAAGTATACCTTTCACTGTAAAAAATAGCTGTAATTATGCCATTGGTTGCCAGTAACATACTGTAGAAAATATAGACTGAAAACGTTCATGTTCATTTAACTTTGAACAAACTGTTGGCAGTAAATTACATAAATGTAAAATTTACAGTAAGTTACTGGCAACTAGTGTATGTATGAATGTCATTGCATTATACAGGCCTAACTAAATTTAAAATCAATAGCGCATATTCAAAACAGTGCCTTAACTCGCTTAAAAGACTATTGTTAGGTTTTAAATAATGAAACAATCGATATACTTTTCAAAATGTATAGCAGCATTTGGACACTTTCTGGCGATTTGGATGTGGCAGTGATGTGGCCTCTGGGATTGTTTATTTAAGATTGTTTTAGAGTTAATGTCACTGGATAGGCTTTTTGTCTTTTTTAATTGATTAAACTGTACTGCTTTTATAATTATTTTTTATCTGGTTGTGAGTCTTCTGTAAACAAAGCATTTAAAAGAATAATCCGACATGCACTGCTTCCCGTTTGGTTTTTAATTTATGTGTAAAAGCTTTTTGCACACACACTGTGTAGGCTATGCCATAACAAAATAATCCTAGCAAAAATAATAAAAACACACAAACTACCAAAGTAAATGTTTGTCATGATAAAAATCCTGGTGTTTTAATGCAGCCTGATGCTGTATCTGTCAAATTCAGCAACGTAAACATTTTGCAAATTTATTCTGAATACTCAAGATCTTTTCTGTCATCAAGCATTTTAAAATAATTCAAAAGTGTTCACAATATGTTGCGTTATTAAGGGAAATAAAGCTCTTTGGTGAGCATAGACACAATGCAGGGCATCTGTTTCATGCTATCAAATCCAGCCTGACTGGAGGATTCAAAGTCCAGAGCCACCCTGTGGTTGACACGTGTCAGGATCTGGATGATCTCCAGTTGCCTGCCATATTTCGATAACATTTCACACAGCGATGAAATGAAAAATGAACCTTTACTAGCGTTCCTCCAGGAATAATAACCTGGACACACAAAAAGAGAGATTATTATTTCCTGATGTAGTTCTGGTTGAAAATCTGTGCTATGGATATAAATGGTAAAAAAAATTTGACATGATAGGAGTCGTATGTCAATGGTATTTAAAATCGTACTTTAATAAAGTTAGTCAAAATATTTAATAAATATGTTATTTTCATAGAGGGTTTTATAGTTTCTATTTCAACTATTAATAATAAGCTTGTAAAAAATGTATTTAATAAGCAACAAGTACAGTTTATGTGATAACACAGTTATCTGTGCCTTTCATTTACATCTTTTCCATAAAACAAATCATGTGTGCTGTAAAAACAACAGGCATTTATATTATTTTAAAGGGATAGTTCATCCAAAAAATAAAAATCTGTCATCATTTACTCACTCTCAAGTTATAACAAATCTGTATAAATGTCTTTGTTCTGCTTAACACAAAGGAAGATGTTTTGAAATTGAATTTTTGTAACAAAGCAGATCTGGGGTACCACTGTCTTCCATAGTAGGAACAATAATACTATGGAAATCAACGGGACCCCAGAAGAAATATATACAGGTTTGGGACAGCGTAAAGGCAGGGTATCTGATTTTGAAAAATGCTAACTTTAGCCTACTAGCACTGATATCATGATCCCACCCTCCATTCAAATCATCATCCAAAGTCAAGCCCTCCTCCAAATCACATGAACACGCACAGACCAGACGTCCACGTCTCTCATGTCTCATTCACCACTGAGAAAACTTTGCAGTACAAAGGGAATAAGATTACCAAAATAAAGGGGACATTTCACAAGAGTTTTTAAAGATGTAAAATAAATATTTTTTGTCTCAAGAGTGAAGTTTAGAAGTTAAAAGTGAAATTGTGAAGTTTAGCTCAAAATATCATATAGATCATTTATTATAACATGTTAAAATTGTAGTTGTAAGCAAAGATGTGGCATTTTTGTGTGTGTCCTTTTAAATGCAAATAAGCTGATCTCGCCACTAAATGGCAGTGTCATGGTTGGATAGTGCAGATTAAGGGGTGGTATTATTATAATAAGATCCCCTTCTGACATCACAAGGGGAGCCAAATATTAATGAGCTATTTTTTCACATGCATGCTTGCAGAGAATGGTTTACCAAAACTAAGTTGTTGATCTTTTACACATTTGCTAGGAGCACTGGGGACCCAATTATAGCACTTAAAAAGTCAGATTTTCATAATATGTCCCCCTTTAAATCGGAATTCGATACAGAACGTTTACGGTTGTGTAGACGTGGTAGTTTGCTTGTAATTTTGAAAATATAAATATTGTTACGCTAAATCGTAAAGGTGTAATGGTCAGCCTTTATCCTATAAAGATTAAAAATGGGGTCAAATTTGACTGTGTGAGATTCAAAGAGTTAAAAGGATGAGGAAGAGGAGAAAAAAATGCATGTGTCCAGTTGTTGCATTTGATCTGAATTCAATGATTGTTGAAAAAAAAATTCCCCTACGCCTTTCACAGATGACATAGATTCATACAAATGTTTCTGGATCAAACAAGATACCCTGCCTTTAAGGGTGAGTAAATGATGGCCAATTATTTTAATAACTTTTTGCTTATTGTTTTTTTATTTTTATTTCTCCTACTACAGAGGATTGCAGAGTTATATTGCATTGGCACAATCTAAGAGTGTGTCTGTTTTAATACAGCACCTGCTACAGTGGAGTATGCATACAGAAAATCTGCCTCAACAGGAATTCTGCTTTGTCCCGCTGAGTCAGTCTCAACGCCAGGATCCAGACCTGTCCCTCTGCAAGCCTGTACGTATAGAAACAGAACATAAACATCTACTGTATATGTTTCAAAGTGACCACAAAAAAATCTGCTCAGTATATTACAATCAATGCACAACCGGCATTTAAACATTTAAACATCTCAAGTAATCACAATTAGAGTTTTATGGCTTGGTGCCCACGTCCATTTATTTTGAGGTCATTTATACACTAATGCTCTCCTTAACGGTTTACAAAATAACATTTTAGCAGCTTTCCTAATTTAAAATGTAACTTTTACAGAAAAAAACAGACCAAACATATGGATGAATCATCTTGCACTTAGGGGGAATTGCAAAATTTTGTGCAATACAATGAGAATAATCTCCAGTATGAGAATGTTGAAATGTGAGAAAGCCTCTGATGTTTTTTTTTTGAGAAAGATTTTACTTAAAGGTGCCATAGAATAAAAAAAATATATTTACTGTAGGCATAGATAAATGAGTTGGTAATCACAAACACAAACTTTCCTCTTTCTTATGTAACCTTTGTGCATGCAGAAGGTGATAACGAAAATGACATTTAAAAATGTTTCTGGATAATATTTGCACTTAATAAAGTTACCTTCTATGTAGATATCAGAGAACAATTTAACAGATTTTTTCAATGCATTCTTTGGCACCTTTAGACTAAAAAATTACTGCCATTGGGGTGAAGGGATTCTGGAAGGACATGTCACAGAAGTGAGGTTGCATGGAATATAAATAAAAGGCTAAATGTTAAATTACACAAGAAAATCGTGAAGCTCACCTGGATGAAGAAAAGTTTGGGTTTTCCAACCAGCGTGGAGCAGCGATCTCCTCTGAAGACCTGAAAGAGATCTTTAAGCTCTATAGAGCCATCTGTGCCGTAGATCACTCCATCATCTCCATGACTCAACAACACACAGACAAACATGGCCGAACGACTGTGATCACTCTTAGATACTGCCGGGGGAAACATTCAAGATTGACTGAATCGGTGAATGAAAAATTTAAGCAGAAAAATTATTTACATCTGTGAGCATCTTAACATGACATAGTGCCTAACAAACCTTTAGTTAACAAATCCTTCATCTGTGAGGCAGTTTGGTCATTGCTAATGCTGATTTTAAAGCCCAGGTTTAAGAAGACCTCCATCACTTTCTTTGCATCCACGTCTGTTCCGTTACGAACTCCCATTCCTGTAACACAAAATTATTATAAACAAAACAATTTCACAACAAACATTCTGATACTCCAAACTAAACTGTTTATGCTGTTATCCGTCTCTTATCGAATCGGTTAAAGGCACAATATGTAAGATCTTCACCACTAGAGGTCGCTATTTCACAATAACACAATAGGAGTGGAATCGGAGAGCCGTGGGGAATGTTCACAGATGAGAAATATAAAGTTTCATGAACTATATCAAAATGTGCAAGTAGTTTTTGGATGTTTTATTACAAAAATCTTACTTGTTGTGGCTTTAAAGTTAGCTTCAGCAGGCAGCCATTTAATTAAATACAGGCTATATGTTTTTGCAAAGAACACATTAATCTCAAATGTTCATGTAACTGAAGTGTTAAAAAGTCTTTTAAAGTGTAAGATTGTTTCTGTTTGTGTCTGCTGCAGTCACAGGACAGCAGGTTCTTACCTGTTTGTTTGTGGAAATTCTTGTTGTTGATGATGACACACTGTCCCACGCTGGGATACTTCATATTGTATTTAAAAGCATGTAAATCATCTTTTACATCTGCTTGATCCACTCCATGATCTGTAAGAATCGGTCCCCTGAGAAA
Source organism: Paramisgurnus dabryanus (assembly GCF_030506205.2). Lineage (NCBI taxonomy): Eukaryota > Metazoa > Chordata > Actinopteri > Cypriniformes > Cobitidae > Paramisgurnus > Paramisgurnus dabryanus. The sequence goes on along the minus strand of NC_133352.1, from coordinate 35,622,903 downwards.
ACAAGGAGACTTATAATTCATATGGAAAGCATTTACAGTCACTTCAGGGTTTTCCAGACAGTGCATGAAATTACGTGCTTAGGCAAGCTGATTTAAATGTTACTCATTTAATTTAAAAGTAGTGATATTAATGAAAGATACATACAAACTATAGAGGTTTTTATATAAAACGACCTAAAAGCATTAGTGCTTCATTTATACAAGACGTAAAATCAACAGCATCAAAATCACACAAACTCAATGATCGCTTGTCTGGCATCCACACAATCTCCTCCACTTAGACTCTCGTCTGACATGACCTCTGCAAAAACACACAAATAAAACTGATCTGTACTGACAAACAAAGCTTTATTTCAGCATTTAAGAATATATTGGCTATTAGTTAAAGATGTAAATCATCTGACAAAGTTGAGGGATGTGTGAGATATAGTGAGATGATCTGCAGACGTCTCAGCTTTGTTGTCTTGAGCAATAAAGTTTTGCTTCTTGTCATTTGAAAACTCCTTTTTCAAGATAATTATTTTAAAGACTTTCTTGTCTTTTTGATTTGATAAATATCAATGTAATCCATGTAAAATAAAAAAAACATAGTTTTACCTTTAAAAAATGCTGATAAATAAACCATTCCACTAAGCTATATCATTGAAATAAACATTTAGGGTTACTTTAACAATAAGCCCACACAACTGTTTAATTACTTTTCACTAAAATTTAGATTAACAAACAATCAGTAAGAAATCATCAAGACTTGGTTGCACAGACATGGCTCAGCTAAAGCCAGGACTAGGCCTTAGTTAAATTAAAATGTTTAAACCTCTTTTATAAGCATGCCTTAATAAAACGTTTCTGATGTCTATCTAAAGACAAGTCAATGACACTAGCATATTTTAACATCTGTCAGTAAAGGGTTTTTTCAGTTGAGACCCCAAAAAGTGTCTTAATCTGTAACCTTAAGCCTTGTCTATGAAACTTGTCTATGAAACCTTACAGACCCAAGCTTTGGTTTGTCTTTTTTTCAGATTTCTACGAGCTATTTTGTGGTTAGGAAGAAGCAATAAATATAATAACCATTTTTTTCTTTGAACATGAAGCAGTGTATTTGTCCATGTGTGTTTAAGTTTATTCCAGTCAACTTAAAAAAAGAAAAAGAATAAAAAGGACAATTTACAAGCAAACATAAACACAAACATTAAATTACAATGGTGCAAAAAATTGTGCTGAAAATTTTTATATTGCATGATTTACATTAGATTGATTAAATGTGTAAATGTCTGGGTCAGTGGTAAATGCAGCATGAAGTTAAAACTAGTTTGGTTTTGCAAGTTTACCTGCGATAAGTTGACATAACATGTTGATTTGACAAAAATGCTGCGGGTTTTTTTTTTTACACTGTGGGGATCAAGTATGTCACTGTTTTTGGGACAATCATTTGTCAGGTTATAATGAGAAAAAGTGTTTGTATATTTGGAAAATAGGCTAAGGTTTCATTAAACCTGAAAATGAGATAAACACTTTGCCAGCATTTAATAGACGGACCTCATTAACATCCATGGCATTTTCCAAATATACACACTAAAGGCTCTATTATCTTCTTGAGTGCCATACAATTACATCTAAACAATCATAACCTATTTATTGTTATATAAACCTACTAGTCTTTAAAATCACTCAAACCAAATACACAACCACTTATTTCAAACAAACATACAAGCAAAAAAAAAAAAACTTACCACAAGATGACTGTAAGTTCAGAAGAAATTCTGTATCAGTTGTGTGAACAGAGACCAGACAGTTAAGTTATACAAAAATACTGCAAGAACTTATATGTATGACCCAGTGGCGCGACTGCCTGGCTAAGTGCCAGGGTGGCACTGCCCACTCAGATTAACAGCTGGCCCACCCAGTCAGAAGAGACACAAAATAAAAACAAAAGAATTCACACATAAATGAATCATCTCTATAATAATAATTGCTCACATATGCCTCATTCAGAAATCAATAACTATTTACATAAAAAGTTTAGCATTTGCAGGTGTTTTTAAACTGTGCAAATGTTAACATTCAAGTCATTTAAACAATTTGAGCGCAAAAGTGAGCTGTTTTCTGTGCACACCCTTACTGTATAAGCGCATGCACAGAGACACAAACAGCACGCAAATACAGAATCTCTCTGCACTTGACAGGACACCCAAAATTTATCTCGAAATACCACATTCTTGGCAAGTATCTCATAAAAAATGCGTGTCAGTATGGATCCGTGCTTATCCGATCTTAAAGTGGCAGTACCCTCAAGAAATCTGCTTATGTTTGTGTCATTATTTTAATCAAACAGAAGACAAAAGGAAAATCACTTCTGTAGCTTTAAAGATTCATTTTATTTTATTTATCCAATGAAGAACACAGTGTTATTAAACATTTGTTCTTTTTGATTTCCATATGCTTTGATTTTCCATATACAAATACATATATAAGTTTACACTCAATCTTAAGTATCAAGATGTTTCTCCTGAAATGTTTTTTATTTATTTATCATTTTATTATTATTTCATATCTATTTGTGAATTTTCTGTAAACAAAGCATTTTAAAAAATAAACCAACATACACGGCTTCCAGTTTCATCAAAACACACAAACCTCCAAAGTAATTTTTTATTTTTCATAATAAAATCCTGAGTTATTTTGATAATATAATGCATATTTTATACTATAATAATATAATAATGCAGCCTGATATGCTGTATCTGTCAAATTCAGCAATGTAAACATTTTACACATCACAGGAACATTTTAATAAAAATTCATAGATATTCAAGATCTATTTCTAGCATTTTAAAATGATTCAAAAGTGTTTACAGTATGTTGTATTATTAGGGGAAATAAAGCTCTTTTGTGAGCGTAGACACAATGCAGGGGATCTCTTTCATGCCATCAAATCCAGGCACATTGGAGGAGGATTCAAAGTCCAGAGCCACCTTGTTGTTGACCCGTGTCATGATCCGCAAGATCTCCATTTGCTTCCCATATTTTGACAGCATCTCACACAGCGATGTGATGAACCATGAACCATTACAAACGTTTCTCCAGGAATAATAACCTGGACAGACAGAAAGAGAGATTATTAGGGCAGAAATCAATCCACTTTATCATTTCCCGATGTAGTTCAGGTTGAAAATCTGTGTTATGGATATAAATGGTAAAATAATTTAGACATGATAGGATGGTATTTAAAATCATACTGTAATTAGGTTAGTCAAATATTAATACATTTAATAGTTTCTATTATTATTACTCTCTACTCTCATTTTACAAGACGTCAAATAAATCTTTGGTGTCCCCACAGTATGTATGTGAAGTTTCAGCTCAAAATACCATATAGATCATTTATTAAAACATGTTAAAATTGACACTTTACAGGTGTGAGCAAAAATTTGCAATTTTTTGGGTGTGTCCTTTAAAATGCAAATGAGCTGCTGATAATGCAAACACTGATCACCATAATGGTGGTTTGTTGAAATTGAAACTCAATTGTGCTGTCAATTACTTTCTCTCTCTCTCTGCACTAAATGTCAGTGCCGTGGTTGGATAATGGAGATTAAGGGGCAGTATTATTATAATAAGATCCCCTTCTGACATCACAAACATGTTTATTGTTTTTTATTTCTCCTACTACAGCTGCATCAAACAACCACAGTCATATCACATAGTCACAATCTACACAAGAACGTGTCTGTTTTAATACAGCACCTGGTACAGTGGAGTATGCATACAGGAAGTCTGCCTCAACCGGAATCTTCTTTTGTCCCGCTGAGTCATCACAACTATCAGTCTCAACGCCAGGATCCAGATCTGACCCTCTGCAAGCCTGCATATACATGAAAAACAGAACATCTCTATTAGCATTGGGTTCATTTATTTGCTAGTTGGTTCTCTCCTTAACGGTTTACATTATAACATTTTAGCAGCTTTCTAATTTAAAATCTTGCTCTCATGGTAAACAGACAGATGACTCATCTTGCACACTGGGGGAAATGCAATTTTTGTGCAATACAATCGAGAATGCTCTCTAGTATATCGCAATGTAAGAATGCCTCAGTAATTTACGTTTGGTGGGAAATATTTTGCAGGATGGTGTGTGCATAACAGTAATAAATTTAACGTTGAATATACGTAAATGCAAACAGATTTGGTTTTTCTGTACATATTTGGGGACTGAAGCTTAAAAACTTTATTTAAAGGGACACCCCTAGAGCTAAACATTAGATTTTTACCGTTTTGGAATCCATTCAGCTGATTTCTGGGTCTGGCGCTAGCACTTTTAGCATAGCTTAGCACAATCCATTGAATCTGATTAGACCATTAGCATCGCGCTAAAAATAACCAAAGAGTTTCAATATTTTTCCTATTTAATACTTGACTCTTCTGTAGTGATATTGAAATTAAAAGTTGTGATTTTCTAGGAAAATATGGCTAGGAACTACACTCTCATTCTGGTGTAAGGACGTTGCTGCTGTAACATGACTGCTGGAGGCACAATGATAGCCATATCTGCCTAGAAAATCACAAATTTTAATTTTCTGTCTGTTTTAGTACACGATGGAACTACAGAAGATTCAAGTTTTAAATAGGAAAAATATCAAAACTCTTTGGTTATTTTTTTAGCGTAATGCTAATGGTCTAATCAGATTTAATGGATTATGCTAAACTATGCTAAAAGTGCTAACGCCAGACCCAGAGATCAGCTAAATGGATTTCAAACAGGAACAAAAAATCAAATGTTTATCTCTAGGGGAGCTGGAAAATGAACATATTTTCAAAAAAATTTGAATGTCTCTTTAAACGAAATAATTACTGTATGCTGGAAAAACATGAGAGTCACAGGAGTGTGGTTGCATGCTTGCTATAGCTTTAAAATATTCAGCTTAAATAAAGATTATCCTCACAAACCTTTGTTCTGAACAATGACTTTTAATGTCCTTTTATGTTGTTGTTTAAAAAAACATGTAGATAAAAGGCTATGGGGTGGTTTCCCAGACAGAGGAAGTCCCAGACTAAAATGCATATTTGAGCTGCCTTCATTTACCCTGACATATCTTAACATACACCAGTGTTATTATTGTTTTGTCTCAAGATGCACATCAGTAATGATCTGTTAATAAAAACTACTGAAATGTCCTAACATAACTAAGGCCTAGTCCTGGATTCATCTAAACCCTGTCTGGGAAACTCAGCCTTTGAGGCAGTTTACCAGACGGGGCTTATCCTAGTCCCAAGACTAAAATGCATGTTTGAGCTGCCTTAACCTCCTAAGACCCGATATTTGGTTTGTCTTTTTTCTTCCAGCTATTTTGGGTTTGGGAAGAACCAATCAATATAACAACCAAATATTTTTCTTAGACCATTAAGCCGTGTATTTTGTGTACATCAGGTTCCCGTTACACAGAATTAACTATTATGGTGCAAAACAACAAAAAATTTGATGTCTACGTATGTAGACACACCAGGTCTTAGGAGTTTCATTTAACAAAATATCAATGACATTGTTTTGTCTCAAGATGCACACCTCCAGTGTTTTTGTTAAGGTTTGTTTGTAAAAACTTCTTAAATGTCCTTATATAAATAAGGCCTAGTCCTGGATTAACCTAAACACTGTCCGGGAAACCGTCCCTTTATATTTTATAAGTTAAATTACACACAAAAATTGTGAAGCTCACCTGGATGAAGAAAAGTTTGGGTTTTCCAACCAGCGTGGAGCAGCGATCTCCTCTGAAGAGCTGAAAGAGATCCTTTAGCTCTATAAATTTATCTGTGCCGTAGATCACTCCATCATCTCCATGACTCAACAACACACAGACAAACATGGCCGAACGACTGTGATCACTCTTAGATACTGCCGGGGGAAAAATTCCAGAATTGGTAAATGAAAGATTTAAGCAGAAACATTATTGACATAAATCAACACAAACCTTTAGTTAACAAATCTTTCATTTGTGAGGCAGTTTGGTCATTGTTAAAGCTGATTTGAAAGCCCAGGTTTTTGAAGACCTTGATCACTTTCTCTGCATCCACGTCTGTTCCGTTACGAACTCCCATTCCTGTAACACAAATAACATGTACTTTAACACTAAGTCATTAAGCAGATGCTTTTGTCCTAAGCGACTTACAAATGAGGTAAACAATAGAAGCAATTAGAGCAACACAAGAACAGCAATACAAGTGCACTGGAAATAATCTCATCAAGTCCAACACAGTATACATAGACAAGGGTTAGTGGCTCAGCTCTTATCTAATGGGTTAAGATTTTTCTAGTTAGCTTCAGCATGCACCCTTTTAATTAAATGCAGGCTATATTTTTTGCAAGTGACAATTTAATCTCAAACCCCTTCAGAACCTGCATCCACTGGAATGGACATCACATGTGTTGTGGTTCAAACCAATAAAAATGATGCTGATCAACCAATCAAAATAAGGTAGATCCTTCTCAGTGAAGATTGGTAATAACCACTCTGCATCGTCACCTATTTGTTGTGGGGTCCCTCAAGGGTCCATTTTAGGCCCCACTCTGATTTCTTTGTACATGCTCCTGCTGGGCATGATTTTTAAGAAGTATGGCATCTCTTATCATCTCTATGCAGATGACACTCAGGTCTATATGCCTTTAAGTTCTGGTGGTGAGGATCAAAGCCACACATTTTTTGACCGGCAGTTAAAGTTAGTAGTACGTTATGGTTAATTTTTTTAAGAGCAATAGCGTAACCAATTCTGTCAGCCAGTGACTTGGAAAAAGTTGTTCATGCGTATATTTTTTCCCACCTAGACTATGTTGGGACCTGTCAAAAACATATTGCCCGCCTGCAGCAAGTGCAACATGCTGCTGCAAGGTTGTTGATGAATGCTGGGAAAACAGACCATGTTACTCCCCTTTTATCTGAGTTAGGCTGGTAACCAATGCAATCTAGGATACAATACAAGATCTTGATTTATGTTTTTAAGGCTCTACATGGAATGGCGCCAGAAAACTTGACTGAGCTTATCAAGCCTTTTACTTCAGGCATAAGACTGAGATCAGCAGAGATCGTTTCTTTTAACGATTCTTATTGCGCGCTATAAAATGAAAGGCGATCGTGCCTTCTCTGTCGTTAGATGTTAGATCCTCCTGGAATTCTTATGTTTTTAAGTACCGCTTAAAATCCCATTTGTATTCCTTTTCCTTTTAGTTTTTCTGTATATGGATGTCTGTATGTTTCTTTTTTTTCTGTTTTTTTTGTTCTGTAATTTTACTGCATTGTACAGAACTTTGGAACTACGGTGGTAGTGTGTAAGGTGCTATACAAATAAAAAAACGAACTAACTAACTAATTAAAATGTTAAATTTTAGAACTGTTTTTTGTCATAAATTTTCTTGGGGGGCCGCGAAGGAATGCACCGTACACAAGGGGGGGCCGCACGTGGAAAAAGTTTGAGAATTACTGCTTTATATAACAGTTTAGGGGGACCCACGATGTATGTAGATAAAAAATTTAAGGTAATAAAAACATAAAAGTTCATAATGTAAAGATTTTATACACCTCTGATAATATAGTTATGTCGATTTTATTGCATTTCTACCGAGAGATCCTTTTAAAAGTTACACAATGCTTCCTTAAAAGGCTTTTAAAGTATGAGACGGATTTCTGCGTGTCCAGAACTTAAAATCCAAAGTACGAGCATGAAACAATCCAACAATTGCTGTGCATGGAAAATCTAATAGCAGATATCTTCATCTCATCATATCTTCATACAACTTACCTGTACGTTTGTGGAAATTCTTGTTGTTGATGATGACACACTGTCCCACGCTGGGATACTTCATATTGTATTTAAACGCGTTTAAATCTTCTTTTGCATCGGATTGATCCACTCCTTGATCTGTAATCTTACTCGGTTCCCTGAGAAAAAAAAAATGACTTTCTTTGTTTATTCATAATTCATATGGAAAGCATTTACAGCCACTTCAGGGTTATGTAGAGTAGGGTTATGATACAAACATACATACAAACTTTAGATTATACATGATCATTATTTTATATGTAAAATCTAGCAATCGCATTAAAATCACACATACTCATTTATTGCCTCTTTGGCATCCACACAGTCTCCTCCACTAGGTCTCTCGTCTGACATGATCTCTGCAAAACACACACATAAAAAACAGGCATGAAAAGCTTTATTTTAGCATTTAAGAATATATTGGCTATTTGTTATGACAACAAAACAATATCATTTAAGCATTTAATTATATAATAAGTTATGGTACAACAGCACATTCTGTTCCCATTTAAGATAAGTTCAATTGAAAATTCTGATAAAAATCAAATTAATTAACCACTTCAAGGCCTTGTTTCACAGGCATGGTTTAACTAAAGCCAGGACTAGGCTCTTTTATAAACATGCCTTAGAAAAAGATGTCAGTGTTGTGTATCTATTGCTATTTAACTGCACACTTAAACCTCTTACAATACTGTATGTTAATGCACAGGTAAAGGAAAAGACAAGGTGCTTTACAAGAATTATGAATCACTGAATCATAAATATGCAAAAAACATTGAAAGCGTCATAGCTGATAAGATTTGACTATAGTAGTTGTTCAGACACGTAAAGTGCTGTTGTGTAAATTATTCTCTTGAACTTCTCTTGAAAAAAGCAGTTCCAGGTGCCAACAAAATACTTTGGGCAAATGAAGCTGAGACATCTGAAGATCATTTGACCTTTCTTTCCATAGCCATCATCTTAAACATCTGTTAACCAATGACCTTATTTTCAAGTGATTTATATCTTCACCTTGGCCTTGTACTATTATTTCTTCTCTTTAATTGTGGAGATGAAGAAGATTAGACATTCTAGTATATACGCATATAAACATATAGTACTCTAGTTCCTGTAAAACTTGATATTTTATGCTGTCATGTCTCAGTTTACACATCCACTGTCTGCTGAGATTATAAAGACCTTTTCTCTATTGAATAGACACCTAACAGGTTGCTCTTCTTCTCTGCTTGTACAGTCTGGTGTAAAAATAGCTGACACAAAATACATTTGCATTAAAAAAAATATTGACGATCACTGATTCAGTGATTCATAATTCTTGTAAACCACCTTGTCATTTTCTTTACCTGTGCTTTAACATACAGTATTAAGAGGTTTAAATGTGCAGTTAAATAGCATTTTCATTCTCAACTGACCCAGACGCATATCTAACAAATCTAATGTAACTTAGTTAGGAGGATTATGTTATAAATAATAATATTTCTGACTTGCATAAAACCACCAGTAAGGTATATTTTACAACATTTACCATTAAAATGTTTCGTTAAAACTACCAAAGCACCTGATAATAAGACAAACAAGTTGACGGATCACGTGTGTAAAATTACATCTAAACAACAACCTTTTTAATGTGATCTTAATCTATTAGTCTTTAAAATCACAACTAAGTATTTAAAACAAACAAGCACAAACTACTTACCACAAGATAACTGTAAGTTCAGAAGAAATTCAAAGAGCAAAGTTGAGTTGTATTTTATCTTCTGAAAGAGAAAATGAATGCAAGACCTTATATCTACGCTGACCTAAGAAACGTCAACAGTTTACGACTTTACTAAGTTCCTGGTACAGGCAAAAGGTTATGAATATTAATTAACTTAACATGACGTTGTCTCTAGCCTTCGAATAGCAACGTTTCTGTTTACAAGCGAAAAAAGTTCGTCAACACAACCCTTTTGTTTTCCCCTCCCATAGGAGAGAGACTCTTTTAAGGGCATCGCGGTTAAGGGAATGCCACACGAGAAACCGCCCAGTTAATGAGAAAAAAGGCGTGTTCGACTCCTTGCGGCGCTGCGCAGACAGGTCGTAATATGACGTCAAAGTATCGCGAAAGCATTCGAATCTTTTTCGCGCGATACTTAAATATCATACTCCGACCGGTCTGCGCAGCGCCGCAAGAAGTCAAACACGCCTATTTTCTCATTTACTGTTGTTGTTGGAAAAAACAGGACAATAAACAAAACAAACATTAAGGTCATTTTAGATTAATTAAATATAAAATAGGGGAATGATTTTTTACCACGGTAAAACTATCACTCTATACCTTTTTGAAAGAGATAAAGAGATCTTTAAAAAAATATTTATTTATTTATTAATTTCTTTAACTTTACAAACAATCAAAGCATATGATTACAACAATGAATAGCCTATATAAGGATCGAAATTCCAAAAATACAAAATAAGAGCACAAACTTAACATTAAACAAATAATAGTAAAATAAAGAAAATATTTAAATAATAAAAATAATAATAATAACATCACAAAAACAATATAAAAGAGAGAAAGTAAAATACATTTAAGGGCTTTCTTATTATTAACCAATTTTAAGGATTTGTGTACACGTTTCATACATACAGTTATATACAGTTATGTTCAAAATAATAGCAGTGTACAAATAAAAGTGAATAAAGTGCAAAAATGTTGTGTACTGAATATTAAATGTTTTGAAAACATTACACATTCAATTACAAATCAAAGCATTACCATAATTTACAAGTCTGTCTTGTTCTTTTAAAGGAAGGCAAACAAAATAAATATTAAGCTGTTCAGAAAAATAGCAGTGTCAACATTTTTCTCTGTGGACACTTAAAACTGAATAATTTTATTAAGATTTAACTTCACTTTAAACTATTGAATTATTAATATTTGCATAACCATTGTTGTTGATAACTGCTGCACATCTGTGTCAAATCAAGTCAATCAACTTCTGGCACCCAGAAACAGGTATTTCAACCCAGAATCCATCATTTTCTGCATCAGAAAAATGTCACCGCACAAGTTTTTAATGAGGTAGAGATTGGGGGTTGAGCTGGCCATAACAATCCTTTTTGTCTGAAACCAAGATTTTGCCCTCTTGCTTGTGTGTTTGGGATTGTTGTCTTGTTGAAACACCCATTTTAGGGGCATTTCCTCTTTGGCAAAGGGCAACATAATCTCTTCAAGTATTCTGATGTATTCAAACTGATCATGTTCCCTTGTGTACAATAAATAATGTAAAAAAACTGTTGCAGAATAACTGCCAATACATAGGAACATGCACTTTACATGCACTTTATGACATGAGTAACTTAATAAAGAAAAACACATTAGTGACTCTATAATTATTAAAATCATGGTTTGGTTTATTCTGATTGAACAGTTTGTGACACCCAACCATCTTGGGCCCTAATTGAAACCAAACAGAAAAAGTGCAAAATCATCCTCTAAAACAGAAAAAGTGCAAAATCATCATTAGAATGTAATAAGGCCATACATTTCAATAGGACAGCTTTATCTCAATAACACGACACGTTCAACACGCATTCTGCTTGTAAATCAAATGAAATTATTTGCTAATAGCAGAAAACAATTCTTTTTAAGCAACAACTAAACAGATTTTTCAGATTTCTAGAAGTCAAGCAACTTTTACAGCAGTCAGATATATGTATTTTATGGTCAGTTTTTTGTAATAGTTTTGTGTAATTATTTTTCCTTAATTAAATACTGATTGCAAAAAATAAAACCAAAAACTAACAGCATTTAGACTTTTTTTGCATTAATAATGTGCAGTTTCAGGTGCAGAGAATTGGAGGAAAGTTCACAAACCAGTCTGTCTTGATTCGCAGGATAATTTACAAATAAAAGAACATTTCACATGATCAATATATCAATGACTTCTCAATGAACTCATTATTTAACTTTATTAAAGTTCTGTACAGTGTTGTAAATGTAAATATAGCCTAGTTTATCATTTGAATAAAGGGTTATGTAACGCCCACATATAGGCTCCTATAAGATCAAGTTGCGTGACCACATATGGGCGTGACTCAAACTTGTAGTTATCTGAACCTTCATCGTCTGTGTGACTGTGAATATAAAGGATTGAAACACTGCTTCCAGAAACGTCTGCCTGCACTCTGCAGAGCTTAGAAACGCAAAAATGATTTACTTGCTATTAATTATTGTGTTTTTACTCATAGCTTATTATATTACTCATAAGATTTTTGTACAGAGGAAAACCTTCACAGGCAAAGCTAAACTCTATGGGAAAACAGTCATCATAACAGGTAGGTGAAATAACCTATATTTCACAAGTTTACACTCGTTTTTTCAGGATTCTGTATTAGAAAAGAATCAGATTTGTTTCCTCGACTTGAATGCCTTGGGAGAACTGAAAACAAACACAAATCAGAGTATTGTTAACATGCAGTATATCTATGGAGGTTTTAAGGTGTATTTACAGTGTAGTAAACAGCGTTCCTTGTTGGTGGCAAACGCTACACAAGCTCCGCCCATCTGGTTCGAATCTCGCTTTTCTTATCACATGGAAAAGGCATTTGTTTTCAATAAAGAAGAACAACATGCTGGTGTGGAAAAGTCCGAGGGGCAATCTTCCGATCTCTTTGATGAAGCCAATACGAATAATATTTAAACTGCAATTCATCGACTGACCGATAGAGGCAGGCTCCAAAAGAGAGTCAATTCCCATAGACATCCATGTTAAAATGGCCAACTTTACAGTAGAAAATATGTTTACAGCAGGGACGTGCACATGGGGGTTGCTCGGGTAACCGCCCATATGCCCTTCTCGACTCACGTTGCCCTTCCGAGGTGGAAAAAAGCAGCCTAGGCTACTGTTTTTTTTGTTAGGCATTAGGCAAACTAAACTACATGTCTGCTGATAGTTTCTCATATTTCGTTTTAGCAAGTTTAATGAATGATGGAAGCAATGCATCACATTAATTATTTTATTTAAAAAATTTGCCCTTCATGACAACTGTGAGGGGGTTGAATTTTTTTGTAACTCATCCGTTTAAATTATATTTAGTCTTAAAGTTCTGCATAATTAAGGGCGTGGCCACTTAAGTGACTAACCAACAACACTACATTGCATATTTAAAAAAGTTTTGTTTAATTCAAATTTCATATTTTACAATGTTTTATATCATAAATTGTCTTTAAGGGCAACACAGAGGGGCAGAAGTGGGGGCCACCATACACAAGAGGGGGCCGCACAGCAAAAACTTTGAGAACCAGTGATGTAGCAACTAAGTTAATTATTATTTACACTTATTGCAAATTTGATAATTATATTTATTACATAAAACCTATTTTCAGCTACTGTAAATAGCATAACTAAGAAAATGCTGATATTGTGAATTAGTGTAAATAACCTCTGCTTTAAAATAAATATGAAAAGCATTGCTCAGATCATTTGGTCTTGAAAGCATATTGTATATAATAGGTACCTGCTGAGCCCAGTTTGAGATATTATCAACACAATCTCATGGCAATTTATATGTATTTAACTTGGCGGTCTAATTCATTTGACCACATTCGTACAATTTACTTCGTATGAAGCCAATTAATAAAATAAGTATTAATTCCCATAATTACTGAGATCTCTTCTGAAACCATAGGAAACATGAGATTACTTTTCTTGCTATAAAAATCTTAAAACTCAACCAAAAACCTTTATCAAAATTTTTTTATGTCAGTTTAGGAAAACAATTTGAAGACTTTTCATCCCTCTAGGTGTAAATTGAAAACTAAGATTCATTATTCAGTCTTAAATATTTCATATATTCCATGTTGTAACACATGAACCTATTTAATTTAATTTGTCACAGGTGGCAACACCGGCATTGGAAAGGCAACGGCTGCAGAGATGGCCAAGAGAGGAGCGCGAGTGATTTTGGCCTGTCGAAGCAAACAGAGAGGAGAGGAAGCAGTACAAGAACTCAAGAAAGTGAGCAAAAATAATTTTTTTGAAACTTAATTTGCTTCTGTTGTACAAACACCGAAAATTCCAGCATTTTTCTCCTTACAGGAAACAGGGAATGATGGTATCGTCTTCATGCAACTAGATCTTGCGAGTCTAAAATCTATCCGCTCTTTTGCTGAAACCTTCCTGAAGACCGAGCCCAGACTTGACCTTCTCATTAATAATGCAGGTGAAATGAACATGTTGAATGAAGTGCAAACAAATCATTGTATCTCACTAGTCCTCAAGAGTTCAAACAAAGTGGTGAGAGAGTTAATCAATACTTGAGGGTAAAGTTCTACAAGAAACACACCTTAAAAACACAGAGCATATAGCTATATTCAATGATAGGAAACAATCAACATTTTTGTAATATCTTGCATATTTCAATAAATAATTCATGCATTGTATTGTTCAGCATTGGCCTGTCCAGGACGCACTGAAGATGGAATTGGTATGGTCCTTGGTGTGAATCACATCGGTCCGTTCCTGTTGACCAATCTTCTTCTGGATCGTCTTAAGGAATGCACACCAAGCAGAATAGTAAATGTGTCGTCTTGCGGTCATGATCTGGGCACCATTGATTTCGACTGCATCAACAAACACAAAAGACTTTGTCTGGGTTCCTCTGATGGAGATATATTTAAAGCCTACACCCACAGCAAGCTCTGTAATGTGCTCTTCACGCATGAACTGGCCAAGAGGTTAAAGGGAACCAAAGTAACCTGCTACAGTCTTCATCCAGGTTAGTGGACTTAACAGAATTGCCATATGCAAGTACCTTACACTTTCTGGCTTTCATTCATAAGACAACACACATCATGCAACTGATCACCACCTTATGCCAAAAACATGAATGGGCTTGCAAACCCAATGCAATGAGCCAGATGAGTTATCCAAACCAGGCACCACCATTAAAAAGGCTTTAAGTAAACCAAGTTATTGCCCGTTTTTTAACCATTTTGATCTGTTTCAGGGTCTGTAAGAACAGAACTCGGTCGTGACATTAATGAGTGGTTCACGCGCATCATCAAGACCATTGTTTCCAAGTTCTGGGCAACAGATCCAGTGTCTGGAGCTCAGACGACGCTGTACTGCGCCCTACAAGAGGACATCGAGCACCTGAGCGGGAAATATTTCTCCGACTGTCAGCAGGTCCAAGTCAAACCTGAGGCCAGAGACGATGGTATCAGCAAGAAACTGTGGGAAGTTAGCGAGAAATTAAGTGGCATGGCTTAAACAAGCACATAGACATAAAGTGAAAAAAAGTTTTTGCATTCTTTACTGTTTTTTATTACACTACCTAGACTGAATATCTTTCTTTTTTTATGCCGCAGTTGGTTAAAAAAGTAAGTTGTAAATGTATTAAACTTGTTGTTTGTCAAGTGTTGTTTATATTTTCTAAATAAAGAAAAACTCTTTCTGAACAATCAAGTTTTAGGGGACAAGATGAGACATGTAGGCTGGCAATAGGAAGTTAAGGATTTGTCCTGTAGTGCCCAATGCTTCTTGCACCAAATGAGCAGAAACCCAACTTACAACTACGCATTAGATAACTATAAGGTCTATCTAGTGTTATTTATTCTTTCACTTTTTTTAAGAAAATTGGTTTAATTAAAAAGTTTAGAAAAAAAAATCTGTTAATATGCTGTTTAACACATTTTATATCAAGCTTATAATTATCATTAAATAGTTTTAACACACCAATATACTAACTCCCCGTAACAAACCTGATCTGACAAGAAGATCTGCCTTTATAATGTCCCGTACACACTGCATATTAATTCGGTTGTCACTTCACATTTTAATGCTTAATCCTGTTCTGTACAGACACACACTTCAGTCATTTACGGGACTGACTGACAACCGCATTCTACAACCGAATTAACTTCCGCAAAATGCAGGTGTAGTGACAACCGCATTTACAGAAATAGTGTGTACATAACCGAACTGAACAACTAGTAGTTAATAAAGAGTTTAAACATGCATCATACACATGTACGGAAGAGGATTAGGGCCACTGGTGAAAAAAATATTTGAATTCTGACTTTATCCTCAGAATTCTGACTTTAAACTCAGAATTTATCTCAGAATGCTTTACCTTAGTGGTTCTCAAACGTTTTTGGCTGAATTCCCTTTTTATGATTTTTTCAAGCCGAGTACCCCTTAACCAGACACCAACATTTAGCTTTAAAATACAGTGAAATGAGAGTGAGACAGTTATTATATCTGATGCCCCAGAGCAAGTTTATTGCTTATTAGTATTCATCACGAAACTGGTGGTATTTTTGAGGCTCTGTTTTTTTTTAGCATCCTCTTTTAAGAAACCTCTCCTACTGTAACTTAAATTATTTCGCCTGATTCAGGTCTCAATAAATACTGTTAATGATCTTAGTACTGAACATATATTAATACACAAAAGGTTTAAACGTAAAGCAGTAAGCAGTAACAATATAGCAAAGTATAAACTGCAAGCTACAAGTTGAATATGACAGTATTAAAGATTAGTCATGGCCTCTGCTACTGCAGTCGAAGCACTGTGATGCGCTAATATCAGATTTGCAAACATGCAATTAAACATACATTTGAACAAATATGGCATAAAGATATATTTAAATAGATTGACATTCATATTAAATTGAAAACGAACCTTTGAATTATCGATTTTGTGTGGATTACAGCTGCTTTCCCAAGGTTTTTATGGAAGCTTTAATAAGGTACATTTAACCAAATAAAACTCAAACATACATATTTACAACACTGACAGATGTCACTTACTTGAATAAATATATATACGCACAGCAACACCACAAAATAAAGTAAACTTTATGAAATGATAACAAGAGCAGACTCCGTGTATCTCCGTTGCTGAAGCTGCTGAACTGAAACCTTTGCGCATGCGCCATACAAGATCAACAGGTTGAACTCGCACATGCATTTTGTATAATGTGCTTTACATTTATGATTTTTTTAAATACATCTTTGTGTGGTCCTAATGTCATATAAAAATACTATCATCATGATTTACTGATTTTATTGATTTATTCCTAAATGTCAGTTTCCACTTTCTCTCACGTACCCCCTGCACAGTACCCCAAAGTCCCCTACACTCTAAAAAAACAAACGGTGCTATATAGCACCAAAACTGTTGCTTTGGATCGTAACCATAGAAGAACCATTTTTAGTGCCATATAGCACCGGTGAAGCACCTGTGTAGCACCTGTGTAGAACCATATAGGGGCCATATAGCACCACATATGGTTCTACACTGGTGCTTCACCGGTGCTATATGGCACTTCTTGCTATGGTTCTTCTATGGTTACGATCCAAAGCAACAGTTTTGGTGCTATATAGCACCGTTTGTTTTTTAAGAGTGTAGGGGGTACGCGTACCGCATTTGAGAACCACTGATTTACATCATGGTTTGGTTTATTCTGATTGAACAGTTTCTTTGGGCACTACATATGACTGATTGAAACCTCTTAAACAGAAAAAGTGCAAAATCATCCTCTAAAACAGAAAAAGTGCAAAATCATCATTAGAATGTAATAAGGCCATACATTTCAATAGGACAGCTTTTTCTTAATAACACGACACGTTCAACATGCATTCTGCTTGTAAATGAAATGAAATTATTTGCCGATAGCAGAAAACAATTTTTTCTAAGCAGCAATTAAAGTGATTTTATGATTTCTAGAAGTCAAGCAGCTTTATTCTTTTACAGCAGTCAGATATATGTATTTTATGGTCAGTTTTTTGTAATAGCTGTGTGTAATTATTTTTCCTCAATTAAACACTGATTGCAAAAAATAAAACCAAAAACTAATAGCAGTTAAACTGTTTTTTTTTTAGCATTAATAATGAGTGTGCAGTTTCAGGTGCAGAGAATTGGAGGAAAGTTTACAAACCAGTCTGTCTTGCTGTGCAGGATCATTTACGAACAAAAGAACATTACACTTCATCAATATATCAGTGACTTCTCAATGAACTCATTATTTAACTTTAATAAAGTTCTATACAGTGTTGTAAATGTAAATATAGTTTATCATCCGAATGAAGGGTTATGTAACGCCCACATACTATAAGTTGCGTGACCAAATATGGGCGTGACTGAAACTTGTGGATATCTGAACGATCGTCTGTGTGAATATAAAGGATTGAAACTCTGCTTCCAGAAACGTCTGTCTGCAGAGCTTAGAAACGCAAAAATGATTTACTTGCTATTAATTATTGTGTTTTTACTCATAGCTTATTATATTACTCATAAGATTTTTGTACAGAGGAAAACCTTCACAGGCAAAGCTAAACTCTATGGGAAAACAGTCATCATAACAGGTAGGTGAAATAACCTATATTTCACAAGTTTACACTGTTTTTTTAGGTTTCAGTATTAGAAAAGTATCAGGTTTGTTTCCTAGAATGCCTTGGAGAAATGAAAACAAACACAAATCAGATATTGTTAACATGCAGTATATATCTATGCGTTCCTTGTTGGCAATCGCTACACTAGCTCCGCCCATCTGGTTCGAATCCGTCTCGCGACCTCGCTTTTCTCTCTTTTCCTATCACATATCACACCGAAAAGGCTTTTGTTTTCAATAAAGATGAAGAACATGCTGGTGTGGAAAAACGAGTGTTTATTAAGAATAAAATAATTTTTGTCTAGGGTTGGGATCAGGGGCGTTGCTAAACATAAAGCTCTACTGGGGCACAGGCCCCCCATTTTTTGCTGACTTTTTTTTGAAAGCCTGCTGTGTGCAAGAGGTGTGCAACACTTCTATATGTAACACTACGCCACCCCTTCAAAATTAATTGAAAGAGAATACCTTGTTTAATGCACAGGCACAAAGTCAAAACCCTTTGGACTACTCAAAGTACAACAAAAAAGGTTTATTACAAATGATAGGGCAAAAATAATGTACACAATTAAACAGACATGAAATGATTTATTTAAATAAATTAATACAAAATTAATCTCAGCTCTTAAAGATGTTAACCACCAGCTCAAAGCTCTCTATAGTAGCTGGTTCTGTTGTGTGTGGAAAACCTTCAAGGTATTAGGAAACATCAATTTCTTGATGACAGTAAAAAGAAAGAACCAAAAAATGGAAATAAACACCACAATTCAAATAGAAAACAACTCAAAACATAACCCTTCACTCATAACTTCAAAGAAAACCACAGCAAACATGGATCCCATACCCCAAAGGGATACACACACAGAATACAAGCACGGGTCGAGCTAATGACATAAGGCTGGGAAGATGGTCATCAATAAAAAAGAAACAAAAAGAAAAAAAAGATAACAGAACCCCAGCCAACCGGACTCGTACACAAACAGTTCACAATGTACACTTGCTGCCACCATGCAGCACACTTCTGAGACCGGCCGACCAGGGAACTAAACAAAAACAACACGGGAGAAACAGCAATCGACTTAACTAAAACAGAAAAAACAAACAAAAATTAACAATACATCATTTATTTTATTCAAACATTAACATTTTCTTAAACACCGTTACCAACTGCCCCATTTCATTTATTAGCTTAAAAGTAGGATACCAAAAACACAACTTTACCTTTATCAGCTACCCAAAAAGCAGCCAATCAGCATTCCAGGTTTTATCCACATCTAAAACACTACAAAAACACTAAACATTTAAAACCATGGTTACCAACTGTACACTCATTTTTATTTAAAAATATTAAATACATTTACCTTCATTGGCAAATAGCAGATATAACAATCAGTTGGTTTTTTGAACCTTTATCCAGATCAGAGTGTCAAAAACACCTACACAGGCAGCGGTCAACATACCCAGTTAGCATTACTCAATTCATCTGCATCTAAATAAACAAACAGAATTTTCCCATACAATCAAAATAAATCCCCTTAAATAAACAATTCAACCAAAACAAAAATAATAAACTTGGCCTACCTCATCTGGGGCAAATTCACCACATAGCCAAACAAAGCAGCACCATCCCATGTGCTTTCAAAACAAGGCCCACATTTCAAGGCCTCTTGCCCAGTGCCTGCTTAAAAAGTCTTGGACTAATTAGCCAACCACACCCCCGTACTGGTAGGCCTTGCCTGGCTACATATACAATGTCCTTTGCTTAACCCACTATTCTACAGTGCAACAGTTACTGCGAAAGATACATACAAGTGTATTCTTCATCATACCTAACATTATTAACATGTTTAGATGCATAAATGGCATAACATGTTTGGAAATAATGACAGCAGAGAAATATTTTCTACATTATACAATGATAGCAATGATTAATAACTTCTTTTTACAAGAATAATTTAAGAAACCAGTTATTTTATGACTGCTATAGTAATCTCAGTCACAGTTACTGCTAACTGTTTGTGTTATGTCCTAGAGTTAATATTAGTAAACTAAATATTAATTTCATATCTGAAAATACAGAACAGTATAACACATACATCTGTGGATTTTCTCAGCAACAATGCAATTCTTTAGACTTGACAAGAGGTTTTCCTGAGATTATTCCTCTAATGTTTGAGACCTGACAGGGTCAGGATGTAGTTTGTCTAACCTCCCTTAAACGTTTCATATCTCTTTTCTTCTTCTCTTTCCCTGCTTTGCACAAAACATTTCTGATGTCCATCTACAGAAGCCAATAATGATCGAGTCAAAATAATATTAGCATTATTATTTAGAAACTTACTTTAGTTTCGTTATGCTTTCATAAGCACTCGCGTGGCGTCACCTTTTGAATGCGGTTGTGCGCGGTGAACGCAAACGCGCGCGGCCATGGATACGTGCGTGCACGCGTCAATGCGAATGCTTCGTTGCTTTTACAAGCCTAAATTGAGTAACTACTTTGCATAAAGATCCGTTTTTGCCGTGATTGTCTTTGTAAAGGATTGCACTAGTTAACTGCTAAAATTTAAACTTGAGATTTACACCGGGGCACAAAAGATTTACACTGGGGCACGTGCCCCAGTAAAAGGGGTCTAGCGACGCCCCTGGTTGGGATTCGGTGGAGGAGTCAGGAAGGTTTTCATTCCCCATAAATGCAGCATCCTTTCAAAATTCTTAATAAATATAATAATGTACACTTAATTAAACATTTACGTTATTAATGCATCCTGTTAATCTACAAAAATACATTGGTGCAAATATTATTGGACAACATGCATGTAGTGGTTCTCAAACTGAGATTGTGCAGGGGGCCATGACCTTTTATAAAATACATTAACTTATCATGAAATCTGTGTAATTAAACCTCAGAATAAAATAAGGCTACTAACCAACAACACTACATTGTATATTTTATTAAGTTTTGTTTAATTCAAACGTTATATTTTACAATGTTTTATGTCATACATTTTCTTTGTGGTGGGGGCCACCATACACAAGAGGGGCCGCACGGCAAAAAGTTTGAGAACCACTGATGTATAGCAGCAACAAATTACTATTTACACTTTTTGCAAATTTGATAATTATATTTATTAAATAAAACTTATTCTCACCTACTTTAAATACCATACCCTATTTAAGAAAATGCTGATATTGTGACTTAGTGTACATAGCCGCTGCCTTAAAATAAATTTAAAAAGCATAGCTCAGATCATTTGGTCTTGAAAGCTTATTGTATAATAGACTTATATTTAATAATACCTGATGTTTAACTGCATACTTATCTTGCAAATCTGAGCCCAGTTTAAGATATTATCAACACAATCTCATGGCAATTCATATGTATTTTACTAGGTGGTCTAATTCAGAGAAATTTGTGCGACCATCTTCGTACATTTTGGTTTGATTGACTTCGTACGAAGCCAACTTGTAAAATACATATGAATTCCCATGATTATCTCTTCTGAAACTATAGGAAGCATGAGATTACTTTTCTTAAAACCTTAAAACTCAACCAAAAATCTTTATCAATTTACTTTTGAATGTCAGTGCTATTTAGGAAAACAATTTGAAGACTTTTCATCCATATAGGTGTAAATTGAAAGCAAAGATTCATTATTCAGACTTTAACTACATAATATTTCATGTGGTCTATGCCATGTTGTAACACATGAACCTATTTAATTTGTCACAGGTGGCAACACCGGCATTGGAAAGGCAACGGCTGCAGAGATGGCCAAGAGAGGAGCGCGAGTGATTTTGGCCTGTCGAAGCAAACAGAGAGGAGAGGAAGCAGTACAAGAACTCAAGAAAGTGAGCAAAAATAATTTTTTTGAAACTTAATTTGCTTCTGTTGTACAAACACCGAAAATTCCAGCATTTTTCTCCTTACAGGAAACAGGGAATGATGGTATCGTCTTCATGCAACTAGATCTTGCGAGTCTAAAATCTATCCGCTCTTTTGCTGAAACCTTCCTGAAGACCGAGCCCAGACTTGACCTTCTCATTAATAATGCAGGTGAAATGAACATGTTGAATGAAGTGCAAACAAATCATTGTATCTCACTAGTCCTCAAGAGTTCAAACAAAGTGGTGAGAGAGTTCATCAATACTTGAGGTTAAAGTTCTACAAGAAACACACCTTAAAAACACAGAGCATAGCAGGCACATTTTTCTAATACCTCACATATTTCAATAAATAATCTATGTATTGTATTGTTTAGCATTGGGCTGTCCAGGACGCACTGAAGATGGAATTGGTATGGTCCTTGGTGTGAATCACATCGGTCCGTTCCTGTTGACCAATCTTCTTCTGGATCGTCTTAAGGAATGCACACCAAGCAGAATAGTAAATGTGTCGTCTTGCGGTCATGATCTGGGCACCATTGATTTCGACTGCATCAACACACACAAAAGACTTTGTCTGGGTTCCTCTGATGGAGATATATTTAAAGCCTACACCCACAGCAAGCTCTGTAATGTGCTCTTCACGCATGAACTGGCCAAGAGGTTAAAGGGAACCAAAGTAACCTGCTACAGTCTTCATCCAGGTTAGTGGACTTAACAGAATTGCCATATGCAAGTACCGTATAATACACATCACGTAACTGATCACCACCTTATGCCGAAAACATGAATGGGCTTGCAAACACAAGTTTTATGTTTGAAGTTTTGCATTCTTCAAGTAAACCAAGTTATTGCCCGTGTTTTAACCGTTTTGATCTGTTTCAGGGTCTGTAAGAACAGAACTCGCTCGTGACATTAATGGGTGGTACATGCGCATCATCAAGACCATTGTTTCAAAGTTCTGGGCAACAGATCCAGTGTCTGGAGCTCAGACGACGCTGTACTGCGCCCTACAAGAGGACATCGAGCACCTGAGCGGGAAATATTTCTCCGACTGTCAGCAGGTCCAAGTCAAACCTGAGGCCAGAGACGATGGTATCAGCAAGAAACTGTGGGAAGTTAGCGAGAAATTAAGTGGCATGGCATAAACAAGTACATAGACATAAAGTGAAAATTTTTTTTTGCATTCTTTACTGTTTTTTATTACACTACATAAACTGAATATTTTTCTTTATACTGCAGTTGGTAAAAAAATGTAAGTTGTAAATGTATTAAACTTGTTGTTTGTCAACTGTTGCTTATATTTTCTAAATAAAGAAAAACCCTTTCTGAACCCTCAAGTTTTAGGGGACAAGATGAGACCTGTAGACTGGCAATAGGAACTTCAGGATTTGTCCAGTAGTGCCCAATGCTTCTCACACCAAATGAGCAGAAACCCAATTTACATTAGATAACTATAAGGTCTATTTAGTGGTATTTTTTCTTAAACCTTCAAGGACATTGGATACCCAAAAAATGTACAACATATATATAACAAGTCATTCTTTTATTATTTTTAATTATTAAGTGGTACAAAAAGCTTTTGAACAACATAAAGTGTCTCATATATCATGTGAGCTATAGGTTGGGACACACATTGTCCTCTTATCAGATTCAGGTGGGGCGTTCAGAGACTAAACTTTACCTTAGACACAAACACCAATCAGCAATGACAACCTCACCCAGCTCATAAATTATTATTTGCAATTAATACGCTGATGTTACGACAAAGTCCAGATACATAACATGGCAACAGCTTTGAGTGTAACGTGATTCAAATGCATTTTTACAATATACTTTACATTTTTCCTTACTGTATTGCAGCTAATGAAACAAGATGTGTTAAATGTAAACATTTATTTGACATTCATTTATTTAACATATAGATATTTTAATTCCCATTATATCATACAAATAATCAAGTCTAATAATTCAATGTTGATATTTAATCCTCGGTCTCATCTATGACCTGCTGCAACTGATCGTTGACAGTCTTTAGCTGTTGTTCAGTTCCCATGATGCATCTGGCTTCAAGCAACATTGCAGGCATGCAGGATGGGCCATACTGTCAGACAACAGATAGAAATGAAATGAGAAAGACAAAAATTAAAGATGAACTATCACCCAACAATTGCAGTTTCCATCACCCGGTTTATTAGCATTTTAAGGCATCACATCAGAAACAAGTCTGCGAGTCTGGACAGATGAGGAAACCAAAATGTTTTGTTTTTAATGTTGATTAGCAGGTTACCACTACCACTGTCATTTGCTCAAAGAACTGGATAGACAAGTACCTAATTTGCATTAGTTTTTCGTTTTTGCGAACTTTGAAAAAAATTAAGTTTGGATGGAAACCCAGCTAATGTTTTTACTTCACACAACAAAGGTTAGATACAAAACAAACGCTTATTTTCTCACCGTTTCCACCTCGTCCGGATGAGTGGTGCGGTGGTCCAGGTATCTCTTGTTAAGTTCCTGCAGGTTGGTGAGTAAAGAAGTTCCTTCTTTCAGAGCTTTACATCTCTGTAGCAACTCATCATGATCTTTCTGAAGTGCCGTCAGCTTCATCTTTCCTCTTTGACGACACACAGACTGAATGAGTTTAACTTCACACTGATGCTTCAGTAAATTTAACCAAACCTTGCCTAAATACGTATTAACACTTAAGGTTTCCCTTAATGATGCTCATAAGGTTTCTTGCACCCTAGACAGTTTATCAATTGAGTTTTATTTGACATTTATAAAGTGAAATGTGTGCACATCCAAAAAAAAGAGCTTAATAATGAAAGAACAACAAACAGCACATTGCCAAAACTGCTATAAAATTATACTGAGCACAATGTCCACATCTATAATTTCCCTCAGGGACTACATTTTACATATATACACTTAATACCCTTAAGGTTTGAATTTAGATTTAAAACATTTTTTTGTGATTTATATGTATTTCTATATTTGAAGAATTTGATTCCGAAACACAATAAATCCATTTTGACTAATTTGGGTAAAAGATTATTTTTCTGTTACAAACTTTCCCATAGCATCTTTAGGTTATAATAATATTAAAAATTAAAATCCATAATTAGATTTTCAAAATTTATTATAAAAACGTAAGTGGTAACTAATTTTTTTTTTATGGCGTTTATTGCGTTTTGGAGCCAAACTCTTCACATGTTTTTTGTTATTTGTGGTGATTGGAGTTTATTTACCAATTGATTTCAGATGTGACTGATCTTGAAGAGATGTTAAATAATTGTAACTCGATGTTGACATAATGTTTGTTTAACCTGTTAAAGACCTGTGTGGTTGAAACATTGTCTTTTAATAAATTTTGAGAGCAGCCTGATAATTTTTGTTCTTTTCATGATTGTATGTATATAACATAAAAAAACATTGTGAAAATATATATATATATAAATAATCTTTTCTCGCTCTCCAAACAGGTGGTGTCTCTAAAGAATCCTGAAATTTTGTAAGCTGAGAAAGACTGTATGGCTCCTTTTAAACTACTTGATTTCCTATGATGATTCGCTTTGGTCTTGTCCTAACATTTGTAAGGCGCTTGGGATAAAAGCGTCTGCTAAATGCCTAAATATAAATGTACTTGTGCACATAACATGTTCCTCTGAACGAAAGTAAAAAGGCTGTTTTTGGTTGTGTACATGTATTAAAACCATGTTAACATGCATTGTCAGTGCTTACTTGATCAAGTCATTATTGGCTTCCAAAAGTCTGGTCCTCTTCTGGTTAATGGTGCTATTGAGCTTAATGAAAAAATACAATGATTTTAAAATAATTGTGCTACTCAAACACCAGATACCTTGACCATGTAATGCAAAAATCACCTTGGCATTTTCTCTCTTTAAATTCTTGAGTTCTCTCGATTCGGTGATCTAGAAATCAATGATACATTACCATTAACATTCTGACATTACAAAGGGTTCGACTTGTTTAAAGGATGTGTAAAAATCATCTCACGATCTCTGAGAGCTGCTCGTCAAACGTGCGGCTGAACGCATCAATACTACGTTTCACTGTGTCGTTCACAGTCTGCCTGCAGAGAAATCGCACAATATTTCAATGTGCAAGTTAACTCTTTATAACAATAATTTGATGAAACCATCATAAACTTACTTATACTGGTTGACAAATTCCTGGAACGCATCGAGCACCACATCAAGGTCAGATGGGTTTCTGGGTCTTTTAGAAGGACCTGCTTTTTCTACACATAAAGGTAATCAGTTGCATTTGATACTTGAACATTGTTGAAAACAGCATTTCCACCCTTGATATTGTATGTTTAACGGATATTACCAATCAGTATCAAGGATCACCTATTTGATTATAAATAAACCCCATGCATTCTTTAAATAAGATCTGTCAGCATACCCGAGGACTCGGATGAAGATTTTCTTTTCTGTTTGTGTCCACCCTGTCGTCGGCTGGATGATGACAACCCTTTTCTTTTAGATTTCTCCTTGTCTGGATGCTGAAAAGGAGTTTACGTTATAAACAGAAAGTATGACTAGGAACTTTATACATAGGATGACATGTGCTCTGAATTTCAAATGTCAGGTAAAAACGTACAAAGCTCTCATCTTCATCTGTTAGCTCCTCTGAGGATGAAGAAGATTTCTGCTGTTTCTGAGATGTGCCCTTCGCTGACCTCTGAGCTTTCTGGAAAGATAAAAACACATACAGCAAATAAATTCAACAGCAATAAAGAATCAATTTACAGTCTTCTTTAAAAACGTTTTAGCAAGGAAGAAGTAAAGTAATAGTCACACCTTTGACACTGCGATCAGCAATGCTTCTGAATTTTCTCTGTGCTCTGATATCGTTGGCAGCAGCCCACCATTAACTCCACTACAATGATATAACATTTCTACATTATTGACAAAGATAACAAACTCATATCAGCAAAACCAAATGAAATGATTTTCATCTCAAAGAAACCCTCACCGTACCTTCCTGTAGATGTTGCTCTTTGATTTCTTGGCCGAGATGTTTCCTGGTTCTCCTTGGATGCTTCAATGTTCTTCAGTGCCTTAGAAACAGGTTTGGATTTATTCTTATTCTGGTAACCATCTGTCTTAGTGGCGTCAGGCACACCAGCAGCAGTCTTTCCAGTCGGCTGTCGGCCCGTCTTTTCTGGAGCAGATCTTTGGTTCTGTTCGTCTCCAGGACTGAGACCTTCTTCCAGAGCAGTGCTGTGGAGGGGATTACCTTCAAACAAAAATAATCATAAATAGAGGTTGACCGATTTTCTGGATACCAATATCTAAGTTGGTCATTCGGTTATCTGTAGTCTTAAATCACTATGCCATACAACCCCAGACGTAATAAAAGTTTGTATACCATGTGAAGAATAATGATCTCCCTGAAAGAAACTGGCCTTTTCTATGGAGGAAATGTCCAGCCCTTGAGGAGACTCCACAACATCATCACTTTTCTTCTTCGTGCTCTGAGACAAAAGCATGCATAAATAAATAAATAAATACAGTTATGTATTCAGTTAGTAACAGTACTTGATTCTGATTGGTCAATGGCTGTGTTTTAGATAAAATGCATCTGTGACTGCTGCACCCAACAATTCTGTGTATCATTGCGCAGCACAGGAACTACATTTTCTAGCGGAAGCTAATGCTTTTAGGTATTTTACTAAATAACGTTGCGGTTATACACTTGTATTGTTTAACTATTTGCATTGTGTGGTAACCGTTTATTTAACCAATAAGGTATTCGAGACTAGTGCTGTATGGTAAAGTGAGACACGAAATAGCACAGCCGCTCGTAAGTTTCCTTATTTCTTACACATGCGTAACGTTACGCAGATACTATCTAAGTTATACATTTCACGAGTACACACAGAGATACAAGTTAAATGTCATAATGTAGTTATATATATGACAACATTTGATCTAAAAGTCTAATGCTGATTTTCAATGTTTACTTGATATCAACAGTTAACATAAACTAAAACACACACACACCTTCAGCTCCTGCCGAACTGCTTTCAGTGTTTTTGTCATTCGACTCATCTCCGCGTTGATTTAAACACAAACAAACCTCAGACATTAACTTCATAAAATAAAAGAACAAGCGTCAGTATCAAAACACGGCATGAAAGATTTTACCGCGAAGGTTTGAACGTCTATACTACTGTACCATCTGTGAAAAGGGGACATTGACTAACTTCACTACGCACAATGTGCTTAAAAACAAGTAGCGTTACGTTTTAATATACGGATTAATTTCATATTAAAGTAACTTAACTCTTCAAGAACATATCAATTATATACGTTCATACATTTTAGAGCACACTTTTAACAATTAATTTTACACTTCTACCCCCAGTTCAAAATGGCACGTTCTGTCTCTGTCACGTGGGTAGCTACGGTACATCGACTCATGTTCAGCTCATTACTGCCCTCTGCTGCTTTAGTGACATATAACACCGTCAGTGATTATTTTTTTCTACATCTGAAATGCATAAATCTAATTTGTTTAAATACAACACACGTTTATTGTAATGGAAATCACAACAATTTGCGTCATGCATCATTTAGCTCTAGCTGTGTAAAACAAAAATACAACTGTTTACAGTTGATACTGTGTCTATTTACAACATCAACGTTTGGTTGAATCGCAGAACGGCAGGTAAAAAATTCTGAAAGGGAGAGTAAATAATAATTTTTATAAAATGTATTAACGTTTTTATTTTTTTCATATGTGTTAAGTTATGTATAGTTTTCTAAATTTATTTACTTTATTTAATATGCAGAAATTAATCGCTTTCCCGCTTCCTGCAATCTCACTATAGGCTACTATTTTAGATTGCTGCATCGCCGCATTGAGAACATAATAATAAAACAATTATATAAAAAAAACTATAAAATTAAACGAATGAAATAAAAAATACGAGCTAGATGAGTAATAGTACAGAGCGTAGACACTAGAAACTCTTAAGAGAGTCTTTCCTGCTCACTTCCGGTCTTTCAGTCGTTCAGTGGAAACACTAGAAACTAAAGAAGTTCTGAGTCGGTACCGCCTCACTGACCCAAATCAGCTCAACAGAACCGCGTCACTCTTCCATTGAGCACAAATTAAAGGTAATTAATTCATAGATACCGACTCCTTAAATAGAAACACTTTATAAACACGAATTTTAATGAAATAATTTTGCCTGCAAACACGTGAACTTCATCTGTCACAAGATTAGCATTAGCATTAGGTAGGTGTGTTTTTGGTGGTTTAGTAAGTGACATACAATCTCATTTAACAAGTAAACGCTCATGACAATTAGTTTAAAGATAATTGATGTTTATGTTAGTGATAACTGATAGTCTGTATGATCAGAACTATATGTGGGTATATTTTGTAACCATAATGAGACTTTTCCTTGCATAGAGGACAACTAGAACTAATATTTTATACTATTATATTGGACTTAATCGAGTTTTTATTTTTATATAATACTAGCAATGGTGTTTATTTGTGCCTGTCTGCTTTATTGGGCACTAAAGTAATAGCAGTAGCTTTGTTTAGCACATGTAGTGAATATAATACAGATTAAATCATCAGTCTAAAAGGACATCGTGTTTTAAACAACACTGTTAGTATGAAGTGCACATGCTCGTGATCGTTATTAGACCAGATATTGAATATTGTTTATATGTCACATCAAGGACATTTTACTGCTGATCACAGCACATTTCAGTTCAGCATGGATGTTTAAGTTAGTAAAAGTCATGTGTTAACCCTGACAGTAACACACATGTAAATGTTTCATGAGATGTGAACATGAAATGGTGTTAATTATGTTTGTGCATTGTTTCAAACTAATATGTGAGAGACGTTCATTATAGTTTTATTTATCCATTTTGATAACATAGTAGCAGAATCCCAACCCAACATGTGACCTCCAAAGCTTCCCATAGTGTCTTTCCTGATCACCACATGTGCTGTTTTATTTTTGGAGAAGTCTTGCACATGGGTCATAGTTATGCTCACACTACTATGAGATGTCTGATCGTCATAGACCGGTAATGTAGTCGCCCCAAATATTTAGACACTTTAGCCATGTTGATGCTATAATTTATACCCTAACCTATTAAAGTTGCTATATGAAGATATCTATAAAGGTAATACACTTAGCTGGAAATGTGATCCAGAAAAAGTAATACAACTGTACTGGTTGGCTTGTTCTGCCCGGGACAGTTGATCTTTGGTTAGGTAACATGTCTTATCTCAGCAGTTAATGACGCAAAATGGTTTCCAAAGATTCAAGTCCTATCTAAAACCTCTATGCACTTGCCAAAAAATATGTTTGGGTTGGATGACCTCCTTGTAGGCTGCAAGCTGCAAGTTTTTTTTATACATGCTTGACTATTTCCACTCTTTCTCTTCCTTTTTTGCAGGCTGAAATGTTGTTGGTGAATATTTACCTGGATATCACACTTGGGTCGGCTAACCAATCAGATGCTTGATTTTCTATGGGGGTGGTTACTACTATGGACCCAGATTCGGCCCGGCAACCGCAAGCCCCGGCCCTTCAGCAGGGCACGTTAAGTGGGCATGCCCTAGTAGGGGCCGGGCCAGGGCCTCGTGGAAAGCACTATGTTTGTGGCTCGCTTGCTGCGTTCACTAACATCATCGTGACATTTCCCATTCAGAAAGTTCTGTTTCGCCAGCAGCTGTACGGAGTTCGTGTAAGCGAAGCCGTCCATCAGCTCCAGAGGGAGGGGCTTAGAAACCTCTACCGCGGGCTGTTGCCTCCTCTACTACAGAAGACAACAACCGTAGCCATCATGTTCGGCCTGTACGAGGATTTTTCTCGGCTGCTCTTGCGACACGCTCGACGTAGCGGTGCGCCCGAGCTCGTCACGCGGAGCGCCGCCGCAGCGCTGGCCGGGATGGCCGAAGCCGCCCTCACGCCGTTCGAACGAGTACAAACGCTACTTCAGGACCACCGACATAACAGGCGTTTCAACAACACGGCGCACACTTTCCGGACACTTCTACAAGACCATGGCGTGAGGGAGTGCTACCGCGGGCTGGTCCCCATTCTGTTGCGTAACGGGCCCAGTAACGTTCTCTTCTTTGGGCTCCGTGGGCCCATCAAGCAACGGCTGCCAGAGGCACGAAACTGGACAGGTCACATGGCCAATGACTTTGTGTGTGGCGGCCTGCTAGGGGCAGCTCTGGGCATCATGTTTTACCCACTGAATGTGGTCAAATCTCGAGCCCAAGCCCAAGTAGGGGGCGAGTTTGTGTCCTGCAGCCAGGTGCTGATGACAGTGTGGCGGGAGAGAGGTGGAAGCATCGTGCTGTTGTTTCGTGGGGCGACACTAAACTACCACAGATCACTGCTCTCATGGGGTATCATCAACGCAACCTATGAGCTTCTTCTGAAAGTTTTCTGAGGGACAAAAAGCAGACGGAGTGGATAACATAAGGGGGAACTGTAAAATAGCCAAACAAATGAAATGTTCATTATCGACCAGACGTCACTCTTTAAAAGAGGTCTGGACACTTGCACCTCACAATAAATATCTGTGTAACTTATGAATAAACAGATTCCAAAGACTGTTGCCTAAATATAAAGTTCACTCATATTACTTGGCTACTATAAGTGTTGTGAAATGTAACGCCACCTGTAGTGGCACTAGTACTAGTTTTTAGTCACTTTCTAGGGGGCGTTTGGGGTGTTGCACTACTGACAAACATTTGTACTTCATTGAAAACACGCCAAGAGGTTAACCAGATAAGCAATTTCTGGACTAGAAGATAGCAAACTGTGTGGATCACTCAGTGTTTTAAAATGTTAAGTTAACTTGTCTGGGTGTTCATAACAGCATTTGTGGACCACGCTATGAGAAAAGTCCATGCTGTTATTTTGCCAAACCAATTAATTCTAATGTATTCATTTCAAAGGTGGAAATTATATTTTTATGTATCAAATGTTTTGTGATAATTGTGGGTGAGAAGTAAACATAATTCTTCAAATTGAAATTTTTAAGTCTTGTCATTGAACCCTATCAACAAGATAATTTCATTCACATTTTTTTTTATCAGGGCTTCACTAAAAAGTTTACATATAGTACAGAGACAAATACAATTCAAACTGTTTATAACATACAAGTGCAATTTGTTTTATATTCACAATGCCATAGAAGAACCATTTTTGGTCAAATAGTTCCTTAAAGAACCTTCTTCCTATTTTACAAAAAGTTCTTTGTGGTGAAAAAGGTTTTTCAAATTATAAAAGGTAAGAAAGAAGAACCTTTGAATAGTTCCTTGAGGAACCAACAATGGATCTTTTATGGCTTTGCTGACTTTTTAAAGTTTATTTGCAGTGCCACGTTTACTTCCAAAAATATGAAATAGGGGTAAGCAGGGCCCAAACTGATGCAGGGTTAATTGTAACACATATGTTAAGTTGTCACATTTACACTCCGGTGTACATTTTCGGTGTAATTGTACGATAACGGTAGATCTCACAAACAAACTTTAAGGGGCGGTTTCCCGGACAGGGATTAGACTAGTCCTAGGCTAAAATAAATGTAAGAGCTGTCTAAACTGAAAACTTGCGCTGACATATCTTAAAATACATCAGTGCCCTTTGTTTTGCCTTTAAATGCACACAAGTAATGTTTTTAGTAAGGCATGTTTATTCAAACTTTATATATTTCCTAATTAAACTAAGGTCTAGTCCTGGTTTAAGCTAATCCCTGTCTGTGAAACCACCATTGTTTATTTGTAGCAGATATGTGTGTGTTGATTGTGTAAAACTTAAAATATTTCTAATTTAATATCTAAAATATTTTTGAATGATGGAGCCAAAGTCAAAAAGTCTTACTTTGTGCCCCGCTCTCCCCTACAATTAATCATCAATTACAAAGTCAAAAACGGCATGAGTATGAGTGTAATTCAACATTATCATTCAGGTTAAAACAAACCTAGTTAGCTAAGCAGACATTACAGTGGCATTCCCTATCTGGAGCATTTCCTATGGAAAACTGCTTTGGATTTAAATTTTTTGTGTCAAAATCCATACACCTCACCTCACATTGGTGATGAATTGCAACACTTGCAATATATACTAGTCAACATTTGAAGTGGATCAAAAACATTTATCAAAGTCATCCTAAGACAAGAACGGGTATTGGGTATTGGTTTTAAGACAACTTTTAGTAAAGGTTTTGATCCACTTCAAATGTTGACTAGTGTAGTTTAAATAATCCACTAAAATAGTTTGTGTACCCTAAATGACATTTGGGGACCTTTATTAAGCACCACAGATGGGGATTGAAAATATTTTGAAAAGAAAAGCCTTAAAGAAACTCTTAGTCTGACTACAGATTAACTCCTCCAGATTAGTGTGTGGGTCTGCCAGTAAACACTCCCATCATTCTCTCTGTTTGAATTGTAGAAGACTTTGAGTGAGTTTAATCCCAGGCCTAATCTGTAATCCCCTCCTGCCCAAATTCAAAGGCAAATATTGTCTGACTGATGCTTTAGTGGCCATGTTGAAAGGAATTGATTTTTGTGGTACTAAAATGTAATTTTTGGGGTGAAATAACCTGGATATCGTCACATACAGTACACTACAAAAATGTTGGACTGTTTAACCAAGGCTGAGTAAATATTGGACAAAACAAGCATTTGGTTATAAATAAACCTGTGCTGGGTTGTTTCAACCCATGGTTAGTAACCCAGGGTGAGTGTAAGATTAAAATCTCCATCATAGTTTGTAAATTCAGCAGGACGCACAGACACCACTGAGTACAACAGTTCACCATTAAATGTCATTCAAAATCAAACTTTTATTATCATGAACACAGTAGAAGAAATGCAAACCATATTCTCAATTGTTATCCTCAAAGCTGTTTGCCTTCACATTCACATACAGCCGTAATCAAACTTTATCTGCTCGCCTTGAAATGCCTGCGTACAGTAGAGTCTCAATACATACGGTCCACAACAAGCAGTTTGTTTCATATTTGCTACAGTTGCCATTGCGTTCATTTGATCTCAGTCATACTACAGTAAGTTTTATACAGAAATATGTTTGTTCACTGACAGATTAATATGAAAATTGTTCCTGGGAAGAGTTGCTTGTAATAATCTCTAAAGAAAGAAATACTACACATATACAAGTTACTGTGTTAAGAGTGTTTTCTTCCCTACTACTGTTGGTTTCCTTGATACAAACTAGCTACGTGTGATCTCACTGACTAGATAAGCACAGTATGGCAGTGTGTGTTGAAGTTGGTGTCTATATGAGTGATACTGCAGCCATCTGGAAGCACTTCTCCAATTTCAAGTAACTCAGAAGCGAACAAAAATTATGTCATAATCTATCCGTTGACTTCAAGTGATTTAATTATACTATATTCTGAGTGGGAACTTTTAAAACCTGATCTAGTACCAGCCACTGTGAATTTAAACCTTGACCGTTGCTGGTCTAGGGTCAGGAAGCTATATTCAAACAGATTTTTACTGCATTTGCTTGGGATCTCCTCACTTCATATGTTTTTGTTAACAAATCTTCTGGCATTCTTATGCTAGAAACATTTTTGTGTGAACCTGAAACCATTGCAATGTAAATCATACAGGTGGGACTACATATACGTTTTGGATTAATTTGAAAGTAATGTGAGGCAATCGAACCTGTTCAAAAGTCTGTAAATGTAACCAGATATTTTCGTTCTGCTAGCTATAGCTATACAAATGTTAACTAACTTGCTCAGCAAGATTCTCTTACAATTTTTGCTCTGCCATAAGTATAGTCAACCTGATAGAGGAACCAATCAAAGAAGCCAGTACCGTACATGCTAATGCATACAATAGCACCCCCTCTGGTGTTGCTAAGAATGCAAGGCAAGTAATTTTAGGAAAACATTAGCTACTTTTCCACCGCCGTGCAAAACTGTTCACATTGTGTAAGAACTGGGACAAACCGGACGATTTTCGAATCTTAAATCCATGGACGACCACAAACATCGGGAGACTCCGACGTGATCAGGAGCAGCAAAATAACTACAATGACATCACACATCATTTTTTTTTTAAAAGCGACTGCAGTAAAACACTAATCGGGCCACCCACTTCCATTGAAAAGGGTGTAAATCTGTCTTAAAATCTTCACGTGTGTGGCCAGCCTAACCGTTCCATTCCGTGCTGATCTGACCGATCTGTCGTGCTTTGGAATGTAATACAAATGCATCAGTCATTGCCTTGGTAAGACGATAGTTTACAGACGGCATGAGATGTAAAAATGTTTTTCATAGTTTCGTTTTTAGGACTACTTTTCCCTGAATGGTTTACTCTGCTCAAATAACTTATAACTTATAGCCAGGCAACATGCGAGTGACCAATCTTGAGCAGTGACGTCACTACACAAATTTGATCAGCAAGATTCGGTTAGATAACCGAGCTGAGAACGGTTTGTAATTGTATCGTGGCAAAATAGCCTCAAGTGGAAATATAACTAACTGTCCCATACCATTCTTATGGTTCCTTTCATGTTCCTTGCTCTAAATTACTTGCGGGATTTAACTTTGTGTCATGTAATTTTTCGCTTGAGTTGAATATTTTTAACTTGCGCGAAGACACGTTTGAGGCGCATAGCTAGTGTTTTCACGGAAATCGCACTGCACCATTTGCATAATTCGCATCGCCCCATGCAAGTTCGCATTTTTGAATTGACTTTGTATGTAATCGACTCACGCAAATCGTTGAATTCACGTTTGGACTGTACGCTCCATTAGAATGGGTTCAGCACAACGGTGAAAAGAGCTAAATGTGAAATCGTGCTAGGATCCTCTTTCTCAAAGATATTTATAGTACACTAGATTTGGTGCTGTACATCACTGATAGAAGTGTCAGGAAAAAACTTTTTAACCAAACAAAAGCCAAATAATGTTATATATGCTGCATTTCCATAATGATGTCATTTAACAAAATGTTGAAAAAGGTCCTCCAAGATAAAATATAAGGCCTAGGTTTGTCAGGGAAGTCCTCTAAAGCAAAGATATTAGTGATCAACAACAAAAAATACATTTGATATGTATAAAATGTAAGAAAGTGTGAAATATGTGAAAAATATATATAGATATAAATCGTGACACTTGCATAGTCAAAAACAAAGGACAAGTTAGAAACTGTGTGGATATTGTTGGGATCGCTTACAGGGTGCTACATGGTGACAACGCTGTAGTGTAAACACGCCAAGTTGTGCTATTGCGTCTTTGGACCACACTGGTTCTGTGGTTAACAGTCAGCTGATATAAAAACAAACATCAGAAGCCCAGCTTGACACACCAACACATGGGTACAAAAAATCCCATATAGCCAAATATCTATTGCCATCTGATTTCTTTCTGAAGTCTTGACGCATAACGCAGACAAAATAACATCAGCGTCCTTTGAATAGTTTTGTGAAAAATTACTGCATGAGTATTTTGGGTGTTTAGTGTTGTAGCTCCAGAATATTTTGTACAGGTTATCAGGGATTAAGTACAGAGCAGCACTAAACTAAACATAAAAACAAGTGAAGCTTAATAACACTGTTTATATCAGGTTTCAGGTTATTAGAGCAAGAGGTAGGGATTTCACATACACCAACAAACAAACAAACACAAAAACAAAATGCAGGTATAGCAGGTTAGAAACCATGGTGCGCATATACTGTATGTAAAAATAAATACATACTACACAGACTGTACATACATCAGGACTTCGAGAACTGTTAGAAAATAGTTATGTTTGAATGCATAATTCCAGTACGTTTATATGGAGACTTGGCAAGACAAACAAGTTAACACATAGCAGATCTCTTGTGTCAGTTTGTTAGATGTGTTCGTTGCTCACGGCACTTACAATTTTTCTTGTGTGCCAGCACACAATCGGTTTTTACATGCCAAAATGGCATCGCTACTTTTGAAGTACAATTCTAGACTATTCTCTCACTTTACGGTCCATTAGAGGAAGCTGAAGAGTTCAAAAAGTCAGAGGTACATTTCCATTGTCTATATCTGGCGTCCGTGTCCTAAACAGCTGTGTGAGAGAGAAGACTGTAGAAATGAGAACCGTACACTGTTTGGCTAACAGTCTAACACCTTCACCCTCTCTCGCCGTTTGTACGGCGGCCACAAACTCCTTATACAGGTCCACGATCTCCTCAAGCTTCCCGAGGGCCTCGTCCGCATCGATATCACCGTGACAACCTCCGCAGTCTGAACAGGGAACTCGCATGCAGGTGGAGGCTAGTTGCACCAGTGCACCGAAGCTGTTACCGAGTGACAAAAGAGCATCATCAGGTGCCCAACCTACCCTAGTTGCCTTCTGGCATCCGGATGCCAACCTTCGTGCCTCTGCCTGGACCAGGCATCTTTCTGTCTCTGAAATTGACTGCCCAATCACACCGTTTCCATTTTCACACTTTCCCTTGCGGCTCGGAGGGTACACTGAAGACGGTCCTCTCTTCAACACCAAAAGTAGATCATCGATGTCTCGCTGCAATGAAGCATAGCCATCTTTGAGTCCTGCGCCCTTTTGGCCGCTAATATAACGATGGCCCTGCAAGAAGCGGAGCGGATTATCTATGGATCTGTGGTCCAGAGACTCCAGGGGCCTGGGTGGGATCAAGAGTGGACTGAGCTCAGAAGACATGGAGAGGGGACGAGGTGAGTCTTTCAGAAGGGACAGGAGATTTGGAGAAGGAGCACCAAGAGAAGTGGGTGGAATCGGTGCGGGCTGGGGTGCTTGACTGATCCGGTTTCGACAGGAGAACTCGTACACAGTCAGATTGTCATCGAAGCCACAGTTATCCTCTGTATCTGCACTGAAACAGTTGGCGTAGACTGTATGGCAACCACACACATCTAGATGGGAAAGATTTGTAGAAGAAAGAGCGGGGGCATTGTCGAGTCTCATCTCTGGAGGGTTTCCTTTCTGTGACTGAGGTTGTTCGGACTTGCAGGTCCCAAAATGCTTGTGCAACTCGATGGCTTCTGCAGATAATTCCTGCTTCATGTTAGAATGGCTCGATGATGCTGGTGGTTTACCATTGGTGTCTTTAACAGGAATGGGGGTCACTTCCTCTGGTCCATCTTTGAGCTTCACGATAACAAGTTCAGCGTCTTTCTCTTTCCAGTCACTCAAAGATGGCACTGAAGTGGCTTTAGGGGAAACTCTCTTAGATTCATGATTCCCATCTGTTGCATGAGTGGCACTGATGCCAGTAGATGAAATAGTGTTGCTGAGTGCTACTGTCCCCAAGATCTCTTGGGAACGAGTGAGGTACCAAGGCATATCCTGAATTTTTCCACGCAAGGCTGAGGCCGGCAGTCGTCCAGACGGGCCTGTTCTGTTGGGGAAGCAAGTCCTAATTTGGGCCGGATCTTCAGGTACAATGCTTACGGACTGAACTGAAGGAGAAGGTAAGGGAGAAGGGGTAGGTGTGTTTGATGCACTCGTTGCTTTGACTGCAAAAATTTCAGTCTGTTGTTCAGTTCTTAGGTTTTCATGACTTTGAGAAACACCCCTGCTTAGTGTACCAGATGGGGAGGTACCATTTCTCTGAGACCATGGATGAAGAGAAAGACCATTAGGGGGAATGTTTTTCTTGGCTTCAGGTTTTTGTGATGGGGCGTCAATTGAAATAGGTCTTGACTGTAAAATAATCGCTGAAGGTTTGGGAGGTATTGGGGGCTTGTGGGATGGTCTGTTTTCTGGATTACTAGTTTCACAAGAAACCCTATTGTCTGCTGTAATGTTTCCAGGTTGAATCAGTCCTTTGGTAGTTTTTGTCTCTTTCTGAGCTGGCTTAATGTCTTGAGTATCATGTTCTTCTAAATGCCCATTATTTGGTGTCTTTTCCAAACTTACCATGTCATGGTCAAATATCCCATTTTGAGGTTTGGACCCATTGTAAAGAGTCTCTGAGTCTACTGTATTCTGTGGAGCTTGGCGTACTGCTGTAATTAGGGAAGACGACATTGATGGCTTACGTCCAGTGACTGGTTTAAACTCCATAGTGTCTGGCTCCATCTCTAGAAGTTGTGATGACAGACGAGCATTTCGTCCAGTTATGTCACCATTGCAGTGCTGAGGTATCTGACCTGAAGACTGGTTAGCAGAGAAAGGTTTATTTTCCACAGGTGCAGGATTAGGAGGTAAAATCAGTGAGGGCTGATGGACCTCCACTTTAGTGTCGTTAGAAGTGTTATGGTTCGGAAGAGAAGGTTTCTCATTGATGTTGTCTGTATAAGTTAGCGAGGTGCTTTCCGCTCTTTTGTCCTCTTCATTTCTCTTTCTAGGTTCGTGAACCTCCACTCTCACTTTGAAGTCGCAGACAGCATTTAGTTTGCTCTCTAAATCATAATGTTTATCTGCAAAAGAATCAGATAGAGAAAACAATGTGATACTTCAATAAAAAAAGCAATGATATAGCAAATTAAAGGGATAGTTCACCTAAAAATGAAACCCTAAATGAAAGTACAAATAAAAACTCTCTTGCACAGACTTTTAGCCTTTTAGTGTTATGAACCGTATATGTACTGACCTGTGGGGCGTAGCTCTGTTATGGGAGGGGTAAATCGATCTTGAGCATCAAAAAATTCATCATCTGAGTCCGAGCCATTTGCTCTAGCATCTTTAACTTTGACGTTTGATGACTCGGATCTTATCTTTAAAAGTCTCTGTTGTTTATTTTCATTTCTCTGGTTGTTCGCAAAGCGGTCTCCCTGGCTATGAATCCTGGAGAAAAGTGCTTGAAAATTCACCCCTGCTAATTTAGCATTTATGCTATTAGCACTGCAAGACGACAACACAGCCTCAAATTCTGCTGACATGCTGGAAAAGCGACTCTCTCCTTCTTCCTCATCTTCTTCATCGCTCAACGCATCATCGCTGGCCGCAGGCGGGCTTAGCAAGCTGTCAGACATTTGCGAGAGCTCTCTAAAGTGTAGACCCGATTGATTATTACAGGACAGGACGGTAGGTCGCACAGGTTTGTTTAAATTGCCTCTCTGATCCAAACGCTCTGGCAGCAGGTACGGATGATGGACATCCACAGATGTCCCAGTGCCAAGAACAGAACTGGGCTTATCGTCCTTCTGACCCAGTCCACCGATGGCCGCCTTGATACTTTCCTCAAGTGCATTCAGCGAGTTACTGGACAAACTGGAAAAACTGCTGTTGACGCGAGGGTCCGTGTACCAACCCGTCTCCAAAAGTGTGAAATCCTCGTCCATGACAGACTCGCTCTTTCCTGCCTCCTCTCCTTCATCATCCAAATACGAATGCGTAACAATCACTCTCACCCTGTCTGCCTCGGCTGCAGTTTTACAATGCTCTTCTTCTCCTTCCTCCGTGCCGTCAGTTTGATTAGAGATTGTGTCTTCTGAAACCGGAGTGTCCAGCAGAGCCTCCATTACGTAATCATCTTCCGAACTGTCTTCTGAATCGCTGCCGCACCGAGAAACATATCCTGCACATAACAAACACATTACAAACCACATTAAACAAACACTTAGTATTTTCCTACTAAACTTTAAAAATTAAAAAACTATAAAAGTAAGTTTTTATGCATTTAAAAATATAATTGTTCCACCACTCTTCCAAACTCTGTAACGGTACATTCACACGGGAGGAAAGCATTAACGTTTGATGAAAGGCTTGTCTGAAGCGTGGTCAACAGCCAATCACAGTGGCCGCAGCACAGTCTTCCATAAATGTAATTGGCTGTCTCTGCCTAGGTTATTTGCATAAGGCAATCTGATTGGCTGACGCAGGCGTTGCCGCTTGAAAAGTTGAAAAATGTTCAACTTCTGCCCCGAGCAACAGCACTGACATGGCGCTGACGGATCCACAATTTCAGTTCGGCAACGCATGACGTCACCCATTAAAAGTGAATGGGAAGTGTTAACGCTTACGCCCTGTGTGAATGTACCGTAAAGCCTAAGTCACATTTACAACCCATTCACACTGAAACCTTGTGTCTTACCATAGACTGTAAAAATTTGGACGTAGAGTCTGTGACATCACCCATAGGTTTGTGAAGAGCTTCTTTGAAACCAATAGTTGCTGTCACCATCTTGGTAGTGGGTCACCTCGCGGATAACCGAAAATGGGTAATGCTACGTACACACCAAACGCGGAGCATCACGTTACTTGCTCTAGATTACTCGCGAGATTTAACTTCGTGTCATGCGAATTTTTCGCTTGAGTTGCATATATTCAACTTGGTCGAAGACGCGTTTGAGGCGAATAACGCCCATTTTGCGTCATTCGCATCACCCCACGCGAGGATGCATCTAATCGTGTCTTTGAATTGACTTTGTATGTAATCTACTTGTGCTTGGTGTGTATTGCTTAATATAATTTAAACCGATGGAATACAAAAATTTCAGCCCCCCACAGCTATCATGAAGGGCAACATTAGCTATATAGACCAATATCACTTTTTGTACCAGGCTGTAAACACATTTTTCTGCTGTATAGTTGTGCATTTTAACACGGAGGTCAATGGGGATTGACTCTCTTTGGAGTCACAAGTGGCCCGTCGATGAATTGCAGTTTAAGTCACCTCCGTGTTAGCTTCATCAAGAGAG
Organism: Paramisgurnus dabryanus; assembly: GCF_030506205.2. NCBI lineage: Eukaryota > Metazoa > Chordata > Actinopteri > Cypriniformes > Cobitidae > Paramisgurnus > Paramisgurnus dabryanus. The sequence goes on along the minus strand of NC_133352.1, from coordinate 35,581,179 downwards.
ATCGGAGTCTTACCTTCTTCTGCCGGAATGCGTCTCATTTTAGGCCTTGGTCCCCAGCGAAACACATTGATGTTGGGGTCCACCATAAGTTTGCAGTATCCAGCCAGCAGACAGGCCAAATCTTTAGCTCCCACCGATTCCATTAGTAGTGCCATAGGCTGGATGTTATGGAAGAGATAAAAAGAAAGAAAGATGGTGTGATGGACTGTACACAGACAGAGAGGACTCATTTCTGTATGTTCATGTATCTTAATACTATGAAGGTGAATAAATATGTAACCCTGTCTTTTTTTTTGATGTACTGTTTTCTACATAAAAAGCATCCTACTGTATATAATGTAAAGAATGTAAGGATATTTTCTGTGACAAAATAAACTATCTATTTGATACTGACTGAGTAAGATCATGTCAAAGACTAAAATGAAAGTAAAAACAAAGATTGATGCTCCTGATCTCATCATTAGATGTCTCTCATAATAAAACAACACACTGTATATTTTTATCTCCAGGTGGACGTGCACACACCTGAATGTCCTGCAGGTAAATCTTGACCATGCTGATCCTGTCGGACTCTGACAGCACCTCTATTCGGGTGATGTAGTGGAAGTCTATGATGGTTGAGATCATGTTAAGCTGGTGGTTCAGTATTTGGCTGATACCGTATCTTGCTCCCACCAGCAAACTCACCAATGTCTCTCTGTCCTGCAGCTATAACACATACAACATTTTCAAGAGTCAGTCAAACCTTTATCATACAGACACATCTGGGTCATTCTTTAATTGGGGTGGGAAATGAGAGGCAGAAATTATAAAAATGCTTGTTTGTTTTCTTTTGATAAAATGTATTGTTATGCATTTAAAACAACCTGATCTCACAAATTTCTGTGGCATAGTCACGGAATTTTGTGCTCATTTTTCCGTGGCATTTACACGGATCTCCGCATTTTTCCGTGGCCCTGCTTCGGACTGTCTTTTTTTCGTGGGATTCTGGTTAAAGTGACATATTAACGCAAACACCAAATCTAACCCTAAACCGAAGCGAAAATGGTTTGAAAATAGGAAAAAGCAGTTGAGTAACCAATCCGTGAGAATGCCACGGAAATAGACAGTCCGTAGCAGGGCCACGGAAAAATGCGGAGATCCGTGAGAATGCCACGGAAAAATGAGCACAAAATTCCGTGACTATCCCACGGAACTTTGTGAGATCATGTTGATTTAAAATGAGTTTAATATGCTATATCCATTAAAATTGATGCTTAATAACATTTTAAATTTTTAAATAATTAAAAAAATCTATGTCTATGGCAGTGGCAGCTGGTGACTTCTTTTTTTGAAGGCGCTCGATGTGAAGTTTGTCACAACATGTATGTAGCCCGTCATGTGTGTGGTTTGTAATTTCAAAATATGTGTTCTGCGCGTCGAGAGATCGTGTGTGCATCACGTGTCTTGCCAAAATAAGTTCAGACGCGTCTAAACGGTTTATGAACAGAGACGCTTGCGTTTGCCAGATACTCGCATAATCTCATGCGTAATTAGAGTTTAATGTTAAGGAGGTGTCTTTTTGTGTGTATTTTGTAAACGTGAGCGTCTCTTATCATAAACGCTTTTGACACAGGCACTTATTTTGACAAAACACGTGAAGCACACAGGATCTCTCGACACGCAGGACACATATTTGGAAAAGGGAACCACACATGTGATACTTATTTTGACACTTATTTTGAATTAGCACATCCTCGGATGAGCAGTCACGAGCCGCCACTGGTCTATGGTGTTACCAGGAAAGACAGTAACACCACAGACAAATTATCCTAAATCCAGTCTTTTCTAAAATGTGGAGGCTGCCATCATGATGATTTCAAGATCAGGGGACATTTAGGAAATATTAATAAGTGTGTATTTATCAAAATTTTGATTAACATATTTAAAATCTATAAACATATCAATAAACATAACACCTCTGACACTAATTAAGTGCGACACATGAAACTGTCAGAAATTTAGCTAACTTTAAGAAAATTAATAAGAAAGATCAACTTGCACCTGCAATGACCTTTACACAGTAGTCCAAATATATTTCCCTCTTTTCTACAACATCCATTGTTGTAACACCACAGAATATGGGGACACTACTTTTTTCGTAAATATTACAAATGAATATTTTTTTAAACAATTTAATAAAATTTTACGTGTTAAATAAAATCTATATTCACAATATAACCACTTTATTTGTGTTAAATTGTTTTAAATTGTTGCAATTACAATCCATGAAACCTCTGATGTATGGAGGGAATCTCTCAAACTCAATTAAATATGTATTTTAAAACAATAAAAGTAATTGTTAAAAGTGCACAAATAATAGTGTGTTTATCCTACAGAATACAAACATGGAAACATTGGATAATTTATTGGTATTTAAAGTTTATTACAACTGTAGGGACACCACTTGCCACCACAAATAAAGAATGAACCGTATATACATATATCATAATTGATTATTTCTTATTATAAGCTAATCAAATATTTCATTTATATTTATGTATTCTGCAGACACTTTTATCAAAAGCAAAAGCCAAGTGTAGCAGATGGACTAAACTCTCTCACCAGCATGGTGACGCTGTAGGTTCTCCCGCTGTATGACATCAGCTCAGCCATCTGGGTCAGATAAGCCAAACGTGCCTGAGAGGCAGAAATCACCTGAAAAAGACAGAGAGATATTTAAATCAGCTAAAACAAGCAGAACGTGCAGAAATGGAAAAGACCAAGACTATGTTTGAAACAGCGTGCTACCATGCTACTTTTATAGCCCTGTATGCATACCATGACTATTCCCTGCTGGAAAAACCAGCACAGACCAGCATCATTTTAAAACACAAAATATGCTGGTTTTTCCAGGAGTGATTATGTCTACGCATCTCACAATGCAATGCCCTTGAGTTTCATTTCTAGTGTAACTGATGAAACATTAATAGAAATAATATTGACTTTTTCTGAAGATATTTTACAGGGTATCAGGGTAACATCTGGGGGGGGGCAATGCCCCCCTAGCCCCCCTTAGACCCAGCTTTGTTTGAGAACAACCTCCCTGAAATCAGTTTTTGCAGGGTGGGATGTCTGGTTTAAGGACGACACAATACAGACCTTCTGACGTGGTTCAAGCAGCGACTGGATCTTCTTCATGTGATGGTTGAGAGCTTTGCGCAGGTCTTTGTCTCTCATATTTCTCAGAAGGGTGGGAGAGATGAAACTTTCTAAACCAAACTCTTTCCTGCAACAACACACACACAAACACAAGTGTATTAGAGCTCAGTGTTTACTGTATGGAGTATAATGTATGGGTATTCGCTTACAGGATGCTTTTGACAGATGCTCTGGTGGTTTGTCCACAGATCGCCATTTTCTCATGAATGTGCAGCGCGGCGAGTCTCAGCGCCGTATTGCATTTCATCTCAACAGCGTAGCGTTCCTGTAACACATCTCCCACACTCTACACGCACAAACACACACAGTGGTCTTAAATCACGGCTTTATTTCTATTGTACATTATTTGTTTCTATTTCATCCATCCTCTTTCAACTACTTTCCTGTTGGAAAAGATACTCGAAGGCCACAGGGTCGTCATGCAGAAGGTCCACCGGATCTCTGGGGATGAAACAGACTCTGAACAGACACCTGTAATCATGGGAGTCCTTCTTTTGCACCACCTGTAATAGAAACACACTCATGATGAAACTATTTGTTATCGGTTATGTAGTATGTATAGGGTGGTATGTCACATGTTATTGCTTTTATGAAACAGTAACAACAAAATAAACATTTTAAATAAAAAAATATGCATTAACTCAAAAGTAAAATCACAAAAAGTCTTCTTTTTTTGCTCTGAACTGAAGGTCTTCATGGATCCACTTAGATCCAAAAAGCCAAGGTCCAACCCGAGACCCGAGCGGGTTCGAGTCTAAAAGTTTCACGTGTACCTCGACCACGGGTCAGGTATAATATTAGTCCATTAGGTCTTGGGAAATTTAAAATGAATTTGTTTTAGCCGAACAGACCCAAGATGACCCAAACTATCTCACATGTAGTCCTTTTTTCAACCCCTCCTCTGTTTGCCAAGACCACGTTGTGACGTTGTGTGGCTGCCGCAAGGTTCATTTTTGTTGAGCTATCCCTGTCAATTAATTTTAAATGCACATTTTATCGGTTAGTGGTGTTGTCTTCGGTTAACAAATAAAAATAAATGGAGCAATTTTCTGCACGATCACTGGGTTCTTTCTTTCTGACTGGTGCGTGTGGGGATGCAGACTGAACACACTTTGGTGCCGTTTACATTCGAGAACAGTTGGGTTAAAACAATTGCCACTGGGTCGGTCGCGGGTGTGTCTCGGGTAGGATCTTTCTTTCTTTAAAAAAAAAAAAATGATTGTGCACATCAGGCTTGGGTACAAAGTTATTCAGGTTTGGGTCCAGCGGTCATAGCTGTGTTTTATCATAAATAGCTGCTGACCAATCAGAATCAAAGACCGGAACAAACCGTTTACAATATGTGCGTGTGTGCTTTACCTTCTGTATAAGCTCGTCCTCATGCAGTAAGAGTAGTTTGGTGATGTTATACTGCTGTTCCAGGACCAGTGAGAAATGCTCGATAACACGAATGGACAACTTCTCTCTTAGAGTTAACACTATATCCTGCGAACAGAAACATGCATACATCACTAGTATCCAACTGCATCGACATAAAGTCAAAATGGATTTCAATGTCAGATTAAAATGATGCAAGGAACATAAACAGCCTGCTACCTTGACAGTGGTGGTCCTGTGAAATTTGAAGGCTTTGGTTTGGCCGTTCTCCAGGTACACCTTCAGAACATTGGGCAGGAAGAGAAGAGAGTTTCCCTGAAAACAAAGAAGACGATGTGGTTTAGAACAGGGGTTTTCAAACTTTTTGTGTGTGTGTGGACCACTATGTGTAATCAAAAATCTTCGCGGACCACCTCATAAACTCATAATAAAATATGTCTACACAAAGTCCTAAATTAATCTCCACCTCTAAATAGGCGTACTAGCACTTGGATATAGTCAACATATCAAAACCTTAGGTATTTCAGAAATGCGAGATCAAGAAACTAACTGGAAATTAAAATAACAACAGGCCTCTTATTCATTCCATTTATAAACATTTTGTTTTATATAAATTGCCTATAAAGGCTATGAATGAATTAATTAATGAATTATTTATTTCGAGCAATTAAAAATGAATTAAACAAAAGACAGCAAGACATGAAATATCCATCAATAAAATAAAATATATAAAAATAAAAACATGTTGTCAAAAGGAAAAGCCATTGGAGTCCATTTACCAATATATAAATATAAGCCTACATATTCTTAAAAAATATATTATTTTATATTTTATTTTGCCTTTACACAGACCACCTGCAGTACCCTCACGAACCACTAGTGGTCCGCGGACCACAGTTTGGGAATCGCTAGTTTAGAAGATCCGAATACACTTAAATTTCTGTAGACACAGCCAACAGGGCAGTGCTAACTAAGTGTGATGAGCAGTTTCACTAAAAGTGCCAAAATCACAGACAATAAGATTTTTGATTCACATTTACACAGTGTAGGATTTTGCTGTGGGGTTGGCTAACAATGTGACATCACAAAAAAAAAAAGCAAGTAAATCAGTCGTCATGCAATGCTGTCAACAATTTACATTTACATTAGGGCCGTCAAAAGATTAATCACGAATAATCACATACAAAACAAAAGTTTGTGTTTGCATAATATATGTGCGTGCACTGTGTGTAATTATTTTTGTGTGTATATATATATATATATATATATATATATATATATAATAAAATTTAGTTTTGCTTTGCGTGCGCACGTGAAACTATTGCGTGTGCACGTGAAACTATCGCATTTAGTTTCGCGTGCGCATGTAAAACTTAACTTTAGATTTTTTTTACTCCAATGTCACCTTAGGGGCTCGGTATGTGTGTGTATTCATATATACATAATAATTACACACAACGCACACATAAATATTATGCAAACACAAACTTTTATTTTGTACGGGATTAATCGTGATTAATCTTTTGACAGCCCTTATTTACATTAATTCATTTGGCAGACGCTTTTATCCAAAGCGACTTAAAGGGATAAAAATTATATCAACCTCATGCTGTTCAAAACTGAATACTAAAGAAGGTATTTTGAATAATAGTTGTAAGCAAACTGATCTGGGGCACCATTGACTTCTATAGTAGGAAAAATAATACTATGGAAGTAAATGGTGCCCTTGATCGGTTTGGTTATTAACATTCTTCAGCATAACAAAGAAATGCATTCAGGTTGGAAACAACTTGAGGGTGAGTAAATGATGACAGTATTTTTATATTTCAGTGAACTATTCCTTTAAAGTACATTCAGGCTATATTTGATCTCTATATGCAAAAGCAATGCTTTACTAATGAGCCAGATCAAAAACATACTACGCTATATTTCATCACAGTCCAGATGTAAGCCGAGTCGATTTGACTTCTTCTCACCTGAGTGTGACCGTTTACAACCACCTCTTCTGCAAAGCGCACTTTAACAGGATTTCTTCTCAGACGAGCTCTCTTCTCTGCCGTAATAAACGATGACTTCGGGTTCTGTGAAGCAAACAGAATCTTTTTTTAATTCCTGTAGTGAGAGGCGAGTTTAAATGATGGACCCAACTACAGTAAGAACAGATGAAAAAGATTCGGTACCCACCGACATGTTTCTAAGGATCGTCATGGTTACAGAATCTCGGCATTCCCTGAGAGCAGAGCATAAAGCAAACCAATGACATCAGTACAGAAACCATGAGGTCACATATATAAACTCCTCTAGCTTATGAAGTTAAGAAGAAACTAATGTTGTGTTACCTAATCATCTGGTCGACATTTTCTGGAGAAAGATCTTCTATGGCTTTGTTGTTGACTTTCAGGATCTGATCTCCAGGTATGAGTCGACCATCAGCTGGGCCTCCTACAAACATACAGATTTGATGTTTTCTAAGGAAACTGTTAGTGAATCTTTAAGGGATGGTTCACCCTAAAATGAAAATTCTGTCATGTTGTTACAAACTTATGTACAGTTCTTTGTTCTGCTGAACACAAAGGAAGATTTTTGTAATCAAGCAGGAAACAATTAAGCAAAATTGGTTTGGTTACAAACATTCCTCAAAATATCTTCCTTTGTGTTTATCAGAACAAAGAAATGTATATAAGTTATAACTTGAGGATCAGTAAATAATTACAGATTTTATTATTTTTGGGTGAACTATCCCTTTAAGCCTTCAAATCTCATCATGATCCCAAGACGTTAGTTACAAAAAATCTCAAATCCTCAAGTGATATTGTGATCTATAGATACTTTGGTCCCTCCTTCAACGCTAAAGTCTTTAATCTCTAATTTTATCATCTGCAGATCAAAATGGTAAATCTGACCAATTGGAAAATCACAAGCCGCATTTGAAGTTCATTCATATCTGAAGCACAGTTTTATTCTGTTCCAGAAAAATTTGTTTACCAATACGAAAAAAAAAAAAATCTCCGGCCAAAATATGTTTTGAATATATTAAAAATATTTCAAATTTTACAACCCAAATAAATAAATAAATACGCACGCACAGCCAAAATATAAAAGTTTTTATAAAATGCATAAAATATAAATATAAAATGTATGTATAAAATATGAAATTATAAGTATATTGTAGCAGTTTAAATTTAATTTTAACTAGTGCTGGGCATAGATTAATCTAGATTAATCTCATACAAAATAAAAGGATTTTTTTGCATAATATATGAGTTTGTGCTGTATGTAAATATTATGTATATTTATACACACATATAAGAAATGTTATATTAATATATCATTTTTTTATTTATATATAATTTAGAATATCTAAAAATATAAATAAATATATATACACACATGTAAATGTTTCTTTAATACATACATGAATGTGTGTGTATTTATACATAGATAATAATTACACACATCACAAACTCATATATTACGCAAAAAAAATACTTTTATTTTGTATGATATTAATCTAGATTAATCTATGCCCAGAACTAATTTTAACCTAACTATATATTTTTAAATATATTTCAAAATATACAAAAAATATATTGGTGAAAAACAAATTTTTGTAAACATATTTCAAAATATATTTTAACGCATATTATTTCGAAAAAAATGTAAAACTATATTTGTAAATATCATATGGGAGGGAAGAGGTGTGTCAGAGTCTGGCCTGCTAATGAATGCATGCAATTTTGGAGAATTGATTAATTATTCACAAGATTATTGAATGTGCGTGTGAATGTGAGTGTATGTTTGTCTCGTGACATTTACACTCGCTTGTCTTTGAGCCAGAAATACACACAAAAACACACACAATCTGCCCTGACAGTGTTTCTCAGTCACTCTCTGTCCTGTTACATCCATCACCAATGCATAGCACATCTCTTTCTCTCTCTCTCCATCTCTCTTTTTCAGTCTCTCTCTCTCTCTCTTATAATAGTTGGCTGTAAAGTTTGTCCCTCTGGGCTTTTATCAGCTGTTTCTACTGCAAGAGAAGAGACATCAGCACTGCAGAATAAGACTGCGTGTAGACTAGCACACAGCTGTCCTGTTGTCTACCTTGTTAGGCAGCTCACAGTGGTTTAAGGACAGAAGTATGCTGCATCAGTTTCAATCCCATTAATGTGTGTGTGACCATGTGTAATTGGTTCAAGGAGAGGATAAATGTAATGAGAGTGTGTCAGTGTGTGTTTGCGTGTGAAAGACCTCATGCACCTGCATTATAATGAAATAAAAGACAGGAGCAGGTGGCCACACGCACACAAGTGTCATGTCCTTGCTCACACCTTTATAGTCGCTCACAGCAGATTTTAATCGGATGCAGATTAAATTGGAGACGTCCAGGTACACAGTCGTCACGCATAGATCTTTGAAGCAACGTGTGGGTTTTAATACTAAGATAATGATATTTAAAGGGCAGATATTATGCCCATTTTTACAAGATGTAATATAAATCTCAGGTGTGTCTGTGAAGTCTCAGTCCAAAATACCACACAACTTATTTATTATAGCGTGTCTAAAATGACCCTATTTGAGCAGGAGCAAAAACACAACGTTTTGTGTGTGTACCTTTAAATGCAAATGAGCTGTTGTTCTTCCAAAAGAGATGCTTTGGTTAAAATAGATGTGATTTCGCAAAAAAGCACAGAAAAAATAACAGACAACATCCAACTCACTAAAGGAAGAAACTATGATAATACAAGACTGTCAGTCAGCGGCCATGGGCGGGGCTTTAGCAATGTGACATCACATTGCGAAGAGAATCAAAACAGCATGTCTTTTGAGACTGCTCTGGTTTACTGGGATTAAAAACGAGGGGGTCAATAGATTTTTTCATTGTAGGGCCGTTGCGTTCACACACATTTATGTCCAAACACCTTGTAAAAGTGGATTTTGTATAATAGGTGCCACTATTATTATTTACCACTAAACTGTCTCTCACACATTGTTAGATTTACATTATTCAATTACTTTTATTCCTAGTGAACTTACTAATACTCTCCCAGGTACAAATGCAAAAACTATGATCTTTTAGAAAAAGCAAAGGTCTTTGCTCTTCATTTGATCATACTGCAGTCCTAAAGAATGAAGATAATAGAGATCTCATCTGTGATTTTCTTCCCGTCGGCAAAACATGCCATACTTTGATCATAATCTTTGCTAGTTCAAAAACAGGTAACCAGCAGATTAGTCCAGCAAGATCCATAAGGCTGCTTGCATGTGTATTGTATTGTGTGTGTGTGGGTGTGTACCTATAGTGATGTCCCTGACCAGCAGGGGGTGTTGTGGTGAAAGAGTAAAACCATGGGAGTCCAGCACAGCATCTCTGATCACCTCCACTGTCACCTTCACAGGGAAATTCTGCTGACCCGCATCCCGAGAGCGAAATCTCCTGCCTCCTAGTATACGCTCCCTATGTGACACACATATAGATACATTATACATTAGATACATCTCCCTACATTTACAGAGAGACAGACAGGTAGATCTCATAGACAAAAGTTAAAAGGCCTTACATTAAGTAAGTATGGTAAGGGAGACGCAGCGTCTCATTCCCTTCTCAGGGAACAACAGTTACATACGTAACCAGAGACGTTTTCATGTGTCAAACACAACCATGCAAAAAAGCATTTTGGTATGAATCAACATTTGCATACAGAAGATATAAACATTTAAAGCGAAAAGTTTAGCATGTGTGCTTAAAAAGTCTAGAATTTGTATTATTTTATCCTAAACTACACAAGGAATATGGATTTGTTTTTCCAGAAAACTTCTTGCCTAAAATAGATTCAAGCACTTTCAATGACCTTTATCTATGTATGTATATTTTCAAAAACTTCCCAGGGCCTTGAAATGTTTCCCCTAGATTTTACAAACCTTTAAGGATTTTAAGGACACGTGGGAACCCTGATAAAAGTGTCTGCCAAATGCTTTACATGCATATGTAAATGATGGAACCTGATTATATTTACATGTACATTTATGTGGCAGCTGTTTTTCCAGGGCACAATGTACACTGTGTATTGAAGATATTTCATTTGTGACATTTTAAGTCTGTCACATGGCTTTATTTAGTGAATGTTATACAGTTAAAGGTGCAGTGTGTAATTTTTAGTAGGATCTCTTGACAGAAATGCTAAATAATATACAAAACTAGATTATCAGGGGTGTATAAAGACCTTTCATAATGAACTGTTATGTGTTTATTACCTTAGAACGAGACCTTTTATCTACATACAAAGAGGGTCCCCTTACATGGAAGTCGCCATTTTGTGCCGCCAATTTTCTACAAAAGCTCTTAACGGACAATTCTTTTTACTAAGTTGTCTCCGACGATGACATATTTTTCCGGTGGCAGCTTCTCTATGTGTTTCAAAAGCAAGGGGTGAGCAGTGGACTAAGCCGTTGGTTGCAATTCGCAACCTCACCACTAGATGCCGCTAACATTTACACACTGCACCTTTAAAGTTTAAAGTACAGTATGCTATGGTTGTATTATACTGTACATTCGGGCAAATGTAGTCAGCCATACATACAGTGCATAAAACTTACACTGTTAAATAAAGGTACGTAATATTATAGTATATACCGGTAATACTTTTGCATACTACTTTTTTTAAACAGATGGTAGTTTGACATTCTGCAGTAACAATAGAATTTTTTTTATGCTTACTGTACACGGTACTTTTAATGAACACAAATTTCAATGTCTTTAGAGAATTTTCTAAAAATTTTCTAAAAACTAAAAATTATAAACAAATCAGTGTAAAACCACATCCGATTATATCACTGTATGCCAACAGACTGAATGAGAGTTGCCAGGTTTAACATGTGGCTGCCTGGCAGGCTGTGACTGTGATTATACCAGCGGGTGAATGAGGAATGAAATGCAAAACGTCAGCAGATGGAGCTAAAAATGAGAAAATGCTTTTAAAGATTCAATCATGCACAGTATGTGTTTCAAAGTGAGAAAATACAGAAATATGTGCCAGTGCTTATGTGAATGTGTAAATGCGGTTTGCAAACTTGATTTGTAGATAAAAAAAATATTAGGCACTGTTTCTTTATGCTGACAATATTTGTATGCATTTTATATATACGGTTAGGATTCCCAGGAGCCTTAAAAACTACTTCTTAGATAGTCTCTATGACCGCATTTACATTGCATGTTTGAAGTGACTCAATTCCAATTTATTTCCCTCATGTGGCACAGATTGAATATGATGTGTAAGCAGAAAAAGTTTATCCAATCAGTTTCAGGCCTTATGCATATGTGGAAATGATCACATGATCACACGACTCTTCTTAGCAGTGCTATGAAGGACGACGGCTCCACTTAGTGTAGTAATGTTGACGTTTCATGTCTTGTTACAGAAATAAAGCTCATATTTTATTGCATATCGCAACATTTTACTTCCTCTGTCAGTATGTTTACCTGGAATAGTTTAGTGTAAATGCAAATATTGAATACAAGTCGCTTTTAAAAGATGATATACGCAGGTCGTCAAAAAAATCTGATCGGATTGGGCATCAAGATTTGCAGTTTAAATCCAGCCTATGATATTCTAGTAGTCAATAGATAAAATATTACTCAGGTTCACTAGTCCTATCATACACCAGAAGAAAATGTAGGTTTGATCACATAATTTACAACTCTCCTTAACATGCCATAATTGAACATTCGCTAAGCCCCGCCCTCCTTAGTTACTGTTGCTACGCCGGTCAAGCGTATATGCTTGGCAACTTTATTACAGTATGTATGCACCGGAGTCAGACATTCCCAAGGAGATAATTAGTCATTTTTGGCAAACATGTGAAAAATCTAAGAGAGCAAGACAAAAGGGACTGCATTTGAGGGATATATACATGACATAATATGCAACTGATTAGAGAATAATTTTATCAAAATTGAAGCTTAAGTCTATAACGTTAGGTCTCAGGGCAAGCATACCGTCATACGCTGACCATTCAAATGAAAAACAGACAAATTAAGGGACCGTTTTTTTCATGCACAGCAGGGTAAGTGAAATTTGTACAAATAATTGAATTATTATAAATCAAACAGTGGAATAAACACAAGACATCAGCCTAACCTCTTTGCAATGGTAACTAGAACTAACTAACGGGAGAGCCGCGATCGGATTTGGGTACTCCGTCTATTAACACAATGCTAAAATATTTACACAATCCTATTCACAACCCTTTGGCATGTTTCCCTTCCTCAAAAGCTTGACCCCTCTTGACAAGTAACGGTTGATAAACCACGATTGGCATTTGGCGGTTTTCAGGTGTGGTTTAGCGAAGGGTCAATAATTAGGTATCATGCAAAATGTAGGCCCAAAGCATACTGTACATGGTGTCTTTTCTGAGTAATGGAAAACAATAGTGATTTATTTCATTATTTTTTTCTGTATATTTCTGAGTTTGAATAATTTGCAAAGGTTTTCCTTTTTGTGTTTGTAAACATTACAGCTTTCATGAAGCCTGAAACTGACACTAACCTAAACATCGTGAAGAATTTTAAACTGTTGGATAATTCACCTCTTTATGTTATGTATGTTTGTCGATACCAGTCACTTTATGTATGTGTTTATATCTTTTATCTTTGTGTGTGTTTATGTATAAAAAAGAGAGATATTACTCCACCTGCTGAGAGAGTCTCGAGAGCGACGCAGCCATTTTCCCACCACTTGCTCCACCCGACGGACCCGTCGCGGAGATCGACTCCTGCTCCTCTCCTTCTCCTCCATCTAACTGAGTGAGAGGGAATAAAGATGAAAAACATGAAATTAAAAGGTACAATATATATATATATATTTCATATATAAATTGGTAATGTATGTTTGGTAATGCTGTGACTATTGTGGCTCACACTGTAAACAAACCCAAACCCCAAATATTACACCGTAAATGCCAAACACACCTAGCAACACCCTGACAACTTTAAGGGACAGTTCGGCCAAAAATGATAATAAACCCATGATTTACTCACTCTGAAACCATCTTAGATGCATATGTCAATCATTTTTCAGACGATCACATTTTTTTTTTAAGATAAGTCCTAGCTTTTCCAATTTTTATAATAAATGAATATGGGGTCACCCTCCTTCAAGCCCAAAGATTGCGAATCTATCCTTCACAAAAGTAATCCAAACAGCTCCATGAGGATAAACAAAGGCCTCTGAGGGTAATCCATTCAGATTTGTTGAAGAAATATCCATATTTAAAACTTTATAAACCAAAAATAACTAGACGCCATCTTAGACGCCTCTGCATTCAGATTCTTTGCTGCTGCATTTGTCATACGTCACTAAGAAAAGTGCGCACGCTACACTGATACTCTATCCAAACTATCCATTTAACATAGCAACTGATTAGTAACTACCTAAACAAGTACCCTAAAAACCTCCAGCATCAAAACAGCCCAGCATCATAGCACTGCCTTTACATTTTCATTAGAAATGGTACAAATCTTTGAATCAACTGCACACAAACTAAATCATAACAGACAAGATAACACTTACACACCACCAACAATACAAACTCTTACCAACACTACCAAGAGAAAATATAAAAAGATCAGGACCCTACAGAGAAATATGACAAACAGACAAACTCCTGTACTTTACCTTAACGTCTTTTTTCCCTTCTCTGGACGATAGCAACACACACACACATCACCATCATTAAAAGCACACACACTGCTGAATGTGTTATGATATCTCTGCAGTAAGATGCGAGGGATCTCTCACAAACCACAACCGGAGTGTGTGTACGTGTGTATATGTGCTTAAAGACACATTCTGAACATCAGATCAATACGTCAGACAGTGTGTCATCAAACTCAGATAATCTGCATGATTGTCCACTGAGCTGTATTGCATGTTGGGAGATGTGGCCTTTAACCTTTGCTCTATGAGTCAATGCCTGTGTACAGACACAGTCCAGATCATGATTATAAGTCTATAATGGTGTTGAGGTCAATTAAATATCAATAATCAAGCACAATTTTCCTGTTGTACAGTACATTATTCCACTGAGGCCAGAAACTAACTTACTGAAAGTCGGTAAAGGCAGATATAAATTCCTGTCTCGTTAAACAAAACGTGTTCCTGTGTTACTGCAGCGATTAAACCTCAATACTCAAGTATGCAATACGGTTACCATTAAATATCTATGCCATTAAACCACATATGTTCTGGCTAACACTTTAAAATAAGGTTGCAAATGTTAATATAAGTTAATGCATTGGGTAATATAAACTAAGAATGAGCAATACTTCTACAGCATTTAATAATCTGATTTTAGCATTTACCAATACATTTTTAAAATCAAAAGTTGTAACTGTTAACAATAGTTAATGCACACAGTGAACTAATCTGAACAAAAGTATTGACAATGCATTAATTAACTTTATACCACGTGTCTGTTGAATGCTTTATTCTGATTGGTTGAGAAATGTTCCTTGGGTGTTGATTATTTTTCAATAACCTCACACTTAACCTTTAAAATGTCTTAAAAATAGGCACCAGAGGAATGTTTGTCGTAACCGTTTCAAAAAAAAAGAAATGTTGGATTTACTTAAAAATATTTTGTCAACAGGACATAATTTGTTAAGTAAACTCCACGAACAATAATTTAGTTCATTTAACAAAAGAAGATTAAGTAAACTTAACAAACAACAGTTGAGTTGATTGTACATAAAAAATCAATTAATGATGACAAAAATTTAAATAATGCCATTTTATAAACTCCACCCCTTTTATCTAATAACTCCTTAACACTGAATCAATCAATCAATCAATCATAGTGCAGCTGCTTAATACAACTAATCATATAAGCCTCTTAATTATAACTTATCAAGTACATCACAAATATATTTGAAATAAAATGTTACATTTCAAACCATTAATTTGTTTGTTTTTGTTCTAATAATATATCAGAACAAGTTAATTCACTCATAGTTGGCCACAGGTACCTATCTAATGGTGCTACACTTCTGCAAGAGGGTGCCAGAACAACAACAATTACCCATAATACACTGCAACATCATCAGCCAATGAGATGCCAGTCTGTATTGGTTTTATTAATCTGTTAATTTTACACAACACTGTTATGTTGGCTGAACAAATAATTTTTAAGTAAAGCTGACAAGACACACCTTTTTGTTGAATAAACTCAATTAAATTATGTTCACGTTGTTAAATTTTTTTTTAAGTAATCACAATATGAAAGGATTAAGTAAAACTGGCAAAGGCGAAAGTTCATTTTTTTAGTGTATAAGCGGAATAATTGACTCCGGTCCTTTGAATTATTTGAAAATAATGCACACCTGCGGTGTAACAGCACGACGCAGGGTGTGCATTATTTTCTTATAATTCAACAGCCCATCATCAATTATTTCTTACATAACAAAGATTATTACACAGCTCGTTAGAATGCTTGATTCTGATTGGCCAGTTGTGACATTTGCAGGTTTGTTATTCCCAGATAACAACCACTTAACACTAATAACACACGATACAGTGTTATATTACACAAAATTCAATATAAATATGTCTATATTTACTAATGATTAAACCAAATAGTGTGTTCGTGACATTTGAACATTTTGTCTTAAAACGAAAGTAAACGGGTTCTCCTTGCAGAAGGTCTGAATTTGTAAAAAATGTGCAAATAAAAGATTTCAGATTAATATTTAATGTTCCTTACCTTTCTTATAAGGTAAATAATAGCCATGTAATAAGTGAGATAATGTATAGGCAGCAGATTGTTACCACAATATAATCCCCTTCAGTGTGCAATGAATGCATTTCCATAATGCACAATGGATGTAGCAATATTCTATAGCAATATAAAAGCGCTATATAAATGCAGTCCATTTACCAATATTCAATGTGGACTTCACATTCCGAATCGACCACGCCCTGTCCATCATTGCGTAAAGGCAGGGAAACCAAAAACTATTTTGCTTTGTATTTTTCTGAAGAAAATGTAAAGTTATTTGCATTATGCAAAACATGTCAGCCAGCGTAATACTGTACTAGAGTGTTCTGGGCAACTTAAAGTGTGTGTTGCAGGTTCTTTTTTTTACGAATTTGTGCAACTTGCTTGTGTGTAATAACCATTTAAAGTGTTATCCATTGTATTTTATGTTGTTGGGTATCACAAAACCCGAAAAAGTATGAAAAAGTACAGCGGTTTGCAATGATTCTCCTTTCCCCCACAACGCACTGTATGACGTCACGCTGGGGAGAGAATTTACCAAAGCCGCATTGAGAGCATTGAGAATGACTTTAGAAAGACGAGTAAAGTACAGTTCTGATAGCGCAGATTATAGATAAATAGATAGATAGATAGATAGACAGACAGACAGACAGACAGACAGACAGACAGATGGATAGGCTAGTATAGAGAGATAGGCAGACAGCCAGATAGCATAACGTTAGCATATCTTCGTGTAGAAAGTAAACAAACAATTAACATACTCGTGCATGCTGGCTTGAGGGGGTCCATGATCCTGCCTGAAATGGGTGTAACTTTATGCGATCTTCAGCACAAACGGTTTTGGCAGCATGTCTCTAATCCTGGAAGGTGAGTGAGGCACGTCACATCTGTTCGCGGGGACCAGCGACCCAAACGCACTCACTTTCTTACAGCCAGTAGCGGAATGGCAATCGAGAGAGTCGGGACTTTCCCGGTTGGTCGATCTAATAATAGTTATACGTTTCGAGTTAACAACACCGTCTGGCGGCGTGATGTGCGCCGGTTCCCGCAGCCCGCTGGTCAAAGTGCAGCCTCTCTGCTCAACAAAGTATATGAAAGTGCTCAAACTGTTCGGCAGGTCCAAACATGTACAGGATTTATAAAAATACGGTGATCAATGAGCGGTTCCTCCTCAAATGGCATAGTCTGTCGTGATGTAAAAAGCCGCCGAACGCCTGTTTATTACAGTATGTATGCGGTCGGATCCGAGTGTGCTGCAGCTGCTGACTGCTGCGTATAAAATGATCGTGTGATTCGTTATAATCGCATAAACAATATAACAAAGCATCCTTTTATTTCACAAAACAATATATTTGAGATATTATTTGATAGACTAGTAAGTGTGGATTAAGGATGTTTAAAAATCTCTAGCCTGGTGGTCAGGACATGAATGGATCAAATCAGCAGATTTGCGAAGTTTTATTTATCTCCAAAGATATCATAAATAATAATTAGCATGGTATCTTTGCAGTATAACACATTATATATTTCCTACGATGTATATATGATTTCCAAATTGTATACGCAAGTATTAAACAGCAATAAATGTCTCATCTATCTCTATGGCTCTGGCTGAGGCTTTCTCCACTTCTCCCCAGCGTGACGTCATCGCAGAATTGCGTAAAAAAACCGTTAATACCAAAAACGTAAAAAAAGTGTTCTTTAAGACCATTTTTGAGACATTTTAAAAATTATACACATATCTTAAGTAATTTATGTACCCATTAATCGACAGTGGTGGTTAACCTGCAACACGCCCTTTAAATCACAGCTTACACTGACTCTTCCAGTATCTGTATATCTTTCTTTATGTAAATCTATAGGATTTTCAACAGTGAAAGATTCCAGCAAGCATTTTTGGCTAAAACAAGGCTAAATTTGGGTGGCCAGTAAAAGTCTAATAAACGTCTAACCATAGCCCAAGAATAGACGATGCGTATACTTTTGTAACATATAAAAGAAATGAAAGCAAACACCTTGAACACCTGTTGACTTTGCTTACATGTTGGAATATCATACATCTTCAAGTTTATTGGCAAAAATCGCATGTAACTAAATTCAAGGTTATTTGGGGTAGAAGTCGGTTACTCATAGCCGGACTGTATTGGGTCTATAGGCCATCCTCTCAGTTTTTGCTTGCTGGGATCTTATGGCTGATTACAGCAAATTTATAATCTGAAACACAAAAATATTCTGGTACAAACACTGTGGGAGGAGCTTAGCACTCAAGTTTAAAGGTTTAAGTTTTTTCCACGTTTAAGTGCTATAATTGAGTCCCCAGTGCTTTTATCAGCCTAGAAAATGTGAAAAGATCAACCCGGTAACCTAGTTTTGGCAAACCATTCTCTGCGTGAAAAAATTAGAAATAATAGGTCATTGAAATTTGGCTCCCCTTGTGATGTCAAAAGGCAGTCTAATAATAATAATACTGCCGCTTAATCTGTACTTTTCAACCACTGCACAGCCATTTAGTGCAGAGAGAGATAAAGAAAAGAATTGACAGCACAATTGAGTTTCAATTTCAACAAACCACCATCATGGCGATCAGTGTTTGAATTTCATCAGCTCATTTGCATTTAAAAGGACATTTAAATGACACATTTATGCACAATTTTGCTCACACCTACAAAGTGGAGGTGTTACTGTAAAAAATGCGCCACACATGGCATTTTAAAAACTGGATGGTTTATTTAAAGTTCGAATACGGATATTTCACGTCATGTTCGAATGCATATTCGAATATCGAATAAAAAGCGACAGCCCTATAAGGCAACATCTCTTTACTTTTTCTTTATTTGCATTAATGTCGAGGCTAGCTGCTTTTTCCAAAGCTTGGCTTAAAAAGAGACAAAAAAGAATAAACTTGATGAAGCCTGGCTCCATGACTGCAGTATCAGCATCATCAGTTACCCAGTTTCTGTCTCATCTCTTTTCCTCAGTACATCACCAGAAAGGTCCTAAACGTCTGCTTCGAGATAAAATAGAAGACATTTCATTTCCTTCTAACAACCTAAGGCCACTGGACACAAATGACATTTTTTTATTTTATTCATCACCTGTGAAATACCCTCAAATACTTAAAAAAACAGATCTCAAACCATCTTAGTTTCACCTTCTAAATAAAGAAGCAATTCTCAGTTTCTAACCATAGCAAGTAGGCCTGCATGATGTTGTGGGGAAACTGACATTGTGCTATTTTATTTACCCGGCAATATTTATTGCTATATATTCAGAAATACTGGATGACTTCAACAAATGACTTAAGGGGCCAATCACACCAAACACGTTTATGGCAGTTGCAGGCGCCTTTTTTGAATGATATTCTATGTGCAGTGAGCGTATGCGCACCGAACGCCTTGCGGTTTTTGCCACCGGTCCCAGCACGCGTTTTTGAAGGACCAATGTCATTCGCCTCTTTCCATTGTCCAATAGAATGAGGGCCTTACGTTGTGGTGAGGGAAGTTTACAGTTGCTTTGAAGAACCGGACTCCACTCGCTCACTCTCTCCTGCATGTTTGTGCACCACTCACCCTCAAACAAGGTCAGAGCAGGCGCTATCTTTTTAAAGTTTCTTCTAATATGACAGTTAACAGTAAAAGAGCGCTTACGCTTCAATATTTGATTGACAAGACAGTTGCCTAGCAACATGAAAAGCTGCGTCGTACTGCTCTTTTTTTAAAAAAGGCAGTGCGTCGCGACTTGCGTTTCCAAGCGTTTCCAAGCGTTTAAAGCCCCTTTAGTGTGATTAGTCCCTTTAAGGTGCAATGTGGGACTTTAAGAAGTATCTCTTGACAGAAAAGTAATATAATATTAACTATAGTATTAGTGGTGTTTAAAGACATTACAAAATTAACTATTGTTTTTATTACCTTAGAATGAAACGTTTTTATCTATATACACCAGACTGCCCAAACTGAAGTTAACATAATGTAAGCATGATTAAACGTAAGTTAACATGATTTAGCATGAAGCTAGCATGATTTAGCATGAAGCTAGCAAGATTTAGCACTATGTTTGCATGATTTAACATGAGGCTAGCACAAAGTTAGCTTGAGGCTAACATAATGTTAGCATGATTTTACATGAAGCTAACAGGATGTTATTATGATTTAACACAGAGCTAACGTGATGTTATTGTGAATTAACATGAAACTAACATGTTTTAACATAAAGCTAGCATGATTTAGCATGAAGTTAAAACGATGTTATCATGATTTAGCATGAAGTTAGCATCATTAACATGATATTGGCATGATTTAGCACAAAGCTAGCATTATTTAGCATAAAGCTAACATGATGTTTACCTGATACTCAAAGCGCATTTCGTCACTACGTTGTCTCAAATGACATATTGTCCTGGGGCAGCCACTGTAGCTTCTCTTTGCGTTTCAAAATTTAATTTGGTTGCAATTCGCAATCTCACTGCTAGGTGATGCTAAAAACCCACATTGGACCTTTAAAAAGCTCTGTTTGAGAATAATTAACATCTGCCTTGCATTTCTGGTATAGCTATGGGATGGAAAACAGTTGCATGATGGTATCTCAAACAGTACCTCTTGTCAGTTGACAAAATAGTTAAAACCTTATTTGGAACCGTATTTATTGGTACCACTGTCTTTTGCTAGGTGAAATGTTACTGAATCTATTCTTTCTGAAGTTTTAAAGCACTTTCATAAAGTTTAACAATGGGAAATGCACGTGAAATGGCTTTCCTATTGAAAAAAATACTCGACATGTTCTAGGATGTGACTACTGCAAATGCACAGATTGCAACAACATATTGTGCAGTCCTAATAGTAAGAGTACATCACAGATGCTGTTAGAAGAGATTAATGTGTATTTAACCTGGATTATTTCACCATTAGTCTTATAAGTCTTCTCAGTGTCAAGTTATATGAATTGGTGCCATCAGTCAAAGCATTTAACACATTAAGACACTTTCACTTACAAGCCATTATTCAAGCTCTCAGCTATAAGTGATCTCATAGTTAAGCTTTGAACCACATACAGTAGCTGGTGCTTTGAAATGTGCAAAAGTTATCAATAGTAAATTAATAGTTAGCAATAAAATTAATTGCAACATTGCTCCTAAAACTTACAGTTCAATATTAACAAATGCTAATGGAAAAAGTTAATTTGTTCCCTTACTCCAAATTAATCCAGACTAAATAACCCTGTAGTGTGTATTTTTATTGGCTACAATACTGAAATTAAAGTCAAGCAATAAACGTTTACAAACAGATTTGTAAATGAAATGATATGGGAAGCCATGTTTCCTGAGGCATAGCATCCCCCTCCTTTGACCGTCTGTTCCAGGTCGTCTGTAACCACCGGAAAGCTGTTTTCAGCTCTGTACCTCCTCAAACCATCTATTAATGTAACTCTACACCCTCCTTCCACATCTGCACCAACCCCCAATGCCTTCAGACACAGAACATCTACTGCGCAAAAGCAGACGGCTATATTAAGCACGGTTGGACAGGGTGCGAGGGAAGACCGCTTAATGTCTCGATTATACTTCCTCTAAATCATGGTCTAAATTCAATGTGAGAACCATTAGTGAAAGAATGGCTTTTAACATGTAACCGTAACCTTCCCTTGAGTTTGGTCACTGGGTCAGATTTTGAGAGTCGATTCAGAAGGACTTCCAGATACATCACTTACTTCATCTGGTTGAGGATGCATTAGTATTTATTATACATGCTTGAGAGCATCACACTTCTGCTTGACTGCACGGCCTATGAGCAGTCATGCAATGTGATTCTGACCCACTGACTGGAAAGCATTCATCTTTGCGAACAGCGAAGCTAAATTCAAGACCACTTGGAGAAATTGCTGATTGTTAATGAAATGTTTTTGAGTCTTATAAATTGGGAGATTTCATATTTTTCTAAAATTTTCTTTTGGTTGCAAAGACAAAACGTTTTTGAGTCATATAAAGTACAATGCATGATCCCATCTATTAAATACAGAACAATCATTCATATGTGACAAAAACAGCACAATTATTTTAGTCTGAACTGAAGTCTAAGGGGGCGCGCACACCAAGGCGTTTATGCCGGCGTGTGTTTTCAAATGTTTTTAATGGAAGCACCACAATTTTTAAAACGCCAGCTGGCAGGTTTTTTAGCCGCACTAAGCGCCGACGGCGTCCGACGCTGAGCGTTTTTTTCTGTGCTCAGCGCCGAGAGTTGAAAAACTTGGGCTGAAATCCTCAGCTTGTCCATGTCACTTCTCACTTGGCTGTCCAATCACAATTGAGGAGGGGAGGGACAAATATCACAAAAACCAACGGGCGTATTGTTCAAGAAAGTATCATAGCAACCAAAGCGCTCAGCTGAAATAAAGCTGGCAAGCGCCTACAGTCGGCATCTGCTTGGTGTTTTCAGCCGCGTTTAAGTGCTTTGGTGTACATGCCCCCTTTAAAGGTCTGTTTCATTCCATTTCTGAATCATAGTCCCAGCCATTGGAGAGAGGAAATCCCAGAGGAAATGAAAGCTTGAGATCTTTGAATAAATCAAAACTCTAGGGTTTGTCATTCATTTGTTTTCAGATAGATAGATAGATACTTCTGGATCTGTGGTCTTGATATGACCTCACCTGGGTGCAGCTTGTGTCCTAAAAGCTCCAGAATGCAGAAATTGTAGCGTGTGATTGGATGTCACATCTCTCGTGTGTGGATTGGATGAGCGGAGACAGGTCCTCAAAACCATCAAGACTGGTGAAAATGAATCTGCTAAAAATAAAATATAATCATAATCAGAGATTGTATGATGATACAGCATAATGGTATTATCTCATGTATGAAATCATTATATAACATATAGGTGATTTTATATTGCGGGTACATTTGGTGTCCAAAATCATAATTTTTCTGCTCTTTTTCAATGATATGTGATATATGGTATTATTTAAATAAAAAATATCCTGGCAGTAAATATTTTTAGAGAGATGTGGAATCATTGCGGTGATCTTTAATCATTGTGCCAGCCCTGTAATGGTGAGTTAACACCAGACGCGAAGGAGCTGTTAAGCATGAATTAATTATATGTTAAGTCAATGCAAAGAAGACGCCATAGACATCATGTGACGTGAATGAGGTGATTTGCGCAAATGATGCGGCCCAAATGTAACATTTTGCGCAGTTGACGCGCGTTGAAAAATCTGAACTTCGGCAGATATTCATTACGTGTTAACCAATTTAAGAGCTTGCTCTAGTAGTGCCGTGATTATGACGTAGTGAGCTGAGGCAGAAATACGAAACAACAATTGAGGAAAAAAATCATTGTCAAATTGAGGATATTCGTGTCTGAATTTCATGCATGAATGACGCAAATTTCACACGCGAATGAAGCAAGTTAACTCAAAATGTTCAAGCATCTAACTACACACGAATTGTGTGATTTATTCACTTAATTCATGTTTGGTGTGAATACACAGTTACTGTATTTATTTTGTTTCTTTTAACACATGTACAGAAGCAGTCATTGAGCTTCTCTGATTTACTCTGAAATTGTTTTTCTTTGACTTCCTGTGCAACTGCACACCTGGCCTGCATGTGAACAGCGAATAAATCTCCATTTCCGCACTAATCCTGATAGATTAATCCATTTTCTGTGCCGAGCCTATTTTCAGTACGGCACGCTTTATTAGCACCCCAGTGTGCATCAAATCATGCGACAGCAGTGGTCATGCATTGCATCAGTCAAAAGAGAGATCCTCAAACTTGGCATCCATGCATCACAAACGCCGAGTTCACAGAGCATCTGCACGATTTGTGATGTCAGCAAACATGCATCTCAGCCCCCTACCATTCATGTCCCCCCAGGGGGCTGTGAATCTCTCTGTTGCTCTGTCTGTGGGGTTCTCTGGTTCTCATGGTTGATCTTAGCTCAGTCTTTTTTTGTGTCACATGTACTTAAGACTTTCTCCCTCTTTTGTGCACTGTGCTTCTGACTAACTAGATTGTGCCGACTGCAAAACACATGAATAATAAATGACAATAATGCAGCTACTGTATGAGCAAGACTGCTGCTGTCTAATGAGAAAAGTGTGAGAAAGAAAGAGTGTTCCCATAACAGAGAAATATCACAAATCTCTTTGTCTCAATAGTTTCACTAGACGTGAGATTAAAGAAAGGACAAATGTTTTTATCATATTTTCTTATTTTCATTTTAGAAGAAATCCAGAGTAATCTTACAAAATGTTTTACAAAATTAAATTTGTCATTTATTTTAATAATATATCATAGCTTGATTTCATCATTTCCAGTTATCTACCTTGACTGCATGAATGATTTTTGCGGTGTTTAAGTAGCATTACTGAAACTGGGATGAGCATTTTCAGTTCCCAGCATGCTTTGCATGGAACTGCATTTGGGAAGGACATTTTCAGTGTTGTTTTATGTGTTTTTTCAGTATTTAATGTTCATTTATGTTAAAGATTTGGCAATTAATTGGTTAACATTGTGCAGAAGAGATGTCTATCTGATGTCTGCATTTAGTGTTGGCTCATCTGCAATACGCAGGGTTCCCACACCTAAGTTAACTTCAAATTCAAGGATCTTTCAAGGACTTTCCAGGTCCAATACCCTCAAATTCAAAGAATAAATGTGGGGACACATTTCAAGTGAGAGCAAGGTTACATTGTGTTACATTTAAAAAAAAAACATTGTTAAAGTTCCCTTTCGAGGGAACTTGCACTGCGTCACTGCAGTAAAACTTTGGGGACGCCTCCAGGGATAAGTGCGTCTGAATGTTTATATCAAATTCAACCAATGGTGAGGCTTAACGACAAAGACAGGGTGACGTGGGAGCTAGGAAGTATATCACTATCTGAAATATTGCCAAAGATGGCATTACAGGGATGCAGGAAGTATGGCAAGAGAGACGCAGCGTCTCGTTCCCTTTTCAGGGAACAACAGTTACATACGTAACCTGGGACGTTTTCATGTGTCAAACACAACTATGCAACAAAAGCATTTTGGTATGAATCAACATTCACATACAGAAGATATAAGCATTTAAAGCAAACAGTTTAGCACGTGTGCTAAAAAACACCCGAATACGTCTCTGAGACAATACCTGACACATGTCATATAGACATTTAAAAGATGCCTGTAAGATGTTTATGATTTAGGATGTATGTAAAACTGCTGTTTATCAGGTTGTTTTTACACAGCAGATGTATTCCAGATCTCCAGACATCTTACAGACGTACCTGTGCTATCTGGGTGTGTTTTGGCTGTGGGAGGCTATCAATGAAAGTCTTTGACTTATGTGTAATAAAAAATAAACAAAGAAAGAGAGCAACAAATACTGAGTTATATTAGCATAAATATCTGATTTACCATAAGTATTTGATTAAAATTACTTAAAAAATTATGTAGCTGATGATAATGTTTTGAGAGGGTGAAATGAAATACGCAAAAAAGGCAAGAGATGAAAGTATGATGAAGTTGTTATAACATCAGAATAAGCAGGGTGGATGGGGTGAGAATGATACAGGAAAAAAGGAAATGGGTGTGAAGGGTGTGAAAAATACTTCTCTAAATATTTCTCTGAGCGCCGCAGAGAGCAACGCACTGCAATACAGCAAAATTCCTACTAGGCAACAAGGAGTCAATGAGAAATGAGTCAATAAACCGGACGAGTGCGGATCGAACCTCTGTGGCATTAGTTGCACCACAGCTTGGATTTCCAAAATACTTTTCTGCGCTTATCTAAGAGCCTAAAACGGCATCGTCCCACAAACAAAAAGTGTCTCTTTGCCGTTTGAGAGTGGGAATTGGTGCGAATGTGCAGTAGTAAGTGTATTATTATCTGCCTGATCATTGGACTGCTCACACAAACTGTCTCCTGAGAATCAATGGTGGTCTGTGTCTGTAAAGCGCAGGGTTCGTCTTCTCACATGTCAGCTTGGGAGAGAAAGAGATGTTTGCTTGTGACTCTGACATTTACGAACAGATCGTAGAGCAGATGGAAAAGACAGAAATCTAGACACAGAAACACTTTAAACAATGATGCGCAGCCTTACACAGTAATACACACACACAGTCTAACTGTAATCAGAAGGAATCGCTTTAGAATATGTAAATTTATGTAAACGCTGTTGTTTAATTTTTCCTATTCTATTCCTCCCTGGTTGAGTTATGTTAGCGCATTAGCATTGTGTTCCAAGAAGTACACTTGTACACTTCACAGAAGATTTTGATACTACATGCCTCTTACTAAGCAAATATATAACTAAGGATGTGCATTTGTCGTGTTATTGTATTGTTTTTACAAAGACAAAACAGAAGAACAAACATAAATCTGTTTTGGTCTAATATTTTTACTTTAACTTTAAAGGGTATATTTCACAAGACGTTTAAAATGTCAAATAAATCTTTGGTGTCCCCCGAGTACATATGTGAAGTTTTACCATATAGACCGTTTCAGCAGTAACAACATAAACAAGCGGCTGTCGCGGTCCGCACGTAACTTCCGGTAAGCTCCGCTAAGAATAAATAACAACAAAGTTCTTTAAACGTAGTTTATTTATATAACAAGCAAAAACAACAACACATAGATTACCTAGGAAACCAAAACATTTGTTATTTTCGAGGAGGCATTTGTTCAAGAGATCAGTTTAGCAACTAGTCAGACCATTAAAAAAACGAAACCGGAAGTAAAGTTCAGATACAGACGTGTATCACGTGCGACCTATTTTTTCACATGAGAATGGTTTACCAAAACTAAGTTACTGAGTTGATCTTTTTCACATTTTCTGGGTTGATAGAAGCACTGAAGACCAAATTATAGCACTTAAAGGTATAGCGGAAGATTTTCCCGAATTATTTAAAAGAACCACCCCTCGATATTTTTTAAAAAATGCTCCCGAGAGGGAACGCCTGTTAAACGCGTGCACGAGACAGAGAGAGAGCATGCAAGAGCTCAGTTCTTCTCTTCGCTCTGTTTACAAGTTTCTGTCGGGCATGTTTACCGTGTCTGTACGGTTCGTGACTTGTGCCAGGGCTAGCATCGCAAATCATAGCTTACATCAACTTTTACCAGCAGTGATTTTAAATGGATTTCTCCAAATAGCATGACAAAATGTACCTTTCCAGTAGAAAATTCGCGTGGGAAGCCCAACCCGTCCTTTTAGCTCACGCCAGCGTGTGAAATAGTCTCCCATAAACATCTGGTCTTGTTTCTTTATTTATATTCCTTTCTCTTCTTGTCATACAATTCGTAGACACTTTTTCTCTTGCGACCCTCAGACATTTTGAAAAAAATACAGTGAGAACGCGACCTTCAATGAATGGTTGAAACCGTAGTACAACACACATACACGTGAAAGTGCGCATGTGCAGAAAGCGAACGTAGAGGCGAGCACGTGCGACGGTTATACGTCAACATATAATCAGAATGATTGACATCTGGGATGACCAATAACAGTGGTGATCCACCCGGAAAACGAAAATCTTCCGCTATACCTTTAAACATGGAAAAATTCAGATTTTCATAATATGTCCCCTTTAAGAAAGTGAAACAACATCTTACTGAGTAAAGTAACTTCATGTAATGTATTTGATTATTTATTAATATTGAGGAAATTAAATACTGTTTTTGTCATTCATCTTAATTTATCTTAATAATAATTTTACCTCATTACAATTTTTTCAATTTAAGTGAATATTGCATATATACATATATATTTTTTTTATTAGTTTCACTAATTGTTTGTATGTTAATGTTTCTCAGTTACTATAATTATAGATTTTAACATCGGCCTTATATAGACCACATTGCTTTCTTCATATCGTCATTAGCCATCCAAAAATCCATATCAGTCGATCAATAATTTAATCCAAAACAACTTATAGTTCATTCAAGATAAACATTTATTAACCTGGGAATTGAACCGACAAACTTTGCACAATGCTTTACCAACAGAGCTACAGGAACCCTGTTCCTGTCACTAAACCCAAGTTTCAGAGCACTTTGTGGCCAAAGTTTTTTTTTTGCCATCGTGCTGAACATGGAAAATGCTTTTCACTGCATTTGTCTCTCAAGTCCCTGCTGACAAACTGCTGTCCTAACTCTCCTCACATTGCGTTCTCTCTCTCTGAGAGATTGAAGCATCGCACAGATTCGGGTGGATGAGTCTATGGGTTCTGTCACTGAATGAAACTGAGCACAAGATAAGTAAGACAACACCAGATCAAGCCAAGATGGGCTGCAAAAAAGGCAGATGACAACAGAATTAGCAAGATATACTCGGGCTGGCACTATCTCTATACTGTGTCTGAGTCTAGTCTCAAATAGTTTGCTAAATATAAAAATGTACAGGTTTGGGACGATATGAAGATGACCAAATAAACACAGGTGGTGTTATACATTTTTTTCGCATGATTTGTGTGTATTTTTGTACTTATTATAGTAAACCATGTTTACCACAAATTAACTATAGCTTTACTACAGTAACCATAGTTTAATCATGGTTTTTGTAGTAAAACCACTGATAAAGCTGTCTTTTGCAAATGTTAATCCATATGTCAAAAGCATGGTTAATTTGCATAAAAGTTGTTTCTAAAGAAGCATGCAGAAAAATGTTAAGGCTGTTTAGAGGAACGTATACATGTACTATGCCTGACTTTGTTTCAATGGTGGTGTTTGTGCATGAGTGATTGAAGAAAGTAAGAAACTCTGAGAAGAAAAAGCTTTTAACCGCAGACCCTCCAGGTCTAAATGCCATTGAATTGTAGACATTCCACAGAGATTTCTAACATTTCATATTCAAGGATGTGCGCAGACCGGTACATACAGAAAGGTGCGCATGCACATCTAATGTAATACATCATTTCACATTATATTACTGTTCTCTGGTGCACCAAATTCTGGAAAAACACAATAAAACGAGGCTTTTGCTCATGCTTGGTTTTACAACACTTGGACACTAAACAAATGCTCCATGCAGAGATGTGCTGCTGCTCATAGCTTAAGTCTCGGGCCGTAACTAGGTCAGATTTGTTTTAACCTAAACAAGTATTAACTAACAGCCAAATAAACACTTCAGACTCAGTAAAATGCTGTTTCCTTTGCTTTGTCTCTGCCGGTCAGCAGTTTGTTGTTCGTGTTGAAAATGATTCCACGTTTCCTCTTTAGCACTAATTAAATCACCCTTCTCTTCTCTGTTCGGCCTGTCAGAGCCATCCATTAACATAATAAAAGAAAAGCCCTTTTGTGCAACCTCTCAATTCAATTCCATTGGCGACAGCAACCGAGGAGTTGGGAGTTCCCAGCGAGCTTTTAAATCTAGCCACCATTTGGAGATTAAAACTATATGCATTTGCACTTATTAACAACCTGCACTGGGTAATAACAGATTGGTCAAATGACACGCTTCATGTTTCAAGTTCATCTTTCTCTACCTCACAGATTTTCTGTTTAATTACGCAAAGAGGTTAATTTAGTGCGGGATGATCTGATTAGGGAGGTCAGAAGTCACAGAGGTGAATTGTGGGTAGAAAATACAGGGGTGAACGTTTGTGAGTGTGCTATATGAAAATGAAAGTGAATTTTGTGTGAAAGGAAGCTACCAGGACCTCCTGATGTTTTAGTACAGCAGACTGTTGATTTGGGATGGATCTACAGTACATCACATATGGGATCAACACAATCCTCATCCAAACAGACAGTGTTTGCAAGTCCCATACTATAAACACAAGGCAGAATGCAAATTTACTACGCATTTATCTTTTCTTAAAATTATGCCATAACATAAATCACCAAATAGACCAGTGTGAAAACTCCAATCCTGAAATGCTATATATAAAAAACACATATATACCTTCATGTTTTTAAAGGTGCAGTGTGTAAATTTTAGTAAAAAAAATTGTCCGTTAAGGGCTTCTGTAGAAAATGGCGCCACAAAATGGCGACTTCCATGTAAGGGGACCCTCTTTGTATGTAGATAAAAAGGTCTCGTTCTAAGGTAATAAACACATAACGGTTCATTATGAAAGGTCTTTATACACCCCTGATAATATAGTTTTGTATATTATTTTGCATTTCTGTCAAGAGATCCTACAAAAAATTACACACTGCACCTTTAACTCTACACATTTCCATAATTCTTCTAATATGCAATCATAAAATTTAATAAAAGTAAAAAAATCTGAATCAGTGTGCACTACTGCACAAATAATACACAACCATACATGCATAGCATACACATCACAAAACCCCAGTGTTTCCCATAGATCTGAAATTTACTTGTGGTGGTAGCTGGTGAAAAGGGCAATCATTATCCACCGACAAAAAATGGTATACTATACATGTGACAAAGAACTAATAATGTGTGACACAACACAATACTTTGATTTATTAAACATTAATATTAATTTCACATTATAGTTCATTAATCTAACCACCCCAAACTTTCTTTGCCATAAACAAAGCTGACACTGTTTGTCAAAGCACCACGAAAACACTTGATGTTTTTGCACTGATATATGAAGTAATTTGATGACCCCTTTTATCAAACTCAATATCCATACTATGTATAGCCTATTAATAGACAGTGCAGGTCTATAGATTATAAATGTGACTGATGTTATAATGGTAATAATTTCTATTAGATAGGCACTTTTACTGCTTCTGCTTTCTATTTCTCTTTTGCCGATTAAAAAAAGCTTAATCCATTAATTATTTCAGATTTAAAAGTCTACTTGCTGTCCCGATGACAGACTTTACATTACAGCTTTGCGTTTTTTATATCCGGAGTCAGCTAGAGCTTTGCTCGTTCAGTATAAGCACTGCTTTTTGCTACAATCTCTGTG
Source organism: Paramisgurnus dabryanus (assembly GCF_030506205.2). Taxonomy (NCBI): domain Eukaryota; kingdom Metazoa; phylum Chordata; class Actinopteri; order Cypriniformes; family Cobitidae; genus Paramisgurnus; species Paramisgurnus dabryanus. The sequence continues at coordinate 35,549,966 of NC_133352.1, read as the reverse complement.
CAAACTGTTTCGATTTTAGTAAAGATATGGTCTATTAATAGTGAGATTATTAAAAAAGGGATAAAGAAAATGAAGCGGCGCGTGGTCTTTAACAGCACTCGAGCTTTAGCGCGGTAGCGCTCGCGGCCGTTCTCCGATGGACTCGGGTTTTACACATAATATTAATCAGACTTGGGACCCGAAGTAATGAACTAGGACCGACCCGGACCCCACTGACCATTAAAAATATAAACCCGAAACCGTACGGGTCCCGCGTCCTCAGTGAAGAAAGACCGTAAAACTCTGCTCAAGTTCAGAAACATGAAAGGATACAATGTGACACTGAGCTTGCTTCGCGTTGCACCCAAATTCATTGAGAAACAGAGAGCACGTGAACGGACACTCAACGGGAGAGACACGTGCTTGCACGCAAAATGAAGCCAACTTGGATGCTATAAACACATATGCACATAAGCATATGCAACCATTTTGGTCGCAGTGTAGTTCCCTGGCTGCTCCGTATGTGCTGCAGTTGATCCAGTTTGCCGCGCTGGATGATGAGTTTATGACGCGTACATCATCTTCACGGTCACCCGACCCCCACCTCTCTCTTTCTCTCTCTCTCTCTCAACACCTCTCTCTCTCTCTTTCTCACTTTCTCTTTCTCTCTCTCAACAAAACACGGGTCATCCAGTCGAGTTCGTAAAGTGATTTTTTTTTCCTGGGCGGGTCGCAATTTACCTGGGCGCAGCGCCCAAGTAGAGCCTATGTATGGGAAACACTGAAACCCACACATGCATCACTAAATATTCATGCTTCTTGCTTGACACTTTCTGACATATTGAGATCATCTGTCTGATGCACATGGCCATGTGTGCATGCACATCACTGAAATCTGGTGATGTTTGTGTAAATACATGTAAAACAAAGCTCAATATATCTATAAGAAGGAATCGGTCATAAAAAGTCATGTTCTGTGTGCATGATGTGCTCGAGAAGCCAAAAACAGAGAAGGGGGGAGAGAAAGGGAGAACATGCCACACCTCGCTCATTCAGAAACCCAGCAGTCCCCAGTTGGTCCAGCTCTACCATTACACTGCGACATAATCACATGTTCACATGACTCAATCTTTCATTTATTTCCACAGCATGTGTGCAGTCGGGTCATATACAATCCAAAAACAACACAAAAGCCACAGTACGTGCGAGTGCGTCTGTAAAATCCTCAGCAGCGCTCGCTGAACAATAGTAAACACACAGCGTTGGGAAATTCGAATCTTTTGAACGACTCGGTTCTTTTGTACGGAATCATTTTAAGTGATTGCGAGATTTGATCTATAAAATGTGTTAAGGTTGTTTTGTATTTGCACCATTTTAAATCGTATGTTGTCTAATAGCTTCCCGACGTTTTCACATAAAAAGACCCATGTAAAAACGTGTATGTTTTACAAAGCATTTGCATAAGCAAATGACCCTGCTGTTTCAACCAACTTCTTGTCATCCATTTGTATTGGCAGAAATAATCATTCATCTTAATAGCAACGTTTGCCTATGAATAATTAAAGCACTATTAATCGATGAATCGATTGGCTTCGAAAGCAGACGATTCAAAAGAACAATTCGCTCGCGAGTCGGACATCACTAAAATACAGTGCGGTGCATCCACACAACCACAATTCCTGACAACCTAAAACAAAAATAACCAGACAGTTATGACAATTGGTATACAAATGTAAAACAGTACTCCAATACCCATCAAAAAAAATGATTTAACGTTATGTCTGTTCCGATATCCATGACCTACATATCCCAAACACACAGTAATTCCTCGTATCTATCAACGTGGGTTGATTTATCAAAGTCCATACACCGCGCGCTAAATTACCTCAGAGCACATTTTGTTTTTACGCTTGGAAGCAAGTACAAAAAGGCCAATCTTTAGTTTGGTTTCTTGTTTAATCTTAATCCGATTTGAATCTCACCGTCTGATCAGCATGGACCTCGGGAATGAAAAACAGAAGAATGTTTAATCCTGACACAAACCTTGATTCTTTGAAAAGATGTTAACGTTATCCGGGTCTCCATCGCCACACACAGACGTCCACGCAAAAGAACAACAGAGACAGACAGCAGGCTGCACCCACCTCGTGGTTTAAAAGGACACCGGTCCGGTCTGTGGCACCGGTCCACACGGATGGCGATCCAGATGAGAATCACAGGTGGATTCTGACGGCGTCCGACAGGATAGATAGCTGGATGCGGGGTGATGCTGGGACGCGTGCTGGATGCTGTCAGCCAGGATAGGGAGGGACCATCTCCCTCAGCTCAAGCGCTTAATCCGCCAGCCTCCTTTCGGCCACTCAACCCATCCCTCCTCACACTCCGAAACGAGTCATTCTCACGAAGGGTTCTGATTCATTTGAACCGATTCCAAATGCGTCTGCACATCAAACGACGCAGGACATATACATGTGATTTATTCGCAACATTAACTAAATGTTTGCTTACAGTAATATGATTTTCTTCATTTTAAACTATTTCGTTTATTTTTCGCTGTTTATTTGTAGTTGATTTGTTTAATATACCCTGTACTGCAGTACACACATAAAAACACTTAATAAAATACTGATATTGTATTGGTATCGAAATCAGCATAATATATATCGGGATGTTGGCCTTGATAATACTTATGAGATAAATAAACAAAATATATCTCAATTAAAGGGATAGTTCCCTTTAAAATGAAAATTCTGTCATCATTTACTCATCCTCATGCTGTTCTAAATCTGTATGAATTTATTTTTTTCTGATGAACACAAAAGAAGATATTTTGAGAAATGATGGTAAACACACAGCAGATAGTGACCATTGACTTCCATAGTAGGACAAAATCATGGTAAGCACACAGTTGATGGTACCCTTTCAATTACATCAGGAGTGGGGAACCCTGGGTCCTGGAGGGCCACTGTCCTGCAGAGTTTAGTTCCAACCCTATTCAAACACACCTGAATTTCATTTATAAGTAACCCTGAAGACTTTACTTTGATTTTTCAGGTGTGTGACCAGGGTTCCCCACCCCTGAATTACATCTTAGATTTTATTCCTATTATTGAAGTCTATGGTCACTATCTGCTGTGTGCAGGGGCGAAAATCTCATCTAAATGTTGGGGGGGACAATAAACATAAAATTTTTCAAGAACAATTTTTGAAGGGGACACCAATAATACAGGCAAAATTGTACTTGCAAGGAAATGGGTACAGATAGAAAACGTTTCTCTTTCTCTATGAACGGACGCAAATTTAATTTTAATACATATGAATGCAGAGGTGAAAAGAGTAATACAATTTTCTACTTAAGTAATAGTAAAGTTACTTTAATAATATTTTACTTAAGTAAAAGTAAAGTTACTGGTCTAAAAATCTACTCAAGTAAAAAGTCATTTTAATTTTAAGAGTTACTTTTTTACAGCGGGGAGAGGTTTCTAGTATAGTTCACAAAGGAAGGATATATACATCTCAAACTATGTTTTTAATTGTAAACATCTCTACAATTAAAGTGCAATAACAAATGTTAATAAAATAAAAAGCTTTTTATAACTAAGAAACATTTATGGAATTATTTAATGATTTTTACAGGTGAGTTATGCACTTTTGAAGCAAAAATAATATGAGGTCAGCAGCTAGTAAATACAATCATTATATGAAGGTTGTAATTGATGTATTGCTGGTAACATACATTGTTATTAAACTATATACATAAATGAACATATAATGAGATGAGTGCCATGGCTATACACTATACATCCTTTACACGTTTATTAGCTCCCAGACCTGTGTACCTGATGTCTTTCAATCTATCTCTCTCGCGCGCTCTCTCTCTCTGCAATGTCTAATGATCTGCGCATTCTCGAGGACGTTCTCAAGTTGTTTGACTTGACGCGAAGCTGCTAGACCTCGGAAGATAATGCGCATGTATTAAAAATGCATCGTGCAAATTAGCGGTTAAACACGGTCGGCAATTCTCAAACTCCGTACTCAAGAGCATGAACCCTACCTGAATGAAACAATCGCTTTGCGTCAATGGCCAGGGGTTTCTTTCGTAAGAATTGAATTGAGGGTCTGCATTAGCCTGCGCCTGTCTCGTCCCTCTCCATGGTTCTTTTTGCGCGTTCCCCCGCCCATCAATCAATCATCCGACCGTGGCGCGTCTTTATCACCTTACTTTTTTATTTATTTTTACTCAGTAACGGATATGATTTAACATGTAGCGAAGTAACCAACAATACTTTAAACATACTTAAGTAAAAGTAAAGTACAGATTTTAAAAACTACTCAAAGTAAAAGTACACAAAAAACTCAGTTACAGCAAGGTGAGTAAATGTAATTTGTTACTTTCAGCTCTGCCTCACCTCTGCATGAATGCATAAAAATGTTTTCTTGATCGTTTATCTGCTTCTGTTCTCAGAAAACGAAATATGTTCATGTTTATATGTCAAAATAGTCCAGTTTTAAAACATATGAGGATAAACTGATAAGTGATGGGAAACGTTGTATTGTATATAGCTTATTAACGCGTCGGCTCCGTACACTTCTCTACCACCGGAATGTGTGGTGGTGAGGTAAAAGGGGCGTGGGCAGTGGACCAAACCACTGTGAGGCAAGGGAGGGGGAATCCAAATATTTAAAACGTTTTTTTTGTTGTTGCTCCGTTTGCATTTGTATTGTTTCACTTCTTACACAACTAGTTTAAGTATTATAAATCATTAAATTATTTTCAATACACATATTCTAATGATAATTTAGGGGGGACAACCCTCAGATAGGGGGGGTCCTGTCCCCCCGACCCCCCCGGGATTTCCGCCCATGGCTGTGTGTTTACCATCATTTCTCAAAATATCTTCTTTTGTGTTCATCAGAAAAAAGAAATTCATACTGGTTTAGAACAACATGAGGATGAGTAAATGATGACAGAATTTTCATTTTAAAGTGAACCATCCCTTTAAAAGACCCAACTGAATAAACGATTCACTTAAATGAATCGGACACTATCATCCCTCCTCCCTCTTTCTCGCTACACGTCTGCCCCCATCAGGGTCCTCCTGCAAGGTCAACCACAGGGGAAAAGAATGGAATTAAATGACTGGAGAGATTTATAGATTTATACTATGGGGTTTAATGTATATTCATTTATATATTATATAATTGCTGTATAATTATCACTTAAATTACATGTTGCTCATATCATATTTAAGATCTATGCGTCGTCTGTGTGTGTGTGGCCTCCATATATAGGCAGCGGCACAGTCCCGGAAGTATGACGTCAGCGCACATGACCGGAACTCAATCACATGATTCAGTGTTGTTTTTAAAGAAAAGAGTGTTCATTCACCCAGACGTACCTGCGCTTCGTATCACTGTAAGTGTATTATTATACATATTATCATCATTATATAGTCATACAGTAATCATTAAACTATAATTTCGTAAGTAGACGCAGCATGTCGTTTATAAAGCTAGAGGGTTTATTAATATTTCCACAAGCACAATCTTAGAAAGTTGCATTGATGTGTTGTGTTGATGAAAGCAGCTGTTACAGTGATCACATACTTTGCATCTTGTTTGATCATTCTGAAGCAGATGTACTTTGTGATTTTTTTTCTCACTGGATGTTTTTTTAGCTGCACATGGCTTTGTTGGAATATCTGTATTGATTTGTATTTTTTTTTAAAACACTTTTTAAGGGTTGTAGTGATCTGTTATCTGTGAGCAGTCATGAGACTTGTGATCCTGGACGACTACGACCTGGCCAGTGAATGGGCCGCAAAGTATATTCGCAACCGGATCATTCAGTTTAAACCCAGTGCTGACCGGTACTTCACTTTAGGACTTCCAACAGGTAAACATAATACTTTATAAAAGACAGACAAATCCTGCCCTATATATGAATACAATTAAATATTGATTACAACTGCTGTTTCACATTTTGGCTTTAAACACATCTGTAGGGTTTTGAAATCTAATCTGATGAATTACAGGTAGCACACCACTGGGCTGCTATAAAAAGCTGATCGAGTATCACAAGAGTGGAGATCTTTCCTTTAAATATGTGAAGACCTTTAACATGGATGAGTATGTGGGTAAGTGTGAGGCACAAGGCACAGCTCATGAGAAGTGCTGAGTTTGCAAGATCTTTCAAAATACTGCAGAACAAAAGCTGCTGATGCAGGAGTATTTACACACTGATAATGCTGCTGTCACACATTACTCACGGTTAGCGAGTGTTTACACACCCGGTCTCGCTCAATTCAACATTAGAAATCAGATAGTAGAGGTAGACCGATTAATCGATTTTGCCGATTAATCAGCTAAGATAGGTCGTTGGTGAAACAATCGGCTATTGGCAAAAAATCCATGCTGATAGTTTTTCCAAATGCGTCCATTGCTTCATATCATTATGGAGTAATTAATTTCATTTAGCACATGTTCATGGTTCACCAGTATACATATTGGTTGATTAATCGGTTATCGGTAAGGAGGGACCAACTTGGTATCAGTAAAATCCACTATCGGTCGACCTCTATCAGATATCACCGCTTATTGGATGAGCTACTGCAGGGGTTTAGGTGGTCTTGACTAAAACACTAATTTCATCACGTTATAATTATGAGAATGGGTGCTGGCATATAATTGTCATGTAAAAATTGCTTTCAATGATCTTCCTTTTCTTGTAGTTTTATATAAATTACCTGTTTCCCATGGCATTACTTTGTCCCTGCAGGTCTACCCAGGGAGCACCCAGAGAGCTATCACTCCTACATGTGGAATAACTTCTTCAAACACGTCGACATTGAGCCTCAAAACACTCATATACTGGACGGCAATGCCAGTGACCTGCAGGCGGAGTGTAGCGCCTTTGAGGAGAAAATAACAGCGGCTGGAGGCATAGAGCTGTTTGTTGGAGGTGTGTTCAATACACATCCAATACATTTTCATATGAATAGAGAAGCACCAGTAACAGTGTACTGTACTTTAGAGCTCAATCTGTACACACAAAACCGGCCCTTTATAAGCAATTTAGCTATTAACTCATTTCAAATCAGCCTTTAAAAAAAAAGTTGGCGGAAATAATTGCATTTTTGTAAAGGACTTTTGTTAGAGATAGAGTTTACAATGTTGTTGAATTAGTTGATGCTTTAGTTTTTATACATTTGGCAAGAGCACCATCTAGTGGATTATAGCTGAATTAAAGATTACCATAAAAACTCATCAGGGAAGTGTCATTGGCAGGGAAAAGTTTTTTTCTTAATTCACGCAATAACTCGTCAATGACAGGGAAAGAGTTAAAGACCTCAAAAAGCATCACTAACCTTCACTATATAACATAATTCTTTCTTAAATAAAACATAAACAAATAAAGAACAGGGAATGGGATCATGCAGAACCCAGGCCAGATTCAAACCTGCCTCCCTTTGGTCCGGCATCTCTTATATGCACCCTATCCTGCACCACAGCTCTGACAGATCTTTTGATTTTGTTGATTTTCAAGGTATCGGTCCAGATGGGCACATCGCCTTTAATGAACCTGGCTCCAGTCTCGTGTCCAGAACCAGAGTGAAGACCCTGGCCAAGGACACGATAGTGGCCAACGCTCGTTTTTTTGGAAACGACCTTTCAAAAGTGCCCACCATGACTCTCACTGTTGGAGTGGGAACAGTGATGGATGCAAGAGAGGTAAATGGTGAAATTAATGGATTTACAGAAAAGCACATTCGAATGCACAACCAAAAGAAAAAAAAGCCATTTGTGACATATTTTCATGACAGTTAAGCACTTTTCAGCTTTATAATGACAGTGGATAGTGCCTCTTTTTTTAACCACCAAAAAATAAGAATTAACTCAAAAAACTACACAGTGGAGCTTTAAATAACTTTCAAGGCGAAGCGATGGGTTTTGTAAGGAAATGTTTATATTTCCAACTTTACAAACTTTGTCCGTACACTTTATACCCTTAGTTTTTGGGGTTTACATTTTTTTTACCCTTCTAGGGGATTAATGGAGGTGTGTCAGAGTTTCCTTATACTGCTTTTTTGTGTAGTGAAATTCAAAACAACAAATCCAATTTGCAGTACTATTTTTCAGAATAATGTTTACTTGTGAAACAGTATATGAATTCAGACATAACTGAGATTGTCATCTTTATTTCTAGGTTATGATCCTGATCACCGGGGCTCATAAGGCTTTTGCTCTGTATAAAGCCATCGAGGAGGGCGTGAACCACATGTGGACGGTATCTGCCTTCCAGCAGCATCCAAGAACCATTTTCATTTGTGATGAGGACGCAACGCTGGAGCTCAGAGTCAAAACCGTCAAGTATTTTAAAGGTAAATAACTGAGGGCTCTGATGTCCAAAACACAACTAGAGCAAGAAAAACCGATGACAAGTTGATGCTATGTAGATTTGTAGAGGAGCAAAGACACAAATGGCAAAATAAAATGTAAGCGTAGAAAGGTAAAAATAAAGCCGTGAGATGTTGTAGAGAAAATGTAATGAAACATCACTAGTTTCATTTTCAATATTAATGGTCATTATATAATCCCCAAACTATCGGAATCAGCAGCGGTATCGGCATATATCAGTCTGAATAATCGTCTATCAGTATCAGTGAAAAAAATTTAATATCAATGCATCTATAATTTTTTCCAAACCTAGTACAATCATGGTGTTTAACATATCTCTTTAAAATCTTTAGATATCTTTTTTCTATTTGTAAACATACTTTACAGAGGTCTTTTTTTAATTAGTTTTGTATGAAGTTAAATATGTGTCTACAGGAAGTAGGTTTTTAGGATAGACATGAACCCTGTCTGGAATGTCCATCACAAGCTCTTTTCTCAGACACAGGGATCTGTTCAGTATTAAGAGCTTTGCTGTCTCCTCAGGGTTTAATATCTCATAACGGAGATGAACTTTACAAACATACTGAAAGATCTTCTGTCCTACAGGGCTGATGCACGTTCACAATCAACTTGTTGAGCCTACGCTCAGCGTAAAGGACTACATGGACTGAACGCAGCAGACGGTACATCTGAATCATCTGGAAATGATGGCATCACTTTGAATCGGTGGAAACTAGCTTCAGGGACCACAGCGGTTTTGAATGGTCATAAAATGTTTCAAGGTCAATGCCAGCATTACAGGGTCTGCATAGACAAACACAAATTACTTCTGTGATTGCATTTCAAGGTGCTGTGCTTACTCTGATTTAACAACGTCATTACTTTATAACTACACTATATGGCCAGTATTAACAAGAAACGTCCATAAAGTGTTGGGATTACTGTAAGTCAAATGTACACAGACTCTCATCCTTCAACTCTTTAGATTGGAGATGTGATCAACAGATTATCTGTTACAGTTCCTTCCTTTTATGTCTAAAAAAAGTGTATTTCATTTCAACTTTTCAAAAAGGTCAACATTTCAAGTCAAGATCATTTTTAATATTACAAACTACTTACAAAGTTAACTTGAATGTGAATTTTTACTCCCAAGGTGAATTTTTGGGAATGTTTTTTGTATCTGTTACATAGACTTGTACACTCCTAAACTCCTGGAAGATGCCGAGATCCAGTTTAGTATGTTAAATTTATATATCAAACTTATTTAGTCTATGATGGATTCTTAGTGGCATATTTATCATTTCAATGTCAGTTGTTTTGCATTTGTTCACCTTAAACTTAAGCACTTCTTTAAATCCAATTCACATTTCTAGACTTTACTGTATAGTCACATTTTTTGTGGATTAACACATTTATTTCCAATCTGTATGAACCAACTGTTAATAGATTTGCACTCCAAAAACCAAATCATTATTTCATGTATTTCTTTACTCGTTCAACGATGCACAATAAATGAAAGATTTCCCTTTTCTGTCTTAAATATGTTTCAGTGTTTGCACAGGACAAAGTATGACATTACAAAAGCTCAAATCATCTATGTGCAAAGCACAAATAACCAAATGTCTTCAAATGAAAACCATGCTGACGAGAACTTTTGCATCAACTCTTCTGCAAAAACGCTTTGCTTGCAGTCTCTTCTGGAGAACCCTGCTGTCGTTTCGGCATCATGAAGATTAATTCATTCAATCTCACTTTGTTATATTAGTCCAAGTCTCACATCTACAAATCAAGCCCCAGGCGGCCTGAAACTCAGACGGCTTTTATGAAAAATTACTTTCTTTTAAGAACGTTGATGAAAGCGTCTTTCGGTACATCGATATTTCCGATACGCCGCATTTTTTTCTTTCCTTCGGCCTGCTTCTTTAACAGTTTCATTTTCCGCGTAATGTCACCCCCGTACTGTAATATATAAATAAATATAAATAAACATCAACAGAGTAAATAAATATCTATTGAAAGAAAGAGATTTGATACTTACACATTTTGCTAAAACGTTCTTTCTGTATGCTTTGATTCTATAAGACATCAAGAAGGACTATTCATTACTAAAACCTTACTTTTTGGTAACTCACATTTATTTTGAATGCATTGACTCACGTTTCTCTCGCGATGATTTTGCTCCCGATAGCCGCCTGCACTGCGATTTCAAACATCTGTCGAGGGATTGAGTCCTTCAGCCTCTCACATATTGCTTTTCCCATACTGTACGCCCTCTCTCTGAACACACAGACAAAAGTCAGACCTTCTCTTTCTTTTGAATTTATGTTTATAAAAAACTGAAGTTAAGCTTTACTTGTGAACTATAGTGGCGAGTTCCTCCACTGGCCGTCCGTTGAGCAGAAAGTCGATCTTAATCAGTTCAGCTGGTTCATAACCGGCACCTTCATAATCAAAACTGCAGCAAAACAGGACAAAAAAAATTAAAATCTGTGTCCCTGTTCTTTTTTATATAGTGGGTTATTTAGCTGTTTGTGCATGTATAAGATCTGCATAGTTACAAAGCTCGGTCTCAATTCTAAAGAGATCACTGATCCAGAGACCTGCCTAAAATGCCTCAAATCCAACTTTGCTAGGAAGTTTTAATGCTTGTGATTCACAGCCTGTAAGTGTGTTTTAATTAAAGTACTTGATGTTGACTCTGCAAAAATACAGCTTACAGAATTTATGTTAGTTTAGTTTGTTAGACGTAAGATTAGTGCAGGAGTCAAGTGATTTGTTTTAGACAGATAGTAAAGGTTATGGTTCAATTAATGGACTGTGTTGAAAGTACCTGCTGTAAATAAACAAAATATTAATAAACCTACCATATGTTGTAGGCATAAAAGTTATAAATTCATATTTAATTAGGAGGTTAGCTATCATTTTGACAAATGGCTTAAATACATTGTATACACAAAACCATATCTGCACTGCTGTGGCAGGCCATCTTTTGTCCTGTATTTCAGAGTGAGAAGGTTGGCAACCCTACTGGGTCAAAATTATTGATTTTATTTGCCAAAATTTATTTAGTAAAGATCATGTTCCATGAAGAAATTTTGTAAAGTTCTTATCGTAAAAATATATGCATTTATTATTATTAATAGGTGTTGCTTAAAGACTTAAAAACTTTAAAGGTGATTTTCTCACTATTTTGATTTTGCACCCTCAGATTCCATACATCAATGAAAAGTTTATTTATTTAGCTTTATTAACTCTTTTTTGTGTTATTATCGGAGATCCTATATAAGCTTAGCAAAATATCAAACCTGCCAGTAGTGTTGTAATTCTCGAGACCGGTCTCGGTCTCAAGACCACTTTTTAAAGGTCTTGGTCTCGTCTTGGAATCGACCGCATTTTTAATCGGTCTCGTCTCAGTTTTTAGACCAAAAATATCAAATTTAAGTGATTTTGTGCATAAAACAAGCAAAAAAAAATCTGCCAATGGGGTAAGCTCATTTTTTTTCTTGAATTTAGTGTTTAAGAAAAAGGTTCAAGATTTTTTTGCTTACCCCATTGGCAGATTTTTTTGCTTGTTTTTTTTTTTTCACAAAATCACTTAAATTTGATATTTTTGGTCTAAAACTAGACTTATTTTCTTGTGTCGTTTTGCTCATCAAGAAAAAGCATCTTAATTTAAGAATTTTTGATATTTTACTGAAAACTAGACAAAAATACTAAGAATTTTTTTTCATGAAAATCATTTTTTGCAGTGTACATCACAAATTTATTTTTTTATCATTAATTTTATGCAGTTTATTCAGGTTTTGCATATGATATTGGCATTGTTTAAGTTTCTCCAAATGACAATTTTTCTAATTTTATTACTAAAAACACCTGCATTGTGTTAAGTGGATGGCAAGCCATGGAAAGACAGTTCAGAATAAATGGTTAAGTTGATTTCAGCTCTTTAGTCTTTGTTCACTTTTATTTGCTTATAGTCAGAGATAAATGCCCACATATCTGCAATGCCTTTGATTATTTTATCAACTTCTCTCATGGCACACACACACACACACACACACACACACACACACACACACACACACACACGCGCGCGCGCACGCACACACACACACGCACACACGTACACACACACACAAGAAGTGCCTAATCATATGCATATTCCACATTTTATCATAAGTGTTTTAATGCAATGATTTGCACTGGTCTTGGTCTTGACTTGGTCTCGGCCTGTCTTGGTCTTGCCCCTTTAAAGTCTTGGTCTTGTCTCGGTCTCGGCCTGTCTTGGTCTTGACTTGGTCTTGACCCTTTAAAGTCTTGGTCTTGTCTCGGTCTCGGCCTGTCTTGGTCTTGGTCATGACTTGGTCTCGGTTTAGGTCAGGGGTGGGGAACCCTGGTCCTGGAGGGCCACTGTCCTGCAGAGTTTAGTTCCAACCCTAATTAAACACACCTGAAAAATCAAATTCAAGTCTTCAGGATACTTGGAAATGAAATTCAGGTGTGTTTAATTAAACTCTGCAGGACAGTGGCCCTCCAGGACCCAGGGTTCCCCACTCCTGGTTTAGGTGGTCTTGTCTACAACACTACCTGCCAGGAATAGGTCGTCCATTCTCTCATAGCAAACTCACCTTGCATATCCTGATGACATGGACTTCAGCTGGTCGTAAAAGTCCACTACGATCTCATTAAGAGGGAAGACGTACTTCATCATCACTCGATGGTCATCAATGTACAACATGTTCTTCTGAACGGCCCTGCGGTTCTATAACATAGCAGAGAGTTGTTTGACTTAAAGGGCACCTATCAAGCAAAATCCACTTTTACAAGGTGTTTGGACATAAATGTGTGTTGGCAATGTGTGAACACAACCACCCTACGATAAAAAAAATCCACACGCTCATTTTGTTTTTTAAAATTCTCATTAAATCAAAGCAGTCTCATTAGACATGCTGTTTTTATTATCTGATCAATGTGAGGTCACACTGATAAAGCTCCAGCCACTTAAGGTCCTGCATTCCCATAGTTTCCACCCTCAGCGAGTTGTACTCTGTCCACTAGATACTATTATCTCAGACTTTATTAATCAGATCTATTTGAACTAAAAGCGCTTACTGTCTGTTTGTAAGGAAGTGAGGACCTGTAGCTCATTTGCATTTTAAGGTACAGACATTAAAACAGTGCGTTTTGCTCCCACCCAAATAGGGGCATTTTGGACATGATATAATAAATGATCTGTGAGGTTTTGCCGTGCTGAAACTTCAAAGACATATTCTGTACACACCTTACACAGAGACTTATATTACATCTTGTAAAAAGGCCATAATAGGTGTCCTTTAAAACATGCACTGGCTTATTTTTTTTGTTTTTAGTAGATGCTTTAGTGACTTACAATACATGAACAGTATGACTGATCTCCAGTAAATCTCACCTGACACAGGCTCATGATCTTCCCAGTAAAGTCGTCTGGAGCGATGATGGTTCCCATCACCATGGGTTCCAGATACTCTAAAACCTGTGACCTCTCGGGGAACTGAGCAGGGTTTATGATTGTGATCTCTTCTGCACCGTGTTCCTAAAAAAATAGACTCAACTGAGCAATTAATTTTTCTTCAACCCCGCATGTTCCTCTTGTGTTTTGTGCTGTGAAAGAAACCCATCACTCGCTGATATACATACAGCTCTATTTCCATGTACATCATGTAATTGCCACAATGCTGGGTGTTCTTAAAGGGGACATATTATGAAAATCTGACTTGTTTCATGTTTAAGTGCTATAATTGGATCGCCAGTGCTTCTATCAAACTAGAAAATGTGAAAAAGATCAACCCAGTAACTTAGTTTTGGTAAACCATTCTCTGCAAGCATGTGAAAAATAGCTCATTGAAATTTGGCTCCCTTTGTGATGTCAGAAGGGGATCTTATTATAATAATACCGCCCCTTAATCTGCACTATCCAACCACAGCACTGCCATTTAGTGCAGAGATCAGCTCATTTGCATGTTTAAGGACACACCCAAAAACAGAACATTTTTGCTCAAACCTACAAAGTGGCTTTTTAACATGTTATAATAAATTATCTGTATGATATTTTGAGCTACAACTTAACATACATACTCTGGGGACACCAAAGATTTATTTGACATCTTAAAAAAAGTCTTGTGAAATGTCCCCTTTAAGCTGTTGCTAATGTGCTGTAAATAGCTTTTATATTGATATATTTTGTTGTTATCTTGTCCAAGATATTTTAGGTTGTATATTGCTCAGGTCCCTCCCTCAATGTTTATCTGTTTTATTACCCGTAGCTATTTTAGTTTTTAATTTATTTTATCATAGTTTTATTAATATTTTAAATAAGCTTTTTTATATTTTTAGTTTTTATGTTAATGTTATGAAATCTTTTGTAATTTTGTCATTTTATTCATTTTTTCTAATATTGCTATTTACGTTTAATTTATTTTGACTTTAGTTTTTTTTTTTATAAATAATTTTAGAGCCTCAAACACATTTTAGTTTATTGCTAAGGAAACTTTTAAAATTTTTATTAAATTTAGTTTTCAACTTATATTTACGCTTATGTTTTATTTGATTTTAATTAACCCATTTTTATGTTAAAATGATTAAAAATATATTTTACTATGGGTATTCCTGAAGGCATAAACTGCAATAAAAAAAGTTTAATCTTCCGAATGAATGAAGGATTCCACATCCAGTTTTAAAAATAATGAGCCTGTCACCCACCATGAAAAAATGGGCAATCAGATCACCATTCACTTGTTCATGTCTTTATTCCTAACTCCAGGTATGTCTATAACCCCTTTCACATAGCATGTTAATCCCATAAAATTGCCAGAGTGCCTTCTGATTAACGCCAACACTTTCTGGAATCATTCCCAGAATGGGGTCTTCGTAACATTGTTGTAACATTCCCAGAATGCGTCCTGTATAATCCAAATGCAGGAACAATGCCATAATGGTGTGTTGTAATGATGCTGCATTGCCTTAAATGCAGATCAAAATTCAGGATTAAACAAATGTCTGCAAACTGCACTGAAGCTGAGATCATTCACCAGCTTAATGGAATGCTTCCCAATGGGCTAGTTTATGATCAATGCAGAAAAAAACATGCAATGAAAGAGAAATCTTAGATAATAAGCAAACTTAAGACAGTGCGGAAAAATTCCACCAAGTGCACGATTTATTATCATCCTAAAATCTCATCCTAAGTATCATCCTAAAGTCACACGTCTTAACGGGATCTTTACACGATATGTATGAATCCATGCAAAGATTCCAGAAAATCACCGGCAGTGTGAATTAACTAAAAAAAAACGATGATGGGAAAAATCCTAGACACATCCATGTTTTTTCCGTAACTTGCGTGTGAAAAGTGCTCAGCAGTAAGTGACACTGTCCTTAATAAACACCAGTAATAAATAACTCATTGATTAAGAGAATACAGAAAACATCAGAGAAATGTTGTGAAGTCTCACCTTTATAAGTTTAGCAGATGATAAAACCGCCTTGTATGGCACAGTGGGAGCGGTGACGATAACAGATGCGTTATACTCTTGCTCCAACCGCTGGTTAAAGACCTCCATGTGCAGCAGACCCAGAAAGCCCAGTCTGACAAAGACACAGCCGACTTATTCCTGCTCATCTAACACTCAACTTATAATAATAGTTTCTTATCACAGTGTGTGTGTGTGTGTGTGTATGTTTACCTCCAGCCGGCTCCAAGTGCCAGGCTGCTGTCCTTCTGAACGCTCACACTGGAGTCATTGAGCGTCAGTTTCTCCACAGCGCTGCGCAGGGCCGTGTATTCTGATTGGTCCATAGGATACATGCCTGAAAAAATAGCATCTTTTCAGCCTTACATCACATATATCTATTGCCTGGGGCTGAGTAATATACCTAAAACGTGATTTTTTTATATTTTAAAAATACTTTATAAAGTAGATTTGGATATAACATTTAAAATGTTTAGTGCAAAAACACAATAAAAAGTCATTGCATCACACCCTCCTATAGTACACAGACATTTAAACTTTGTTTTAAATTCAAGCTCAACACGACTTGCGTCTGGAAGGGTTAAGCCACACACCTGCAAAAACCATGGCTTTAGCTGGCTTGAAACCCGGCAGCGCCTCCACAGGCTGTTTATGGAGGTAAAGCGTGTCTCCAATCTGCGCCTCTTTTACCTCCTTCATTCCTGCTATCACGTAACCCACCTGCCCAGCATACCTTTAGAAACACAATTTAAATGTAAGAGATCAATTTTAACTCTATTTCAAACAAAAACAAACAAACAAAACAGGAGAAAAAAAGTTTAATTTGTTCTCTTTTTATAACCTCTTAAATATGGACAGGTTTCTTCAAAAATATGAAATTTTGAGCAAAAAGCTGAAATAATTGCATTTTTGTAAAGGACTTTTGTTAGAGATCAGATTCAGAACAAAGATCAAAGCATAAACTGTGTTTAAAAATGATTAAATTCGTTTTTGCATCAGTTTTTGTATAAATTGAGTAAGAGCGACATCTAGTGGACAATAGCGAAATAACAGATTACCGTAAAAACTCATCAGGAAAGCCTCATTGGCAGGGAAATGTTTTCCCGTAATTGTCATGCCGCTTTTTAATAAAGAAAATGCACTATACGAACTTAAATAGCTGTAAAAGTTATTCAAATGTAACAGTTTAAATGTCATCATCTGTCACCTGAGTTTACTTTAATAATTTTAATGTAAATTTTAAAAAAGTCATGATAAAGTTTTATAAAATAAATTATTTAGGGAGAGTAAGTAATTCATTTATGAAAAGCCTGTGCCTCAAAATATCGATAATCTTGCCAGTGGGACGCCAACTTTTACTTTAGTGTTTTGCATGTGAATTCTTATCTAATCTTGACAAACTATATATCATTGTAAAGCTCTAAGAGTGTAGTTTTTGAGGAAAATATAATGTAGTGTACGTTTTTTGTTACATGACCTCGCCGCCCATAGGAATGTGACATTATTTTATTAATTTGTGACAAGAGTATGCAGCAAACCGTTGACACCTAGTGGCCGTTGTTGGTAAGACCACTAAAAGTGTGATACAAACTTCTTTTTTTGCGATTTTAACTTAAAGGCGGGGTGCATGATTTTTGAAAAATCCTTTGGAAAAGATCGTCTGGCCGGGTACCAAAACACACTTGTAGCCAATCAGCAATAAGGGGCGTGTATACTAACCAACATCGTTGCCTGGGTTGCGTTTGTGTGGGGCGGGTCTATCAAAAGAAGGTCCAAATTCTATTGGGATGGGGCGTGTTTGTTTAGGTGATTTCAAATGTCAACATTGGCTTTCAGAGATCATGCACCCCAAAATGTTTTAAAATATAAAATAAATACTTTATTTTTCTTTTTTTAATAAATTTAAACTAATGTTACTATTTTTCTGTTTAATACTTTTACTTCCAAAGTTATATTCATTTGTTGAAGGTGCACGTCAACTTTTCACCCCACACTCAAAACAAGGGGGCCGGAGGGGTTGACGGGTTTCTTTAAGAGATGTTCACTGATAATGTCAATGACTACTTGGCATCACGGCAGCTGCAATTTTGTTTATATTTATCAATACTTCAGTCTGTATAGTGAGTGTATGTGAGACACTCACAGAGTTTCAGTCGGGTGTTCGTCGGGTCTCAGGATGCCCAGCTCATTGATCTCATAAGTTTTGCCTAAGTGGGCAGAGACAATCTTGTCCCCTTTGGAGACCTGTCCGCCGAACAGAGCAACACTGGCCACGACTCCTCTGTAATGGTCGAAGGTTGAATCAAAGACGAGGGCTTTAAACGGATCATCCACTCTTGCTGTCGGCCTGAATGAGATAGAAAACGTCTATTTATGCCACTACAGATGTTTATTGCAATTATTCATTCATTTAAAGCAGCCCCAAAGGTGCATATGTCAAAAACATACTGACTAAAGTTACACAAAGTATGGGAGAAAAGTGAGATCACCTGATAGGAATGTACTGTAGCAGAGCAAACACAAACATCACGTGATATAAATCACCAAAAAAAAAAAACTAGTCTGACAACCCGAAAAATCCTCCTGATAATATGCAGCAGAACAAGTTTTGAGAAACACAAATATCACGTGACAGAAAACCCGAATATTCCCCCTATATGAAAGATGGCAACGTTGGGTAAAGTAAACCAAACCCACGAACAATTATGGCACCCCAATACACCAGAAGGAGGGTGAAGAGAAAAATGATTAATTACAGAAGAAATAAAGATGGACTATCCAATAAAAAAATTAAAATTGAAGAAAAGAATGAGCCAATTGGCTTTGAGCCCAAACTTGAGGAGAGGGAAAAGCCTATGAACTTTCAGCCCGAAATTAAAGAGAAGGAAGAGCCTATGGACTTCAAATCTGAGGAGGAGCCTATGGACTTTGAGTTCAAGGCGCAGGAGGGGGAGGAGCCTATGGACCTTGAATACACTGAGGAGGAGGAGCCTATGGACTTCAAATCTGAGGAGGAGCCTATGAACTTTGAGTTCAAGGCGCAGGAGGGGGAGGAGCCTATGGACTTTGAATACACTGAGGAGGAGGAGCCTATGGACTTTAAATCTGAGGAGGAGCCTATGGACTTTGAATATGCTGAGGAGAGGGAGGAGCGTATGGACTTTAAATCTGAGGAGGAGCCTATGGACTTTGAATACGCTGAGGAGCGGGAGGAGCCTATGGACTTTGAATATGCTGATGAGAGGGAGGAGCCTATGGACTTTGAATATGCTGAGGAGAGGGAGGAGCCTATGGGCTCAGAAAATGAAAGCAAGGCAGAGATGAGTCAACTGACTCAATTGATTGCTGTATATGATTCATTGTGTACATGTGTATATGTTAATGTGACTCTGATTCAAGAAATTAATAAATAAAATATGTAATCTTTCAGTTGTCTTGTTTCATTTGGGTCATAAGCATTAAATAAATCATTAAAACGACATACTAAAGTTATAAAGCATGTGATTATAGTGAGATCAGTTGATAGTTATGCAGCAGAACAAGTTTTGAGAAACACAAACATCATTTGATATGAATGTGTGACATCACAAAAAAAAAAAAAAAATTCTGACACAGTTTACCCGAAAATTCCCCCTATATGAAAGATGGCAACGTTGGGTAAAGTAAACCAAACACACGGACAATTATGGCACCCCAATACACCAGAAGGAGGGTGAAGAGAAAAATGATTAATTACAGAAGAAATAAAGATGGACTATCCCATAAAAAAATAAAAATTGAAGAAAAGAATGAGCCAATTGGCTTTGAGCCCAAACTTGAGGAGAGGGAAAAGCCTATGAACTTTCAGCTCGAAATTAAGGAGAAGGAAGAGCCTATGGACTTCAAATCTGAGGAGGAGCCTATGGACTTTGAGTTCAAGGCTCAGGAGGGGGAGGAGCCTATGGACTTTGAATACACTGAAGAGAGGGAGGAGCCTATGGACTTCAAATCTGAGGAGGAGCCTATGGACTTTGAGTTCAAGGCTCAGGAGGGGGAGGAGCCTATGGACTTTGAATACACTGAAGAGAGGGAGGAGCCTATGGACTTCAAATCTGAGGAGGAGCCCATGGACTTTGAATACACTGAGGAGAAGGAGGAGCCTATGGACTTTGAAGATGAAAGCAAGGCAGAGATGAGTCAACTGACTCAATTGATTGCTGTATATGATTCATTGTGTACATGTGTATATGTTAATGTGACTCTGATTCAAGAAATTAATAAATAAAATATGTAATCTTTCAGTTGTCTTGTTTCATTTGGGTCATAAGCATTAAATAAATAATTAAAACGACATACTAAAGTTATAAAGCATGTGATTATAGTGAGATCAGTTGATAGTAATGCAGCAGAACAAGTTTTGAGAAACACAAACATCACGTGACAGAAAACCCGAAAAATCCCCCTATATAAAAGATGGCAACGTTGGGTAAAGTAATGACCAGAATACTCACGGGGGAATCCGTTTCACCACCTCTTGGAGAACTTGGTCCACATTGGTGCCCAATTTTGCCGAGATCTACAGAGAACAGTCGCAACAATCACAGTTCACAATGTCAAAAGAGGATTAGAGATTTACAATGACAATCATTTGAATAATAAAAAAAAAGAGTTAAGAGGTAAGTTTTAAGCTCACCCTGATACATTCTTCCTTTGGAATATCGAAAACCTTTTCGATCTGTTTTTCCACTCTCTCTGGATCAGCATTTTTCAAATCAATCTAATAATAAAAACATCATCATTTCAAATGGTGTAAGAATATATCTGGATGAAAATGAAAAGATCTGAATACCTTGTTTATCACAGGAATGATTGTAAGTTGAGCCTCAAATGCCAGGTAGAAATTGGCAACAGTTTGAGCTTGAATGCCCTTTACATTAAGAAAGCAAATGTCACAAGCTCAATAAATGTTTCAGAAATGTTTTATGTTAGAAGTAACCAACTGTTATTGAAAAGCTTTACATTATAGTGACTGACCATCCTTTTGTGTCAGTTTTACCTGATTTGCATCTACAATAAGCAGAACTCCTTGGCAAGCGGAAATGGACCGTGACACCTCATAACTGAAGTCAACATGGCCCTAAAAACATGTTGGTAATAAGTCACACAAATGGATTATTCATAATTTAACTTTCCGTAGTTTCTACTATTAATTAGGAATAATATAGCAGTGTTATCTGACTCCATAACTTACAGGTGTGTCGATCAGATTAAGCAGGTACATCTGTCCATCATGCTGGTAAAAGAGAGATGCAGTCTGAGCTTTAACTGTGATTCCTCTCTCTCTTTCCACCTGAAGCTTATCCAACACCTGCTTGTTATTTGCCGTCGTTGCAATGGCTCCTACGCACGCACGCACGCACAAACAAACAAACAGATTTGAATAGCAGAATAGGTCATATGTCTTTAAAGTGTGTCCCAAATGACATACTAAATACTGTGCAGTTTAACTATGCACTATGAATCATGTTCTCTAGTGTATGAACTTAAGAAGGGTACACTTCATTATTTCGGTTGAATGAGTCCATCATCCGAGTACTTACAGTTCACTTTCTTTTTTGTATTATTTTTTATTATTTATGAACTTGTCCAAAATTTGACAAAATACTTTATACAATCAAGGTTACAACCTTTCCCCCAAAATTACCCTCCCCAACAAATTAATTAAACTAACAAAATAGAATACAATAATGAAAAACAACTACAACAATAATAAAAAGACAATTGGAAAATAAAAATAAATAAATAAAAATATAGATATAAAAAATAAATAATAATAATAATAATAATAATATAATAATAAAAATTATATACACATAAACATAATTAATGAAAATAAATACATACCTGCAGGATAATACAATTCAATACTCTGACAAATTTAAAGTGGTCTTTGCATAGTTATAAAAACCAAACAATTTCAAAGGTCACATTTAAGCCTTTTCCACAAACATCTTCATAGTAATCGTTTAAGGAGGGAGACTCTTCATCTTTTCAAAATATGCGATCATAGGTTCCCATTAGGGATGCTAAACAATTAATCGCGATTAATCGTTAGCAGAATAAAAGTTTTTGTTTACATCACATGTGTGTGTAAACTGTGTATAATAAATATGGATATATATATAAATATTAACACATTCATGTATAATTTTAAGAAAAAAAATGTATATATAATAATAATAACTCATTGAAGAACAATAGGGTCCTCACACCCCGGTGTGCTCGGGCCCTAATTAAGTATTTATATTTATATATAATATAAATTAGGGATGGGCATGATTAATCGACGATCGATAATTGATCGTTAAGAATTTAGTCGATGACGTTAATTTGTTATTGATTAATCGAATACTTTTTTTTATCTAATGCAGGTTGCGTTGCCTAGCGAAGCGTGTGTCTTGAAGCAATTAAATTAATTTCACTGTGTGGCAGCAATTCAACATTTTACCACCAGGGTGCAATATTTGACACCATACTTCGTTATCTGTGACCTTCCGTTTTGATTTAAAAAAATTAATCATGAAGAGATAATGATTTTTTGGAACAATGAAGTCTCTGTTTAAGAATGAGGCTCGCAGCGGCAGGTTCCGCTGCTTTAGAGCACCGCATATTCAAGCACATATATGTTTCGTTTGTCTAACTAAATGTAGTTTAACTGTGTGCAACAAGTTGATCTTGTAATAAAGGTCTCATGGAGGAAAACACGCTGTATTCTTGTATTCAACATTTTTGAATTATAAAAGTTAAATAATTAGTTTATATGATAAAAATATTAATGATTAATCGATAGTCGATCGTTAATTCTCCCGACAATCGACTAAAAAAATTTAATCGAATGCCCATCCCTAATATAAATTATACATAAATATACAAATGTATATACACATGTAAACAATTCTAAAACATATACATGCATGTGTGTACATTTATTTATACAAAGTTATTATACACAGTTCACACACATATATGATGTAAACAAAAACTTTTATTCTGCTAACGATTAATCACGATTAATCGTTAAGCATCCCTAGTTGCCATGTCTCATAAAATGTTTGGACAGATCCCTTCATTAAATATTTAATTTTCTCTAATTTCAAATGTAAAACCAATTCACGCATCCACATTGAAGCTTTAGGTGGGACTGTTGATTTCCACTCAAGTAATATTTTAAAGTTCACTTTCTTGTTTGGAATTTCCAGTGTGAACCTACTACTTACTTTACTTACTAGTCCCATCGCTGGGAAATTTGTCTTGGACATCGTGCAAAGTCAGTACATACAACATACATTATAAAAGACACAATGGCAGGTCACAGTATTATATTTCTATTTATGCTTTGATTGCAGTAGGAACAAATACATTTTGAAGTCAATTAGACCTGCACATCAAGACCCTGTACCTCTTTCCTGATGGTATTAATTTAAAGTTAGCAATCAGAAAATAAGTCTCATCCCCAACAATTTACACTACTTATACCATAAAATGACGAATATGTGATTTGGGACACATTAAATATTTTTGAAGACTTTAAAAATCTACAACATATTTATTTGTGGACAATATCTTTCTGTCATATGCCTGCATATATGACTGCTATTTGTTTGGGGTTTACATAACCTGCGATCACGAATGGCCAAGCATTTCTGTACATATATCTCATGTCACTGCCTTCGTGATGGATGTCATTTAAAGGAAGTTATTTTTTAATATGACAGCCCACCTGTAATCTCCAGCAGCCTGTCTGCCAAAGTACTCTTGCCGTGATCAATATGAGCAATGATGCTGAAGTTTCTAATCCTCTCCACTGGAAACTTTGACATGTCAATACTCTCCTGTAAACGCAAACAACTCAAGGACGTAAACAACACATACATACAAAAGAAACAACCCCCTAAATTCAGATTAGGGGTCATTCAGTATGGATTTAATGTCAGAAGCAAAATTATGTTAAGTACAGTAAAATCATAATGAAAGAATATGGGATCTCTGCAAGAACCGTTCAGAAAGATTTGTTTATATTTCTTTAACTACAGTGATAATTTACAAAGTTGCTAACAATTTTACAATAGTAACAATACATGAATATACAGTAGTCCCTAAAATGAACATGATTTGAAGATAATGTACCTTAGTTGAATTACTGCTGAAGTGTCTCACAGGACATGAAGCTCTTCTCATCCATCTGTGTCTGATCACAGTACATGTACTCGTGCAGTCCTGATATCTTCTTTTAATGCGGAATAGTTTAATATAAGGACAGGGTTTGACAAAGGGCAGAAAGAGCCCGTGGGATCTTAACACTGTCGGATTCATCATCTTTATTATTACTTTAAAACATCTTATTCCTGTATGAACAATCAGTATTTAATCTGGGTTACATGGCGAATATCTCCTTCGTTTGAAAATATCGCCTAGAGACTAAAATACAGATTCAAAACCGCATTTTTAAATATTAAAAGCATCCAAGTTTAAGGTTGAGCAGTTCAGTGTGACAGCTACAGAGGGCTGCCATGTTGAGTGAGACGTCATCACGCGCGTCACGCTTTGAATTCTGGGAAATGTAGTTAGACGCTCAGATGTTTTAAAAGTGTTTGGATACAAAACCACATTAAATAATGAATTGGATTGAATTGGATGATAAAATTAAGTCAATAAGTATCTGCAGAATAATGACACAATAGAGCTTATCTTTCCGAGCCGTAATTTCTATTACTTCATAAATCGGTAATTTTTGACGGACTACTGTATGAAGTTATTTTTATTATTATTATTATTATTATTAATTTAATTTATAACATAACATAATATGAGGAGAAAAGGAAAAAGAAATAAAACTAAAGTTATGCTGCGTTCCAGACAACTCGGATTTCGGATATGTCGTAAAATCTCCGACATCAATGAGTTCCAGTCAATCACACGTTTACCACATAAAGCCACTATGAGACGCATATTGCTATGAGATGCATGTTATTTCTTGTTTATGTGAGTTGAAAGGTCGGATACCTAACTTTGTTTGCCGTTCCAGACGTTTACTTGCGGGTTTGTTTGAGGTCGATATATCCAACATCCGAGTTGTCTGGAACGCAGCATCATTTCTCCTCAAGTTAACACACAGGAGGTCATCAAATTAACATTTACACGACCACTATGTTTGAAAAACAGAAACTGTACAAATACCTTTTTTTTATTTTTTAGATTTGTTGCTTAATTAATTAAATAAGACACCTATTCGTCTAAAACATTTTGCTTGAAAACTATTATTGAGCACGCTTTCTTTAAAATAAATGCTTGAGAGTCTAAGAATAGAATGATTTACGTATTCTATTATTAAAAAAATCTATTTTATTTGTTATTTTGAGAATTTCCGTGTATATGCTCTTGTTTCCCACATGGTGTCACCCTAAACACAATTTCCAACCAGTCAATAAGTAGGGAAAAATCATTACCATGGCAACATAACAGCCCACTCACAGTGAGCAGGACCCTCTGAATATGGCTTCAATAAGAAATCAAATGAAAGATGCTGTTCTGGTTTTGATGGCTGACGCTGGTAGATATTTATCCTTGTCATGCCTCTCCTCAGGCTTTAGCATCTGTCTGAAAATAGCTCTATTATTTGATTTCACCTGCAACATCAGATGCTTTTATAAAGATATATAAAGATGAACACTAATATTAGCAATGGAAAGTGATTGCAGCTGTAAGCACAGTTATGTAAAATGCAGTTTGGAGTGGTTATGTATATAGTAATTCATTTATTTATGCATATATGAATGTATAATTCCTCATCAAGCATTTTGTGTGTCTTAGTGAATACATTCTGGATGAGTGTGTGTGTTTGTGTGTGTGAGAGTATGAAGTGCTATAAATTAATCTGCATTTCAGATCTGAACCTCGATAGATTTATCAAAGTGCAGTAAAACAAACCCACATAAGTGCCTTTTTATTTTGGTGATGTCTGAACACTATATTCATCAGTATGATTTATCGACCCTTCAAATTCAGACGCAAGGCTAGAGAGGGAAAAGCAAATGGAAAGGGACGACAAACCAAAATGCAGGATCATTTACACAAGCTCTTCCAAAGCAGATGTTTCTCGTCCCTGTTGACCTCTCAAACAGCCTGGTGGATGTTTGCTGAAGGTTTCAGACCTATAATAACAGCATACGAATAGAGTTCAATGTGACTTTGATACTCGGCTCATCTATAATAGCAGTTATTAAAATCATGATCCTCTACTGTGTATATCAGATCCTGGAATAAACCATAGACCCACACAGATCTCCTTGTGCGACGTGCCACCCACATCTAGCCAAGCCATTGCTCATTGCTCACTTAAATCAGTCTGTTCTGCTAAGGCTGGTCCATAGAGAAATATTTCAATCACACAATATTTAATTCAAACATCAACATGAGAATTGTTCATCTACAGGTCATGTGATAGGCTCCTCGATTCAAATAAAACAATGATATTCTTTAAAAAGCACTATTCAATGCATACACTCTCAGAAAAAAGGTACAAGAAGATACAAACATTGTCACTGGGGCAGTACCTTTTCATAAAGTACACTTTTTGACCTAAAATATACATATTGGTACAAGAAAAATACACACATGGTACAAACTAGTATCTCAAAGGTACATATCTGTACCAAAATGGTACATATTAGGACTTATTTTAAAGGTACCGTCCCAGTGACAACTTTTGTACATTTTTTTCTGACAGTGTAGTAGCCTATCTGAGTAGGTCACAATTTAGTATTTGACCCTGGACCACAAAATCAGTAACACATTATATTTGTAGCAATAGGCAAAATTACGGTATTGTATATATCGTTTTTTAATGCCAAAAATCATTTGGATATTAATTAAAGATCATGCTTCATGAATACATTTTGAAAATTTTATTGTATATTTTCCGGACAGGGCTTATAAAAGTCCCAAATTTGAGTCTTAATTTGAAAACGTCTTGCACTGACATTTCTTAACATATATTGGTGCCATTATTTTGTCTCAAGATGCAAATCAGAACAGTTATTTGTACGGGTTGTTTGTAAAAACTACTTAAATGTCTTGATATAATTAAGGCCTAGGCCTGGATTAATTTAAACCCTGTCTGGGAAACTGTTCGTGCTCAATGAGGATTTGCATTATAATAGAGATGGAAAAGTATTTTTTATAATAAAACTGTACACCGCTACTTACATATAATCACATTTATCAATTAAATGTATCCCAGCCCCCATCCAGCAAAAGTCGATTTTGTTCCTCCACTGAAATGAATAATTATTTTAATTTACTCAAATTTTTAAGGTAAGTGGTCACAATCAATTTATTTAAGCTACATTTAAACAAACATTTTTTTTTTTAGAAAAACAAAACAAAAAAACTTTTAAATGTAGCTTCAATTAATTGATTTGCTTGCCATCAATTAATTGAAGCTACATTTACCTTAAAAAATAAGTAAATTGATTGAATCATTCTTTTCAGTGTGGTTCCTCTAAACGACAGCCATGAACACAGTTTTCTTCTAAAAGTTTAATGCTAAAGGTGATAGAAAGGGTTCTGAAAATGCCATTTTTGGTTCCCTAATGAACCATTCAGTCAAAGGTCCATAAAAGAAGCACTTCTTTCTTACCTTTTTATATTTTTATGATTTTTTTTCCACTACAAAGCAACAGAAAGGTTCTGTGGATGCTAAAGGTTCTTTGTGGTACCACACAACCAGACACAAATGATGCTATGTATGCTAAGAAAGATGTGCACACATGTTTTGAGCTCAGGGAAGCATTAGCAATTACAGATGGAGTCATAATCAGTCTGCCCGTCAGTGCCGCACATGATCTCCATGCAGAAATAACTGTGCATTATACAGAGTAACCATCTGTAAAGATGGATAGCTTTTATGGCTGTAACAGAGGCTATGAAACATACAGGATAAGCTACAAAAAAGCTTTCGATTTCACAGAGAAGAGCAATTTGTTGTGCAGTTAATGTCTAAACATCTTTGCTCAAAACGTGCGTTTTATGTGCACCATTATTCCACTGCAATTGTTTTTTTCACTGGATGCCAAATGGCCCCGTTTCAAATCAGCTCCTAGTTTCAATTTCACTTCATTTGTGCGTCTTTTGAATAAAGAGCAGCTCCATTTTTTATTGGGCAGTGCTGCTACGTAAAGGTTATAAAGAAAAGTGGACTTGTAGTGGCAGAGAAAAATGATGGAGATAAAGTTATTCTGACAGTTCTTGCCACTATGCTGGCACCGAGTCTGAGTTATGACTTAAAGGATTGTAGGACATGAGCAAAAGCTTTGCATTTATACTACAGCTGGCATCTCTAAACACCTGTGGGGCAGCTTTGCACAATTCTTGCATTGTTTAAATACGTGGCCCAGTCTGTGAAACCCAACTAAAGCATTTTTTTGTGATTTACTGTTTTCTACAAAAAATATTCCTATAACGTGAAGAATAACATTCTGTGAAAATATAACCTTGATATCTTTAATATTGACTGAGTAAGGTCATGTAAATGATCACATATCACATAGCTTCTAGACTATTTATTGTTTTTATTACAGATTTTTGTGATATCATTAGATTAGACTGTAGGTGAATTAGAGACCTGTTATTTATTATGCTATATGATATACACAGCTTTTGCTTGCTTTTTGTTCATTCCATCGACTGCAAGTTAAGCTTTCTGTATAAACAACACTGTTAAAAATGTCTGTAGAAATTACACTGTAGCTGTTTGCCAGTAACTTACTGTAGATTTAAATGTATGTTATTTATGGCAACAGTTTGTTCAAAGTTAAATGAACATTAAACATTTACAGGTCTTTATCTTTACAGAATAAAATAACAGCCTCATGCAAAGCATTCTGGGAACCAAAATCTGAAGGAAAAAACAGAAAAAGGTTTATGGAGATTATGCTATCCATGAGGCTGTTATTTTATAGTTTTATTCTGCAAATACAAGTTCATGTTTAATGTTCATTTAAGTTACTGGCAAACAGCTGCATATTTTTTACAGTAAAGAAAACAAGTAGCTGTTATACTTTAGCAGACTAACGTACTGCAACATCATCATGTCACAGTCAGTGGGCAACTAAATGGCCCTTGAATCCACTGCAAAAGCTCTGACCCATTAAAACGCTTAAACTGCTATAAGCAATATATACAGTATGAATCATTGACTGCTAATCTGTGGATAGGCTATATAATGACTGAAACCTCCTTCCATTTATATGCATCATTTAGAAATTATTCCAATGCAGGCAATGAATTTGCATCAAACTGTGGAAATGCTCGGCAGACGTTTGCCACAGGACTTTTCTAGGATGCAACATTTTTGGAAGTCATTGCATCGCGCATTGGCATCTTTTGCAATCATGCACTGTCAGAAAAAATACTAATAAATTGTCCCAAGCTGTCACTGGGACAGTATCCTTTAAAAAGGGCTTTAAACCGTATGCACCATTTAGGTACAGATATGTATACATTTGGTACCAATATGTACCTCTGAGGTACTAATATGTACACTAAATATAGGCTACTGTTCTTTATGAATGTGTACCACTGACATCTAGGGACCATTTTTTTCTGACAGTCATACAAAATGGTAAATTAACCTTGATGTTTTAGTCTACATATGAAACTCTAGCACAAATGTTTTAAAAACAACACATCAGTGTTAGTGTAGGGACAAATGTGTTGTTCCAGAATCCACACATCTCTGTGTTATTATTGAAAGAACACATTTTGTTTGACTTTTAACACAAAATGACACATAATATGTTAAAATGGCACATAATGTGTTAAAAGCATAACACAAAAAGATGTGTAAAAATGTTCACATGTTTGGAACTTAATTGGATGTTTGTATATCGCTTCAGTAAATAAATGCATCTGCCAAAAGCATGACTGTCAAAATAAACTCATTTGCAACGCTAAACAAGCAACTCTTGTACACCTTTTGCCAACTAATTACTTAAAAATGTTTGTCGATTCTTTTATTTCAACTCTGTAAGAGTTAATGGAGTGTACTTCTCTCCGGCATGATACAGTAGAGTATTTTCTGCCAGTATACGCAAAAGTAAAGCTAAAGAAATGCTTTATTTCTGCTGCTTCACCTCCCTCAATCCACTAATGCAGATCCCTGGAGCAATTACAAAACAAGCACGCAAAGAGGACTTTGTCATATCGAATTTGCAATCAGATCAGTCAGTAAAAAAGGTGCTCGTTGTCCTACAAAGGCTTTTTCTTCCTTGCTTTTACTCCCAATTACCTTTGCAACATTTCACAGCATGAATAATGAGAAGCAGAGCGGTCCGTCTGCTTCAGACTTTGCTAACACACACACACACACACACACACACAAACACACACACACACAACACTCACTGAACCAAAGCAATGCATGCATGCATAAATGAACACATGCACAAAAAGAGTATTTCATGCATTCGCATTCGTCCCTCTTTTGCACTTCTTTAAGTGAATTTTTGCTATACGCTGATGTTGCACAAACGTTGTCAGATCTCTGCAGTACATTTTAAGTTTACTGATTAAATGCCGGTACGCTGACATCAGACACCACACAGCCTCAGGCAGCAGTTTTAGATTACCAGCACACATGGCTGTGAAAATGATATTTAAAAATGATGCTTTCAGGTGCAACAGCAGAACACAGAAACCATGCACACAAACGGATGCATCATGTTTTTTTGGACTTTGGAGTATAATTTGGGCTTGTTTGTTTTTGACAGCTTTGTGGCCTAGTTAAAGTTGCTGTAAAAGTTTGATGTTTCTCTGATCTGAGATGAGTGGGAGAAAGAGCCAGATGTTGATTTGTGCAGTCTGTTCTAATTATAGCAGGTAGCATCAAGAGACATGAAGACGTTTAGCTGGTGGGCCAAACGACTCATATTCCCATAAATCCAACAATGCATGAAGCATTTATGAAATAAATCTCATTTAAAGTGCCTATATTTATATCCAGAACTGCTTGGAAAAGCTTTATCATAAGAGAAAACACTAAATTCAGCAAACATATTAGACAGTGTATTTTTTTCCAAGAAAATAATCTAAAGATTAAAATGGATAATGAACTTAATTGTTCCTATGTGCACCCACGGTTATTAAAATTGAACTTGGCTCATTCTCGTCATTGAAGCGGCATATCTTCATGCTGAAGTTAATATACACCTGCAGCTCTGAGCTGTAATGTAAGCAGGATATTGCAATCCGTGTGGCTTATAAGTGTTATAAGGGGGGCGGATGTGATGAATGACCCCCATTTGTTTTGATTCATGGGCGGCCGTGGCCACCTCCACCTTCATATCCTAACCTAGAATAATGGAAATTTAACAAGGAAGAATTATTAGATGAGACAAACAATGTAATTGTGATAAACCGTGATAAACATTTCATTTAAAAGGACAAAGAGTGCAAACAAGACTTTAACATAACATTTATTTGTGGTGGATAAAATATATGGTGCACAATATACGTATATTATAAATTTGTTCAATACACAACTATGAAAAATCAAACCAGTGTTTCTGTAGCTCAACTGGAAGAGCATTAGTCATACAAACAGGTTTGAACCCAAGTGAACACACATACTGATAAAATGCACTGTAAGTCGCTTTGGATAAAAATGTCAAATGCATAAATGTAAATTATTAAAAGTTTAAACCATAAACAGCATTGCATAGATATAATCTGTCCAGCACTTAACCAAGCGTAAGTATTTTTTTAAATTATGGTAGTTTCCGTTGGTATTACTTTTATGGAGATTTATTTGTATATTGTAATTTTATATACGCAAAGGTGCCAAAGAATGGATTTCGCAAGACTTATTTAAGATGTAAAATAAATCTTTGGTGTCCCCAAAGTACGTATGTGAAGTTTAAGCTCAAAAAACCCCACAGATTATTTATTAGAACATTTTAATATTGACACTTTGTAGGTGTCAGCAACAATATGCTAATTTGGGGACCTTTTAAATGCAAATTAGTTGATCTCTGTACTAAGTGTAGTGGTTTGATAGTGCAGATTAAGGGGCGGTATTATTATAATAAGATCCCCTTCTGACATCACTTGTCCTTTAATGTGTAATTTAATGCTGGGGTGTTCATCTCGACGATAACGTCACAGTCGGTGTTATGTTGAGATTGGTTTGTTTTCCAGTGGTCTTTTGCATGCACAAGGTTTACATAAGAAGGAGGAAACAATCGCGTTTGAGGCTCACAATATGTCATTACCAATATGTTCAGAACTTATTATTATTTTATTTGATATATTATCTTATTATTCATCTATGCTTAGGGAAATACAGTTTTACATTCTACATTTAAAAAAAGCTATGTATGGATTTTAGCACCATCTAGCAGTGAGATTGTGAATTGCAACCAACGCCTCAGTCCACCGCTCACCCCTTCCTTTCAAAACACATAGAGAAGCTTTGTTAGCATGTCGCAAGACAAAACGTACCCAGTCTCACAAAATTATGTACCTATAGTCACGTCACTTTTTTGATTCTTTTTCGTAATACAGTATCACGAATTTCTGTTTATTTGTCATTGTCACATAATGGTTACTCGACTGCGTATTCCTGCTTTTTCAAAAAATTCCGCTTCGGTTTAGGGTTAGATTTGGTGTTTGCGTTAAGATGTCACTTTAAGTATTGGTTTATAAAATTTTTCTGATTTATTCTTTTATATTTTCTAAATTTTAAACAACATGATCTCACAAAGTTCCGTGGGATAGTCACAGAATTTTTTGCAAATTTTTCCGTGGCATTCTCACGGATCTCCGCTTTTTTCTGTGACCCTGCCACGGACTTTCTTTCTGTGGCATTCTCACGGATTGGTTCCTCAACTGTTGTTTCGGTTTAGGGTTAGATTTGGTGTTTGCGTCACTTTAAGTATTGGTTTATACTATTTTTTTCTGATGTATTTTTTTATATTTTCAAAACTTTATACAATTGTCGCCTGGCGTTAGGGTTAGAGTTGGGTTTGGGTAGGGATGTCATTTTATGTAAATCTAACCCTAAACTGAAGCGAAAATGGTAAGAAAATTGGACAAAACAGTTGAGTAACCAATCCGTGAGAATGCCATGGATAAATAAGCAAAAAATTCTGTGACTATGCCACGGAAATTTGTGAGATCAGGTTGATTTTAAAACATTGTCCCCTGGCGTTAGGGTTAGAGTTGGGTTTGGGTAAGAATGTAATTTTATGTTAATATAACCCTAAACCGAAGCGGCAATGGTAAGAAAATAGGACAAAACAGTTGAGTAACCAACACGTGACTATGACACATAGACAGAAATTCATGATACGATCACAAACAAACTCAGAAATCCGTGACAGTATCACGAAAAAGAATAAAAATTACGTGACTATATGTAATTTCGTGTGAATGGGCTGGACAAAACACGCTCTGTAGTCCTTACAGTAGACACAAAATGGCGACTTCCATGAAAGGGTAAAATACCACTGAAAATATATTTTTGTATATTATATTGCATTTCTTTTTAGATCCTCCTAAAATGTACACACTGCAACTTTCATACAGTGCAGGAGAATGTTGCAATTTTAACTTGCATAAACCATAAAATAACTCATAAGGTCAGTCTTTTGTGAGTTAAAACTGGATTTATTATACTGGAGTTATAAGTTATTCCCTGATAATGTGCAAGACCTCAGTTGGGTGACATTATCCGCTGCTATGAAAAGGCCACAGGAAGACTAAATGTCCCGTTCACCTGCTGCGCTCTCTAAAAGGTGCATGTGGGTTCGATTAGATTCCTGCCAACCGGACCATAAAGTAATCGAGCTCTTCCTGACAGCTGCCGTTCAGCCAAACACAGTCACAGCGGTTGGTAAACCGTACATGATGTGTGTCTGTGTGTCCATG
The DNA here is from genome assembly GCF_030506205.2 of Paramisgurnus dabryanus. NCBI lineage: Eukaryota > Metazoa > Chordata > Actinopteri > Cypriniformes > Cobitidae > Paramisgurnus > Paramisgurnus dabryanus. Next base: position 35,516,118 of record NC_133352.1, on the reverse strand, counting down.
TGAATGCATGCATGCAAAAATACATCTAGGTAGGGTTTAAATTGGGCCTTATCTTAAACTTAACCAATGAGATTAGCTGTGAGTGGGACTTTCGCTAAACTGGCTTAGTAAGAAAGACTCCCCTGGTGAAAAAAACCGCTTACCAGCAAGACCAGCATATGACCACAAGCTAAACCAGCAACAAACCAGCATGGACCAGGATGGGAATTATGCTGGGTTTTTTTATGCTTATAACTTAGGTTTTACATTTTGCAAATTGCTAAGATTTATTGGCTTTGCATACGCACTCCTCGAAAGCCAAGGTCTCATTGAGATCTCATTTATGTCTTTGTCTTTCCTATGAGCCCATGCATACCGACAAATATTTATGCCTTGTTTGTGCTGTCATGTATCGGTAGTTAATCCATCTCAGCATGACTGCTCCAAACAGCAGTTGGTCTCAGGTTTATTTTGAGTCAATCAAAAACTAATCAGCTTTCATGCCATCACCTTTAGTTTCATATCACTTTGCTTTGACAGCCGGGTGATAACTTTCAATAGGTTGTGTCTCTTGTGTGGGTGTGTTAATCTATTTTGTTTATTTGGATTCCCTAATAGCTGTCAGTGTGGTGAAAGCTTGACTTGTTGACCGTGCGTGTGTGTGTGTGTGTGTGTGTGTGTTGTCTCCGTCTCTTTTCATTTAGTTTCTTTACTCATGGGACGCTGTCTTCCATCTTGTGTAGCTCTGGGCTGACAGTTGTAAAGAGAGAAAGTGTTTGTAAAACCCCTCATCCATGTGTTTAACATCTGTGTATGTTTTTGGGACACCCCGCACAAATTATACTCGAAGCTGTGAGGAAGCCCTAAACATTTCTCAGGTTTACAGCCAACTGTTTCCACTTTTAGTTTTTTTTAAATAAATTTAAATGGCCCCACAGGACCCAGTAAAGATTCAGATTCAAAATGTGTCTCCTCTCTTAAACAAAGCACATATATTTTTATTCATATCTGTATCACAAACACCATTAACCAAGAGCATTTTTAGCATTAGACAATAGGCCTGAGGTTGACAACAGATAGGTTGTCTTGTTTGATAATGAATCTACTGTTACCTAAGATTGTAGTACATTTTTTATATGTTCTATGCATTTCTTTTGTTTTCATTTTCCATCACAATAAAACAAACAAATTACTGTATGTTGGAAAAATGGCTTTAAATGCTACTAAAGCTGGGATGAGCTGTTGAGAGTTTTTGGTTGTGGGTTTTGGACACACGCAGAGCTCCACAGTTTAGTCTCCGCCTTGTTCATTTTTTATTAGCGGGGCATCAGACCAGGGCATTAGAGAGCACTACGTCTGCCATGGCTTTGTTCTTGGCATCTGTCTCAGTAGCATATGGACCTGTATCACAGGGACTGGCAGAAGGATGCCCTTGGCATCACAAGATCCTCCAAACCCGACGGGTCTGGCTTTTATAATGGTGCTGTGAAAGAACAAAAAATGTTAACAGTTTATGTGCTTTAATGAGGAAATATTACAGTTTTTCTCAGTTTTGGTACAATCACATAGAGGAGTTCTTCAGTGCTTGGAGGTGGAAGGTTTATGATCACCATCCATATAAGCAAATGTGCTTGCTGAATGCACAACTGCTGCTGCCCAAGAAATAAGTGCAGAGGAATGTCAAGGTTGGATAAAGCATACAAGAAGATTTTTCCCTAGGTGCATTGCAAGAGGATAGGATACTGAATGTGATGTGGATAAGGCAGAACAGACTAAGTATCAATAGTGGCTATGTCTTATACTCCAGTAAATTTTACTGTATTTTGGTTTACATGTATTCTTTGTAATATTTACAGTATTTCAGTTTTCAGGTTTGAAAAAAATTATTGTCATGGAATCAAAAAAAAAAATACATCACAGCATTTCTTATTTGGATCCAATTCTTTGCGCAAAGGCAAATTTGACAAATAGGACAAAACAGTTGAGTAACCAATCCGTGAGAATGCCACGGAAAAGAAAGTCCATGGCAGGGCCACGGAAAAATGCGGAGATCCGTGAGAATGCCACGGAAAAATCAAGTTGGTTTGGTTTTGCAAATATGGAGGATGATTTGAGAAATGTACCAACACTGAAAAAAATCATTAATTCAATTTACTCAATTTTTTTAGTTAAGTGGTTGCAATCAATTTATTTAAGCTACATTTAAACAAAAGTTTTTTGTTTTGTTTTGCCTTTCTATTTTTTTTTTGTTTAACTGTAGCTTAAATAAATTGATTGCAACCACTTAACTAAAAAAATTGAGTTAATTGAATGAATCATTTTTTTTCAGTGAAAGTGACTGAGAAAAATGTATAGATGTCATGTCATGTCATGCCATGTCATGTCAGACAGACAGACAATATTTAAGAGCTTTCAATTGTTATTTATTTGTAATCATTTTAATAAAAATGTTCACCAGGAATGCATTTATTGGGAATAAAGTAAAATCTAAATATATTTGGCAACTTACTGTTACTCTAATATCCATTTAATATTTTTTATTATATTAATACTATTTTTAATTGTGGATTGTATTTTTTAGATGATATAAAATAGTCAAAAAGACACAGACCTTTCTGTAAAAAGTGAAATAAATACAGATATTTAAAATGGCCTAACATTGTAAGTGTAGAGTAATAACTGTAATATTTGAACTCTAGCTAAAAGGAAGTCTCAAGTTCTTCCAAAAGCATATACTTTTTGTATTTATATTCTAGGATATCTCAACAGATTTCAAATATAATCTTAAAAACACTTGAAAGAAACTACTTGAAATGATTCGCCTGTGTGTAAGATCTCCTCTCACAAAGGTCTCTAGACACATAAGGGCACCAGTTGGTTAACTTGTGCTTATAAAAAGCTTGTCATCAACCTGACAGGACTGTCCGTTGCCATGCCAACATCAGAGTTAAAGTGCCAATTCAGAAAGATATCAGATCTGACAGAAATGTGACGGGGTTGCCCTCTGTCATGGCCGTATCATATTACAAGTGAAGCAAAGTGGTAATATTTCAAATTGGAAATTGGCAAATGGGATTTTGGATAAGCACCTAAGCAATATTATAAAGCAGATAAGCTATAAAATATAATGCTGGGGTGTAGATAAAATATACCGTATGTTCAAAAGCATAGCTAAATAACCAATGGCATACATAAATGTAATGTTGCTTGGCAACTACTGTATAAACTATTTATAGTTAGTCTAATTCATGTTACTTGGTGAAATCTGAGATGTTAAAGTCCATGTCATTTTAGAGAATTCTTTCTAAACACATTATACAGGTGCTGTCAGTTTTAATCATCAAAATTTAAAGAAATAAACATTTGAAATATATCAGTCTCTGTTTAATGAATGAATATACTATACAAGTTTCACTTTTTGAATGGAATTAGTGAAATAAATCAACTTTTTGATTATATTCTAATTATATGACCAGCACCTGTAAATTATGTATTGATTTGTAAAGTTACATTTTAGTTCACTGATTGGTCTGAGAGAATCATCACTACCAGCATCAATGCTGTAATGTAAAAGATTAGCTTTACCTTCATGCTAGCTTACGCTGTCTCGAGTTAAACTGTTGTCATCTGTGCTTTTCTGTAAGTTCCCAAACTCCCTTTAAGCGATGAAAAACATCCACAGGTTGAGAATCAGGAACACCATAACAGTTTTTTCCAGACTTGCAGTTTGTGGCGGCACATTCATGATGCGCAGGTCCACATATACGCTTAAATGCAACTAAATGAGGCTCAGCGGAGCGCATCGACTGACACCACGGGTGTTTGTACAGAAAGTGAGACAGAGGAAGTGATAAATGTGATGTGCAGACATCTATTTGTGGTGGTCAATTTGAATTTGGGGATGTACAATGATACTCTCACTTGTATAGTGTCACAACAGTAGGCAGCGCAAATATAAAGACACGCCTATAATACCTCCCACTTTGAAGTTCCAATTTGATGGAAAAGTTAACCAAGCCAAAGTGAGGTGAGGTGAGTTGACCCGACCCGGCCCAAACCAAACCGTGGGGTACTATGTGATGGAAAAGCGCCATAAGCATACTGGAAACTTCCTGGCAGGTGTGCTGATGCAAGCTGGAGCTAAACTCTAACCTGGAGCTAACCTAACCCTCCAGGAACAATTTTGGGCACCCGTGTTCTGGCATCGTGTAGCACCTTTCTTTGTAAGAATAAATATTTTCACGTTTCTTTTTGATACCACTGGTGGTGCCGAAAACACACTTCATCTAAACCAACCCATCCAGCAGGAAATCCCATTCCCACTCCATTATAAGCTTGCCAGCATCTTCTACTAGAATCTCAAAACAACTTTGAAGGTGACTCAACCCAAAACTGAACAAGACTGAACAAGACGTTGCATGCCAGGTTTCCTAGCAACAGCAATTAAAGTGCTTTCTATTTTGTCCATGGATGTTTGCTTTTGAAGCTTAGCCGTGACTACCAAAATACCCAGCACACCTCACTGATGACGATATCACATGTGAAAAGCAGCATTCAGAAGATGTTGGTCCTAAAAGCAAAGCTGTTTTTTACTTTTCGTCATTCCTGTCATGGTAAGCTTAGCTGCTCATACTAGAAAATCCCCTTTCTACCGTTACCAAGGAAACTATTTACTGAGACTATTTCCCCACGACAGCATGAACAGAATAAAGAAAGGACTTACAGCGATGTTTCGACTTCCATTCTGTGCATAATCAGACTATTAACAACACAATGCTCCAGCTGACCGAAATGTCATAAGAACACCGGCCTGTGAGGACATTTGACAAACTCACACGTTTCTTATTGCTTTGTTCTTCAAATACTGAATCGATTGTTATTACTGATATTCTGGACGTATGCTAACAAAGCTGGTTTGAAGTCCGTCATCATTTAATAAAGGATTAAAGTGGAGAGGAATACGAGCCCTAATGGACTCCCTTTAATATTTCACCAATAATGTGAGATGCATAACAGTACACCAACATTTATGAGGTATCTATCTGGGTCAACATTCAAATAAGAGAAAATGGGTCAAGAGACATCTGACAGACAGAGAGACCCTCCAAGGTATACGTCTTGTTTCTTTGTGCCACGTAACTGAGAGGTAACTGAGAAATGAACATTTGGATAAAATACTCACATGCAAAGAAAAACTAAAATGCAGACTGTGTTTAACAAAAATCTAAATCACATTATGCATGATTATTCAAGTAAGTACAACATTTTTGTATTCATTAACATATACAATCCAACAGTAAATGGGTTATGTATATTATTTTGTGTTGGTTTAAATTTAATTATTTGGTATTTTTTAACTTAAAATTCATCTTTGAGCATCATTATAGCATATGTACAAGATTTTCCTGTAACAGTCATTTCTTTATGCTTTAAAATGTTCATATTATGCAAAATCCACTTTTACAAGTTGTTTGGACATAAATGTGTTTTGGCCAGTGGCGTGCACAGACCTCCTCAGGAGCAGGGCAGATGGGCTAAAAAGGGCATTTTTAGAAAATTATTGATTAAATTATTCATAAATAATTTTTTATAAAATTTTTTTATAAATTAATGCAATTATTTATTAAATAAATCACCTTAAAGCAGTACCGTCTGTCTGTTGTGTTTTTAAAAATGTGGACAAAAAATTTAATAAATATTACTCCTCTCTTTAGAAATTTGAAGTAAACATTTAAAATCAAACAATATTTCTCCAAACATGCATGCCTTTGAACCAAAATCCCTGAGGTTGTTTTGTGAAGTGCTTTCATGACCACCATGCATGAGATTTTTCTCAATTACTTAAGGTTCATATTTCATTTTACAGGTATGGACTCCAATTTTCATTACTTGTGACACAAATGAAGACATTACTGTCACTATAACCTTTTCTGAATAAAATAAAGGTCAAATACAAATGCTTGAGCCTCAGACCTTTTTAATGAGGTATTCTTTGTTGTATTAAATATTTTACATTAAATAAGAAAAACACCAAGAATCAGGCTGCACTTGCAAGGCTGCCCATGGTCTTTGATCAGTAAGAGGTTTTTGACAACATGTTACCTAATAATGAACTGAACTTCACAACCACCTTACAATAAAAAAGTCCACCAACTCCTCCTTTTTTAAATCCCCATTAAACCAATTTTGGTTGTGACAATAATGTGACTTACGCAAGGTCGCTCGTGCCTGTATGTGTTTGTGTGCATGTGCCAATGACACTTGTTGTATTTGTGTGTGGCGTATAAAAGTGAATGAGTTTAGTGAATCTAGAGGACACCGGGATCCCACAATCCCCTGTAGGGCCCTTAACATAATGCCTCTTTTTGCCTAATGTCTGCGATCGACTGAGCAACCTAAACACAACATCTCAGTAACATCTGAACAATGTCCCAGCTGAACTCCATCCAACCACGTGCAGTCAGTGATGGATTTTTCTGCACCGTCCTGCTCTGTTTCACTAATGTGATAACAAACCTCTCACACTATGTACAGTCAACAGAAAGCAAATGGCAGGCGAGAGGAAAAGGTTCTGTCTTGGCAGAGCTAATGGGTCCAAACAGGGCCGTGATAAATCATCGCCCTGAGGGAATGATGACAAAGGAAATATGTGACATATTGGGTACATGAATGTGAATGAAGATCATTGCATTCAAGCTGACTCTTTAAATCATTATTATAAGCTTAAGGTTAGAAGTTTCAACACTAATTTTTTATGTACTTGCTCAAAAATTGGTTATTTTTAACCAGAAAGTTATGGATTGCAGCTTTAAAAAATCACACTTTATTTGATACAGTGTTTTTTTAATACATCTTTGCACCTAAAAAGTTCATATTAGTACCTCAGAGGTACCAATGAGTGCATAGTGGTACGTTAAAGGTATACATATTGGTACTAATTCTAAACAATGGTACAAGGGTACCACCCCATTGACAGCTTAAGACTATTTTTGGACCATTTGTCTGACAGTGTAAAATGAACCAATATTTGGGTTGCTCCAGCTAATCCACATGAGCATTCATGAACAAATTACCGAGCCATTTACTGACAATGACACACACACTTCAAATAAACATTAAGAGACCAACACATCACACAACTTTTGACCTTTGGTCACCTACTAACTACTCGTCGCTGATGTAGGCTATGATGTCCAGCAAAGGTAATAAAACAGCATTATGGCTATAGCACAATCCCGTTTATACGACATTGCTTTAATATGATGGCATATTACAGTAAACTCGTTTGAAATAGATCAACCTTGAGCAGCTGTAGTTCTAATGATGATGAAAACAGATCTTCATCATTGGTCATAAAGGAGGAACACACAAGCAAACAAATGAGTCTATCTTAACTTCACTGCTATCAGTGTGAACAAAGAAGCTTGCTGCACAGAATTGTGGGTATTTTCTTTGCATGCATAGACATGTTTAGGATTGTTACGAGACTGCATTAGGAGTTTTGAATGAAATTTAAAGAGAATATAAACAAATAGATGAGTATTTTATGTGACCCAAGCTGTCAAAATGACTCGGTCGGTCTAACTTTGAGCTACATGCAAAAGAAAGCATGTTGATTTTGGTCAAAATTAAGGTTTTCGTAGTACATTAATCCCTCATCTAGCGATCTCAATGCTCTCAATAGTTATTAAACAACTAAAATGATTTTTATTTATACATTTTCAGAGGTGTTGGGGTGCTTGGGGCACAAACTAATGCAGGGTTAATTGTAACACGGACCGTTTACATTGTTGCACAGGGTTGAGCAATTTGTTATTTCCGTATTGTTTTCACGTTGCCAAAAAATGGTTTCCCGTAAATTTATGGTAAGGTATAATGTTGTTCCATAAAGTTATTGATGAACAATTTTTTTGGTGACATGTAAGTTCATTTTTTCATCATATCTTTTTTTCGGTTTCTGTACTGGGTGTGTAAGATACCAAAACCAATGTTATGTCATCTTAATCAGTGTCTTGTTGACTAAAACATAACCCCATTTTGAAATATGTCTGCGGCTCTTAGCACCCTTTTTTGGTGGGCTTCAAAATATTTTCACCCAGTGTTACAACTAACCCCTCAGCACTTACAATATGAAAACCGCTAACGTTAGCATAATTCTTGCCGTTGTTTTAAATAGGCTACACACGAATGATTGCTGGCTGCCAACGAAATAAATGTGCCTGTCTTATCAAAAATTGTGTGTCAAAATTTATTTTTGTTCTTATCTTTAATATTGATTGAATAAGGTCAAGTCAAAGATTAAAATCATAATGAAATGAATGGTTAAAATAAGACTTTGATTTTCATTATCTCATAATTTGAGACTTTAGTATGGTTTTTACAGACTGGGTCACATATTAAAAAAATGTTTTGTCATAATTGTGCTGCTTTTTCTCACATATTTAGACATTTGTATCCATTTATAATGAAACTATTGTTAGAAAAGGGCTGGATGAATGAATACAGTGTGGATACCTGTCTATTATAGGCAGATATATTAACAATATCCACTTCAAGTATATAGACAAAATACTATTGCAATATTTGCCTGCAAACTTAATTTTTATCAAGTGTTACAACTAACCCCCTGCCTGTTACAATGAACCCCACCTATGGGGTAAGTTGTAACGTTTGCACTTCTGTCACGTTTGGTGTAATTGTTCAAGAATGGTAAGTACTAGAAACAAACTTTAAATGTTCATTTGTAGCAGAGATGTGTGTGTTGCTTGTGTAAAAATATAATGGATAAAACTCAAATATTTTTTAATGATTGAGCCAAAACCAAAAAGTGTTAGGTTGTGCCCCGCTCTCCCCTACTGTCCCAAATGCTTAACCTATACAAAAATGTGTGTCCATCACATGCGCTTCTGACATTAAGGTTTTAAAACATTGGGTTAAAACAACCCAGCATAGGTTTAATTACAACCTAGTGGATGTGTTTGTACATTTAGACCCAATGGGGTTAAAAATAATCTACCATTTTTAGCGTACTTAAATAACAGAGAAATAAGACCTACATAGACATACATAGGCTACTGGATAGCACATAAAGGGCATTCGTCAGTGAAGTTTTTGAAAGTTATAGAAACTTCTTGGTTTCTTGAAAGATTTTAGTTTGTTGTACTACATCTGTTCATGAAACTTTACTTCAGTTCACAATGGAAACTTTAAATCAAACGACTTCTGAAGATCCTGCTGATGGTAAAATACTTTCACTACCCAAGATGACAAACGGCAGCGATGGCTCAATAAATCTACCTGTGACGTTAATGTCTCTCTCATCATGATTTCTCACAGAAGGTACTTCATCATGATGGCTAACAGTCTCACATACACACTGTAAGCTTTGATAATTGTGAAATGAGCTTTATGATTATGCTGTAGGTTCACCTGAGGCATGCATGTCAAGGATTCGGCCGGTGAATGAATTACTCGCACGCCGCTCGCAGCTACGGAAGCTCAGAAGTGGAAATTTTATTTCAGACCGCATATGGGGATGATGTGGGTTGTTGTTACATTTTTTTTGATTGATGCAAATTTGGTTGTCCCTAGGTTAGAGTCCATATGAACATACACAAATTTGAAACTCAAAAATTAAAATTGTTATTTGCCAGCCTAGTAAGATCATGGGATAATGGTTAATATATATATTTCTACAGGCTCTAAAATATTACATATACTCATATATTTTAAACATTAACTGAAAGGGATAGTTCACCCCAAAAAAATGTATTCGTCCATCATTCACTCACCCTCATCTTGTCCTAAACATGTATGAGTTTCTTTATATTGTTGAACACAAAAGAAGATATTTTGGTAAATTATGGTAACCTCACAGTTGACAGTAACCATTGACTTCCATAGTAATTGTTTTTCCTACTATGGAAGTCAAGCTGTGTGGTTGCCATCCTTTAAAACCTTTTAAAATCAAATGTATTCATTTTTTATCCAATGCTGATATTTTTATTTCTAGAGCACAAATAAATACAGAAAAACCCAACCTCTGGTTCAAATTAACCTAGAAAATGTCCATATTTGAAACAACCCGCCATAGATGAATGTAAACACAACAGTTTGGCTTATACATTTTTATCCAACCACATAGGTTGCAACAACCCAGCATTTTTTGAGAGTGAAGGTGAAATGCAACAAAACAATGTCTACACTTCCAGGAAAGCTGAAAATAGACCCTACATGCCAAGAAGTGTTTTCAGTGACACCAAAGCAAATGTTCAGTCAAAGGCTGCTGGGTAAAACACAATGAAGCTGTGCAACGTGTCCAAACTGATGTCCAAGACACTGACCACAAACCATACGCAATGCTTTCATAACAGTCAGGCTACAGCCGCAGGATCAGATTTACGATAGACGTATCTGAAGCGACATCAATGCTCTGAAGGTATGTCACGGCCGGGTTGCAGTACCAGCGACAGCTTTATAAGGATTATTAGTTTGTATTTATGACCACACTCTCAAGACAAACACATCACCTAAACATACAAATCCATATCTCACACCATCACACACGCAAGATATGCACTGCGGTGAGAACTGTACATGATACGCCCATAAATTATGTTAGATAGGCACAGTAGATGAGATGGATCGAATCATTTATCTGCCAAATGTGAGGAACGGGGAGACAGGAGAGAGAAAATTGAGTGTTAGATGTGTGTGTGTGTGTGTGTGTGTGTGTGTGTGTGTGTGTGTATGTGTGTAAAAGGGAAAAAAATAAAGCAGCAGTTCGGTGACAATGAAATACAACTTCTGTCAGCCACTGAGTAAAAGGAAACGAGAACATCAGACCTTGGGTTGTGTTTTAGAGAGATGAGTTTGGGGTCCATCAGTTCAGACCAAACATCATTAGCCATGCAGGAAACTCTGACAATATAAGCTTACCTGTCATGATCCTGCCAGTCTTTCATAATGGTTCATAGTTGTTCATGGTCATGGGGCAGGATCGTGGCAGTACCCATGTTTTGTGTGGCAGCACATGGCCTTTTGTTTGGGTGGTGTGCTGCTGTGTCTCGTTTATATCCCCGCCCCCTTGTCTCCTCGTTAATAATTAATTATTGGTTAACTCCCCTCACCTGTCCATACCTTGTTATCTTGTTTAGTTTTCCTTATTTAATTCCCTCTTGTCTTTTTGTCCTGTGCTGGATCTTTTTGTATTGTTCCTGCTTGTCAGTTGTGTGCTTTCCAGTTTAAAATATCTAGGTCTAGTCTAAGTCGTGTTCAGTGTCAAGTTTGTCTTAGTTTATGTTGTTTGCCCCCACAAGGGTTTTTGTTTCTTGTGAGTCAAATAAAGTGTTCTGTTTACCCCCGTCATCGTCTGCGATTGGGTTCTTCTGTCTCAATTCCTGACAGAAGATCCAGCCAAAACTGAACCCAGCGACGATGTCAATGTCAGCGGGGTCCGACCCGCATCAGAGCTTACCTCAGCCACCTAGCAGCATACAGGACCTCCCGGTCTCCCGAAGCGTGTTCACGAGCCAGGAAGTTAGGGAATCACGCGCCCTGATCGAAAGGCTGCTTGCTGTGTTGGGGAGATTGCCGTTGACCCAGGCAGCCCAGCCGGAGCAGCCGCCAGAGCCGCCTACGCAGCCTCTGCCTGAGCCAGCGGAGCCGAAGCAGTCTGCGCAGCCACCTCAGCAGTCTGCGCAGCCACCTCAGCAGTCTGCGCAGCCACCACAGGTTGCTCCATCTCTGCCCCTGCAGTCTGTGCAGCTGCCACAGCCATCTGCGCAGCCGTCAGCCCGACTACAACCGTCTGCATGGCCACTGCGGCCACAGTCGTCTGTGGCCCTCAGCCCCTGCCATCTGCTTGACCGCCACAGTTGTCTGCCGTTTGCGCGGCCACCATTGCCACAGCTGGCTGCACAGCCGCAGCATAGACCGTTGCCCAAGCCTCCTTGGACTTTTCGTTGAACCTTGTTTATGCTCACTCTTGAACTTTAATTTCAGTATTTATTAGTTTTGCACATCATCCGTTGGACTTTATTTTTGTTGTTATTTCATGTATTTGTCATGCCATGTGTCGTCAGTCATGTCCATTGTCTTGTGTACCCCTTTGAGGAACGCCTGGAGGCGTCTCTTTAAGGAGGGGGTACTGTCATGATCCTGCCAGTCTTTCATAATGGTTCATAGTTGTTCATGGTCATGGGGCAGGATCGTGGCAGTACCCATGTTTTGTGTGGCAGCACATGGCCTTTTGTTTGGGTGGTGTGCTGCTGTGTCTCGTTTATATCCCCGCCCCCTTGTCTCCTCGTTAATAATTAATTATTGGTTAACTCCCCTCACCTGTCCATACCTTGTTATCTTGTTTAGTTTTCCTTATTTAATTCCCTCTTGTCTTTTTGTCCTGTGCTGGATCTTTTTGTATTGTTCCTGCTTGTCAGTTGTGTGCTTTCCAGTTTAAAATATCTAGGTCTAGTCTAAGTCGTGTTCAGTGTCAAGTTTGTCTTAGTTTATGTTGTTTGCCCCCACAAGGGTTTTTGTTTCTTGTGAGTCAAATAAAGTGTTCTGTTTACCCCCGTCATCGTCTGCGATTGGGTTCTTCTGTCTCAATTCCTGACATTACCATTGGTTATTCTCAAGAATAAAATGTCATTTGTGTGTTTTGTGTACATAGCACATTATGATATTGCTAATATAAATAATAATAATAATTATTCACCTATATATTTGCCTAACTTTCATGTTTTTTGGCCTGTGGGATGAAACCGGAGTTAAAAGTTAGTCTACAATTAAAACGGATCATAACTATTGTTTCAAAAAACCTCATTTCAATCTAAAAAACATTTTTTTTTTATTAGCCCTAATAAAAATCCCTAATTGTCCGTCCCCCAATCTGTGTCTGGATTAACTTGTCTGAATAAACTTGTGTATGAATTAACTGGTCTTCACCATGAATATAGCCATAGATGCTGGAATGGCGTAAAGAATAAGAAAAAAAGAATAACTTGACTTTTGTCTTAACAGTTTATAAAACAGGCCACTGGTCAGCTTGGCTATGTTTGGCTAGTCTTCCCTGGTTGAAGATAGAAGTCACTGGTTTAAACTACTCCTGGTTAAACTGCTGATTTAAACTGTTGGTGAAACTAATGTTCTTCTGGTGCCTGAGACCAGCTTTTTACCATTTAAAAAGTTTCCAAAACCTCCTAAAACAGCTTACAAAACCAGTTAAATCAGTCAAAACCAAGCTGGGAGACCAGTTGTAAACAGCCTTTAGCTCCTGTTTTCTTCAGCAGGGCTCTCATTATTATGACCGTATCTGCTGTTTTCTCCATAAACATTGTAGATAATGATGGAGGATAATAATGAAGCTGACATGCTGCCTTAATGCTTTGGTCCTGGGATGGATATCCTGAGAATGCCCATCTACACATTACCCATAATGTCAAGTGTTTCTCATGGATGAATGGAATAATTCATGTAACACAATTCTGCAGTTTTTTTTATGATATCGCAGTTGCCAAATAACTTTAAAGATAACATACACAATGCTGAGGTTTTAGTTTTTTCTCACTTTCCAAGAGCACAAACAACTGCTATTACGATAATAGAAAGAAGTTACCGTCACAACAATCTTGGAAGCAATTCCAGAATTGAATCTATGGTGCTAAGTTAAAAAAAACGGATTCAATCAAAGCAAACATATCAGTTCAGTTTTATTCATATAGTGCCTTTCCCAGTCCACACTGATTCCAAGCAGCTTTACAACAAAAGCATCAAAACAAGTATAAAATGTGTATTGGAGAGAAAAAACCCTGGGAGAAAATATATACATACTGTATAAACGCTACTGACACCTGATAAAACCTGATGTAATACATAATTGTATCACTTTAAACTCATCTTTGAGCATCATAACAGAATATGGATGTTTATTGTTAATATTAATAGACAATGTAATATCATAAAATATATGTAAGGAATATTCGACGACGGGCTGCATTACCACATGGGTGTCAATTATCTTCCAAAAAATCGACCTGTCGTCAATTATTCCTTAGAATTAAAGCTTTGCTCTGGTGGTTATTTTAAGTTATACCACAGGTCTGTTGAATCCTTTATTCTGATTGGTTAAAAATGTTCCACGGGTGTTGATTACTTTTTTGTAAAATGCACACCTAACCTGTCAAATGTCTTAAAATAACCACCAAAAGAATTTTTTGTGGTAACCGTGGTATAAGCAGAATAATTGATGACAGGTCCTTTGAATTATTTGAAAATAATGCACACTCCAAATTACCACCTTGGGTGTGCATTATTTTCTAATAATTCAATGGCTTGTGGTCAATTATTCCGTATACATTTGACAGGTCAGACATGCATTTATCAAAAAATAATGCATGGAACATTTCTCAGCCAATCAGAATAAAGCATTAATCAGTTCCATGGCATAAGCTATATTAACTCTTTCCCCACCATTGACAAGTTATCTCGTCAATTAAGAGAAAACATTTCCCTGCCAATGACACTTTCCTGACGAGTTTTTACGGTAATCCTGTAATTCCACCATTATCCACTAGATGGTTCTTGTGCTCTTACCCAATTTATAAAAATGAAGCAATAACTAATTGAATTAATTTTAAACTCTGTGTATGTTTTCATCATTGTTCTGAATCTGATCTCTAACAAAATTCCTCTACAAAATGAAATTATTTCAGCTTTTTGCTAAAAAAATTGTCTTTTTGAAGAAACCTACTCATATTTGAGAGGTTATACTGTAAAAGAGAACAAACGTTTTATTCAATTTTTTTTTTGTTTGAAAGCAGAATATCTGTTCTTTCATTCGATATATTTATATGTTTATATATTTATAGCAGGCATTTTGTGAAACTTTTGTAAAAATCACAAAAATGCTGGCAGGGAATGAGTTAATATGTGAATATTTTTTGTGCCTGTAGTATTTGGGGTGGTTTCCTGGACAGGGTTTAGGTTAATCCATGACTAGTCTTTAGTTATTTTAGGACATTTAATTAGTTTTTACATGCATATCGTCCAAAAAACAATACTGGTGTGCATCTTAAGCGAAAAAATGGCACCGATATGAATGTTATGATATGTCAGTGCAAGATGTTTTAAATTAAGGCTCAAACATGCACTTAAGTCTGGGACTAGGATAAGCCCATGCCCTGGAAACCGCCCCGATGTATTTGAGTCAAGAGTTAAATGGTACACGGATGATGTTTATTTTTAGAGGGTTGCCAAAAATAGCAGCATACCATTTTATCCTCCTGCATTTCATGCATGAAACACATACAGGTTTGGACAACATGAGGGTGATTGTACATGAATATCTTCAGGTCCCTTAAAATATTCATTCAAACCACGTAACCAGATGCCAGCTTTGTGTGTTTCCACGGCAGGGATCTGCACCTGCAGTGTTTTCCGAAATCAGAATCACGTACAGCAAAAATATCACTTTACAAGTTGAACTTTGGCATAAACGAATAGGACAGTTTAACCTCTTCAACCCTGAGGACCCTGTCCCGGGTCCAGAATTTCGTATTTTGACTTAATATAAAATATTCTTTTAATCTTTGATGCTCCGTCATGGACCCCAGTAACACATATGAGATACTGTTTGAAAGCTTAGAGTCTCTACTTTCTGCAGATATGCATCACTTTGACACATCTTTTACTGTAAGAAAGTTATTTACACTTAATTTACACTATCACCCCCCCCAATATTTTATTATATCATTTAATATTTACATATTTCATATTTTTCAAAAATGACAAACATGGGCAAGTCTTATATCAAATGAAAGCTCTCACTCTCAGGAATAAGGCTACAGCGTTATTTTTGTTCTAATATCAACACATATCCAACAATCGCTGAATGAATAATAAGGTAAAAAATGGTCTTTTGTAAACATATGTGAAACTTGAGTGTGGACTGCCTCAGATAGCACATATAGCCACAAATGATACACCATCTTTTATCTTAGGTCCTACTCTAAACAATGAGTCCATTCACAGCATTTTCTTTGGTTGTTTGCATAATTAATCCCTAGCTTTTTATTATATGTGCAAAACAAAAAATTAATATTTATATGAAAAATGTATTTTCGCACCCTTCAGTAAAATAAGAATATCTTTTGAATGCGACATGCTAAAGAGTTCATTCTTTTTTTGGGTGTTTACTGTCTGCTGCTGGTAACAACCAGAACTGTCTGCAGTCTGCTAGAGCACAAAGAACCAGAGTTATACACTATCAAAGACAGTATTTACAACATAAAAAAGAAAATTTGGTGTTTCATCATATGAAAAACAACATAAATAACAAAATTTGTCACAAACAGCAGCTTTTTATGTAACTTCAAAGGGTTTTCTTTAAAATGATATAAAGAAATTGCATTTATTCCACTGTATGTGGTTATGGGGACACAAATGTTCTTAGGCAGAAATTGTATACAAAAAGGGTATTATTCCTCCCTTCAGTTGGAGTAAAATAACTATTGCATAGATTATGATAGAGAAAAAATTCCTTTTTCCTCTGTAAGCTGACAATTGCTGGAATCAAACAAAACTGTCTGCAGGGACCTGAGATACCCAGGGCCAGAGTTATATACTATCAAATAAAAACTTTAGAAAAAAACATCAAAAAGCGCCTATTTATTTCTGTGTTTATTAGAGGACTGATATCACATACAACCATGTTGAGCACTTTTAACAGTGTTTTATGTAATTTCAAAGGGTTACCTGTAAAATGATACCAAACTTTTGTATGTAAACCTCTGCATGTGGGTATGGGATGCTTTTGAAATTGGGTAGGCCAAATCCAGGCGAAAATCCCCAAAATAGCTTCAGGGTGTAAGAAGTTAATAACACTGAAAATGCATCCATCCTGGTTTCTTCAACAATGCTGATATAAACGTAATGCATGAGTCAGACTTTCAAGTGGCTGCTGGTTTGAAAAGAGCTTCACAAATACACTGAGTGTGTGTTTCACATATGCTGTATTACTCCACTTTCATGGCTGAGCAAATAATTAGCAAGAAACGGGATTGGTTTTGCTTTTCATGACGCGTGCGGATACATTCAGCCACCCCCTCCTGAATCACGACCTAGATTTGAAGAGCTCATCTGGACAATTTGCATGCAAATGATGCGTCATTTTCCTTCGATATTTATTATTCATATCTTCATTTGCTGGTCTGATTTAAAAAAACCAGTATGAAGCAAAAACATTATGCTAGCTAAAGCAGGGAGGATCATTCGGAGAGGCTGCAAGGCAATATTGCGCAAGATGATGTTATTTTGTGTGTACTCCTGATGAGGTTTTTCGCAATGTCTGATTGGATGAGTTGGGAGGCTGGATTCACAGATATGGCAAAATATTTACGTATATGTTTAAAAGCCCGGCCTGCTGAAACTACGGCGCACATTTCCATAGTAGCTATTTTTTCCCACTAAGTAACCAAAGCAATTTGCGGTAGATAATTTTTCATTTAAACTAATATGCTAATTTAGCCTTGTTAGCAAATAGCGCATTAATCCTAATTTTTATTCGGCCTTTTAACGTGTAACTTGACACAATGGCAGTAACTTGACCTTTCCATCTTAAAGCTTGTTAAAATGCATCCCCACTTCTTTGATTAAATCTCGCAATGGCTAAAAATAGATAGCTGGTCGCCTCGGCAATTAAATAGCTACTTGAGCCAATCAGCTGAGCCGAAACTACTGGAAAGACCCAATTAATAGTGCCTGTGAAATTCTAATCATATTCTCATTCTCATGGTGTTCAAACCGAATAAACTCCACACGTTCATTTGGCCGAATTTTCATTAACATGCTTGATAGAGCAGCGGCCAGCGGGAGAAACAGTAGCCTTTCCGTTTCGCTTAGCTTTCCATTAAATCAACAAATTAAAATGGCAGTGCGGCACAATCAAGCTGTTGGTTTAGCTTCAAAGACTAGTTGGATTGAACTTGCATGTGATCTTTTTTTAAACAAGCAATAGCAAACACGTTGCAACGCTCATTAGCGAAAAGCTTTCCGTTGATCTGCAAGGGTGATTCGTCTCTCGGTGACTCAATTCGACAAAACGGCATTGGATGATAAATCTAACCATGCCTCAAGAAGGGACACAAGAAAAGAAATCGTTTATTTGGAGCACAGAGCAATAGATAGCCAGGCGAAAACATTCAAGCGGCTTTTAAAGTCAAACAGGTGGATCTATTATGCTCCTGACATCCTAAACTTCAGGCATCTATCACACCGGTAGAAATGAGTCACCCATTCGCGGGTCCCAGCTGACATCCAAACACAACAATCTGTTTAGAGGAGCTCTCGCTGAGAGCGCAGGGTGAACGGCGAGCCCTCGCTGTGCTCATATTGCATGTAATGAGGAAGAGTTGTGTGTGTTGCTCCTCACTTTGTCTTAGCGCTCGAAAATAGTCCTGAAGAAGCATCCTTGTGTATTTTGTGCTCAGGTACATCCATGTTTGTCTTGGGAATGAATACTTTAAATAAAGACAGCGGTGTCACTGCACTAACCATGAGTCGCCGTGATTTTACAAAGTATGATGTGATTCTGGATCAACTTTTTTGGTGGTCTTGGATAGTGACAGACGGATATATTGCAGAGGCTGATATATCGGCTGATTTAAAAAAATAATTATCAGCATCGGCCAATAAATCTTTTCAATTGGGCAGTACATTTTTAAAAAGCCATTGAAGCCATTTTTTTTTGCAAATATAAGATTAAGGTCTGAACTTACTAAAACCATTATTTTTAGAGGATTCAAAAAACTATTTCCTATAAAATTATTAAAATTTTTTAGATTATCATTATCAAAAATGATCATTACCGCAACATGATATTACATTAAATATATACATTTACAAACTCATGTTTTGGTAATGAGAACTAAAAAGTTGTCTAGGTACTATGACAAACAAAATTTTAACTTTTATCTGGAGAGAGAAAATAAGAGCTGCTTACCTGGTAGCCATCTTGAGTGTCACAGTCAATTATGTCCCTTCCAACAATTTTCTTTTGAAAATGTTAGTTCCTTGAGGGCTTAAACAATGATTTAAAATTGTTGTGGAGGATAAGAAAATTGGTCTTGCATGGACACATTTATATTTCTTATTATTGTCTCTACATTTACCAATGATCACCAAATACCACATGTTTCTTTACTGTAAATGTTTATAGTATAACATGTACTGAAGCTTTTAATTTTTTAGATTTTTTAATTATAAATATTTCCATGTCAAAGAACCCAAATCCAGTCATGGACACATTGCGGTAATGATAATTTCCCCTTAAATGTGGAAAAAACAACAAAATTGGTTTGTATAATGTCATTTTAAATCATGCGCAAAATACTACATGAAGAGATGTTTGTAACTCTATGCTGCTTATTTTGATAGCATTTACTTTTTCATCAAAATGTTTCATGACACCTCATAAGTCTAATATCGCGAGAATCACCCAAATGTGTTTTAAATACTTTAAAAGGGTATATTTATAAATGTTTTAACAAATGTATTAATGTAGTTTTACCAATTTTCACTTATTTACTGTTGTGTTATATCGGCCTCATGTCGGCCAATCAGCAATACAGCTTTCTTAATATGGGTATTGGCCATAAAAAACATATCGGTCGACGACTAGTCCTGAATCAAAGTTTTAATCAAAGAAACCCCAAATTACCCTTAACTCAAACCTAACCATTTTTACCCCTCATATAAGTGTGTTTGGGATGTTTTTTAAAGTTGTTTTACACCCAAATCTAGCATACACCCTAATCGCGCAATCTGATTGGTTAATGAAAATGTTAATCCAGAACCAACAATGGTGTCGATTCAGTTTAAATTCGACTTGGTAAAATCACGTTTACCACTAACCATTGGCGTTGGAAACAAAAAAATGTGTCTGGGTCCAAAACATTTACTGGGTCCAAACATTACTATTTTAATAGTTAACTTTAGATATTCTACAAACTATAAATACCTTTGCTACGACATGTTAACTGAAGGCGATTATTTTTGTTGTACCAATAAATACCATAAATATTCAATATGTTGACATTTTCTTTCCATCAGATATGTTGTGTGAAGGGAACCTCCAAGGACAAAGCTGTAAATTTTCATGTGGCACAAAATGATGCCCAATCAAAAAGCAAGCATAACAACCCCATTCATGGCACATCAGCCACAATCCAATGTGAGATTGGCATGCTTCCTGTAGTCACGTTTGACCCTGAGAGACGTTGTAAATCAATCAGTGACTTCCACAGTAGGAATAATGAGGCTTTTGATCAGTTTGGTTACAAACATTCCTCAAAATATCTTCGTGTTAATCAGAGGTTTATAACAACATGAGAGTTAGTAAATGAGAATTTTCATTTTTGTGCGAACTATCCCTTTCTGGATTGATCCCTTTGGAATGCTGCCACATTTTTACAAATGTCACCAATGAGCAGCAGTGAGAATCATATAAAGTTACCAGTGTGAGCAAACCAGAGCACACAGCAATAACCAGACTGGCTTCTGCTTCGTCTCACGGGTGAAGAAAACCTCTACAAGACGAGTTACGTAATTGCTTTTTGTGACCGTTTGACCTTGTGAAATTCATGACAGTCACTTGTTCCTTGCAGGAAGGTCACAAACTCAATTTCAATCAGTATTTTCTCCAGAGAGGACTTGAATCCTTTAGACCAGCTGCACAGTTCAGGTTGCTGGTATAGATTGGTTTCTGACACACACCATCATATCATCTTCAAGGATTACCATTCAAAAAATGATTAAGTGATTTCACGACTTAAAATATAGCAGCAATTAATAGTACAAAGAAAATCTTGTTTATGTAATGTAATAGATTGATAACATCAACGTCAGAGTCTCTAATGAAACACAAGATGAGTTATAAATATGATAAAATATCATCATCATTAACACTACTAGCCATTATCATGACTTGAATAATCGCCTAACCCACATCAGTTTGACACCAGTGTTAGTTAGCGTTAACATGTCAGTTAAACCTTATATAATATCTGTTTGTTTCTCTACCTTGAACCAAAATAGATGGGATAGATTGTGCTCCTTATGAAATCAATAGAAATGAAATTATATATTACAATGCTCTGTGAAATCAATGATTCTAATTGGTCAGTCGTGACACACAGTACCAAAGTGATTCCTATTATATCTTGACTAGTCCTATCGCTACTAATGTGTTTAATGTACCTGTACCACTTGCAGTCTCTTCTCAATCCAGGTTTGAATTTGTTACAAATAAAAAAATCAATGTATTGTGTCCAGATCAAATCGCAATAAGCACCTGATTATCTCGTTCTCTCTTATACTGGGCAAAGTAAAAAAAATGTATTGATAAAGTTTATACCATTAAATGCATTCACTGCTGACCAATGCTCAAACTGATTTTGCCAAGTGAGAGATGTCCTCAGGGCAACATATTGTGTTGACTCAAGGACAACCTTTTCTAAATAAAACCTA
Source organism: Paramisgurnus dabryanus (assembly GCF_030506205.2). Taxonomy (NCBI): domain Eukaryota; kingdom Metazoa; phylum Chordata; class Actinopteri; order Cypriniformes; family Cobitidae; genus Paramisgurnus; species Paramisgurnus dabryanus. Next base: position 35,494,617 of record NC_133352.1, on the reverse strand, counting down.
AACCCACCCCACACCCCAACCCTAACCATAACCAAACCCTAAAATCAGAGGGACATGATAAGTGAAAAACAATGGTCTAGAACCAGCTAATCCTGGTTGTAAGCTTAAACTTAAAACAAACGGTAAACTTAATTTTGAAATCTGATTGATTGATTGATTCAAATGTTGCCCTGAGGACATCAAACACTTCAGGAAAAAAATCAGGAGTGCCGCTGACGGATGGTGAGATGTTCCTGCTCCAGTTAACCTCTTCCTCCTCATTCTCTGTTTAAGCAATCTTGGTCAGACCAAACAATCTCTGGCTGCTCTGCCCATCTGAATGGAGACCTCATCTGGGTTTTCCTGCCCTCAATTTTATGTGTGATACAGGGCCATATTCCTCAGGTTGTGGCTTAATACACTGGGCTTGTCTGCTGCGCTCTGAGCAAAATATTTCCAGCGGACCAGCGCCCACCACAGCGTTGGTGTGGTTTCACACTCACTCAGGCCGTTTCTCAGTCGGAAGGTTGCAGCCTTCGGATGTCGCATTTGTAGACCTGACCCCTTTTTATATTTTATTATCTTATTTTTTATTATTGTCTTATTTCAGAATATATACATTTATAAATCACAGCAGAGAGCGACAGCTGCACATGTGTGAATCATTCACCATCGAGCTCAGATCACCTGACGTTAAAGGATAATTCCGGTATTTAACACTTTGAGTCTCATTTCTGGTTTGTTTTGGATGAACTACAGTGATGGACACAGAAATTTTGACAATGGGTCGTGTCTTGACTTTTTAACTCATTTAGAAGCGTCTCTTGACTGCTTCACAATGGAAGTCAATGACCATGCACAAACATGTCATTAAAACAACACTTAACGTTCATTTTCAAAGCTGTACTACTCACCAAGTGGTTTGTGGTGTTGTAAAGCTGCTTTGAAACAGCGCTATATAAGTAAAATTTGAATTTAATTGAATTGCACAGTATGTAAAATTCACCATTACACCGGTGAGTCCCACATTGTAGGGTGCTGTGGACTTTATTAACTAAGGTCAAGTCTCAGTGATTAAAAACTAAACTCATTTTCTTCTTAATTATTTTTAGAGACTCATCTGGCTCTTAAGTTAATTGCGGTCCTTGTTTAGAAATCATTGGTCATTAAGTTCTTGATGGATTTGACAGTAAATTTCCGAGCGTCAGTATAAATGAGTTTTCAAAGAGCAAGATCCTAAAATCAATTAGTTATTGTCTGCATCGTATGTCACAGTAATGGACAGAGATGGGACCAAGTCACATATGTGTAAGTCTCAAGTCTGAACCTTCAAGTCTCAAGTAAGTCCCAAGTATTTTTTTTCTTGGGCAAGTCAAGTCAAGTCGAGTCACAGGCTATGTCAAATCACGTCAAGTCAAGTCCTGTAGTAGGTCAAGTCAAGTCCAAGTCATGTCACCTTATTATTGTAATTTTACCTGCAGAATCTGATCTTAATAAAGATATATAGAATATAAAGATATAAAGAAATACTCATGTTCAGTAAAATACATCATGGAATTAAACAAAATTGTAATCCGTTCGTGCGCCTACATTTGAAATAACGAACTTTAGCATGCAAAAGACGCGATATGTAAACCGGCCCTAACATTGTAGAATCCAGTCATTTTTCTCTGTGTGTGTGTGTGTGTTCAGGTGGCAAACTTAGAAAAAGTAGCCAAGTCTCGTACCGCTCAGATCAAGGGAAGTATTTTTTAAAAATAAATGAAACTTATTTTGCCTACATTTGTCCCTAACACGGTATGATGAGGGTTAATGGCTACTTTAGCTATTATTACATTAGCTAACTACCAACTAACTAACCAGATATTAACAAATTGACAAGCACTTACTGGGCAGAATGGCTCTTCAAATGACGGACAAAATTGGAGTTTGTCGTCTGGCCAGTGATTTTAATGTTGCATGTCTTGCAACAGACTGTTCGTCTTTTGCCATCTTGTTGAAGCCGAAAGCGATGACCCTCGCTACCCCTCCGGCTGACATGTTGATATCTGTTCTGTGTTGTGTGGTGTGCGTAAGGTACGAGAGGGCATGACTGATGATAGTGTCGTGATTCAGTCATGGCAACGCCATTTTCAGCCTGCACTCCAACTGGGTCAACTTTATTTTTTAAAATACTTAATATATTTTTTATTCAAACTGAAAACATGATGTGATTAACACTCAAGTCATTCAAGTCATCGTGTCTCAAGTCAAGTCAAGTCTCTCGAGTCTTAAACTTCCAAGACCGAGTCAAGTCTCAAGTATTTTATTTTTTGTCAAGTCAAGTCACAAAAATAGCGACTCGAGTCGACTCGAGTCCAAGTCACCAAGTCACAAGTCCCCATGTCTGGTAATGGACTACAGTGCTCCTATCTGCTATCATTTTTGTTTGGAACAACAAAAAATCCCTAAAAAGCCATAAATAATTCAGACATGAGTAAATTTGTTCTAGTCATTTATTTAGCAATTCGCTGTTGAAAGTTGAATGATGTTTGAAAGAGAGAGTACCAATATTTAGAAAATGAGTCCCAGCAGCTGAAGGACTTAAGCAGTTCAGTTCTGCTCATGTGGCCAAATTCACATTTACATCAGGAAACAAAAATAATATTCACTTCATTATATAGAAGAATAACAGACATTAGTGAGAACATAGCTGGTCTTGGTGACAGTTTGCAAAGAAGTACAATTCTTACTCATATATTCAATATTATAATAGTGCTATATTCCAGAAAAGAAACACTTAAAAAGAAATAATATAAACCCTGTAATATTCACACATTCTTTTCATAACTGAAAACATCAACATTCATAAAGGAATGTATTTCACATTGTCTTTTAGCAGTAATGTGTGTTTGGAGCTCTACATTCTGTGTGTGGAAAGCTCTTTCCATGCAGGACGTTTAAATATCACCTCTTTTTATTGCTCAAACAGATTATGCATAACAAAGATGCAGCCATCATCCAATACAATCAAAGTAACAATTAAATTAAAGCAGAATGATATTATATCAAACAGAAAATAGATTTACAGTACTATGCTAACAGTTTCTACCGAAAAACAAAGATAAATTAACAATATATATTTTTAAATAAATAAATAAAACAATATTTAATAACTTTACATGAGCATTAGAAAAGTATAACATCTGTATGAAGAACAAACTAAATCATTTTAGCGGCACATACTTTTTCAAAACATTTGTACCGTTTTTTCGAGAGCCAACGGGTCACAGCATGCTGAAATGAACATCATACAATTTCCTCTCAAGAAAAACCTGAAAACAAAGGGTTGCCTTAAAATGTCAACTAAAACCTTTTGAGTATAAAACTGTACAAACCAACAAAACAGGCTTGTGATAAATCACACACAAATGTACAGCAACAACATCTATATGGACAAATATTCCTTACATTATATACAAATGTTTGCAACTCTGTCACAATTCAGAGTCATATTTTCAATACTGCGTGATGTTTTATAAGTAACACAATAAGAGCAAAAATAGTTTGCTTCATTTTGAAGGGTAAACAACAGAAGTAAACATGCTGTGTTTGAAGCACTTGTTGGTCTTTTGGTCCAAACCTCATTTTCAGTACACGTATAAGAAGAATGCACAGTGGCAACAGGTGGAAATGTGACATCATGGACATATCACGTTTAGATTTCAAATGTTTTTTCACTGAAACAGCTTTGAAAAGCGATGTGTGTATATATGAAAGGCAAAAAAATTGACCAATCATATCGTCCACCTTATCTGCATCGGCCGGAAAATCCTATCCTAAACTCAACCCATCGCTTAAACCAATACGTATAACAAAGCCACAGTGTTTAAACTCTTGAGAAAGTCTTACTGCAAAGAATTTTAATGATGGAAAATGAACACACTTCACCTTTGAGAGCTCTATTCAACATGGGCTGCTATAATTATACTGGATTCATTATATATATTTTCTAATGATGTAGAAAATGTAAAGGTGCAGTGTGTAAATATTATAAGGATATTTTGACAAAACTGCAACATAATATAGATTACTATGTTTTCAGTGGTGCATAAAGACTTTACATAATGAACTGTATTGTTTTAATTACCTTAGAATGAGACGTTTTTATCTCCTTACATGGAAGTCGCTTTCATGTTTCTACAGTAGCCCTAAACAGACAAAATACTCAGAGCGCGTTTGTCACTATGTTGCCTCAGAAGACAATATGTTTGTCATGTGACGGCTACCGTAGCTTCTCTATGTGCTTTGAAAGGGAGGGGTGCAATTCACAACCTCACCACTAGATGCCGCTAAAATCTACACACTGCACCTTTAACAACTGATAAAGTTATAAAATAAAATTTTGAAGTTATAAAATCAGCATTTCCATTATCCAGATTGAACTTTCTCACTGACACACACAGGCCTGGAAATACGACGTGACCTGAATGTTGACATTTTTTGCGCTTTTTGAGCCAATTTCCATTTCACATTTCAGAAGAATTATTAAATATCTTCAGGTCTAGTATTTGAGTAATTTATGTGTTGGCATTTATCCAAACACAGACAGTTTTTGCGTGAACTCTGAATGAGAAAGATGATTTTGCCTAGATAATAATGAACTGTATTGTTTTAATTACCTTAGAATGAGACGTTTTTATCTCCTTACATGGAAGTCGCTTTCATGTTTCTACAGTAGCCCTAAACAGACAAAATACTCGTTTGTCACTATGTTGTCTCAGAAGACAATATGTTTGTCATGTGACGGCTACCGTAGCTTCTCTATGTGCTTTGAAAGGGAGGGGTGCAATTCACAACCTCACCACTAGATGCCGCTAAAATCTACACACTGCACCTTTAACAACTGATAAAGTTATAAAATAAAATTTTGAAGTTATAAAATCAGCATTTCCATTATCCAGATTGAACTTTCTCACTGACACACACAGGCCTGGAAATACAACGTGACCTGAATGTTGACATTTTTTGCGCTTTTTGAGCCAATTTCCATTTCACATTTCAGGAGAATTATTAAATATCTTCAGGTCTAGTATTTGAGTAATTTATGTGTTGGCATTTATCCAAACACAGACAGTTTTTGCGTGAACTCTGAATGAGAAAGATGATTTTGCCTAGATAATAATGTACTGTATTTGCTAAATAAAGGGCAGACTACAAACTGGAACCACAGTGCCCAATGAAATTCAGGTTTGCATGGACTAACATCACCCTCCCAAACATATGCTGTGGCATTACAGATTTTTATAAAGGAAATTTCAACATTTCATCATCATCCAGAATGACTTTAAAGAAACATAATGGGTTCAGTAAAACCAAAGCTATATTGACAACATTCTGTGGCACAGAAATTAATTCTTCATTTTGTTAAAACAAACATACAATGATGGGTACAATAGAGGCCTGTGAGATTGTAGCATACAGTACAACCAGTTTAAGTGCAGTCTTACACATGCTTCTCTTTGTGTTTATAAACCATAGGTCCTTTTTTTTGTTTCTCGACTGTAGATAACTTAAAAATAACATTGAAAAGCAACAATAAGCACAGATGTGTGTAAACATTTGTTCTCATGTCTTTTTTGTGTATGGGCCGAACGAACCCCAAAAGAGTTCGGTCTCATAAAAATAACAGCCTACTGGAAAACAAGCACCATCACGAAAAATAAGAACATTTACATCGAATAAATAAATGACTATAATTTGCTA